>NC_134396.1:53436145-53739365 GCF_035582795.1 Mycteria americana | reverse complement strand
GGTTGGGTGGGAGTGTTGGTCTGCTTGAGGGTAGGAAGGCTCTACAGAGGGATCTGGACAGGTTGGATCGATGGGCTGGGGCCAATTGTATGAGGTTCAACACAGCTAAGCGCAAGGTCCTGCGCTTGGGTCACAGCAACCCCATGCAACGCTACAGGCTTGGGGAAGAGTGGCTGAAAAGCTGCCCAGCAGAAAAGGACCTAGGCGTGTTGGTTGACAGCCGCCTGAATATGAGCCAGCAGTGTGCCCAGGTGGCCAAGAAGGCCAATGGAATCCTGGTTTGCATCAGGAATAGTGTGGCCAGCAGGAGGAGGGAAGTGATCATGCCCCTGTACTTGGCACTGGTGAGACCGCACCTCGAATACTGTGTTCAGTTTTGGGCCCCTCAGTACAGGAAGGACATTGAGTTGCTGGAGCATGTCCAGAGAAGAGCATCAAAGCTGGTGAAGGGTCTGGAGCACAAGTCTGATGAGGAGTGGCTGAGGGAACTGGGGTGGTTTAGCCTGGAGAAACGGAGGCTTAGGGGAGACCTTATCGCTCTCTACAACTACCTGAAAGGAGGTTGTAGTGAGGCGGGTGTCAGTCTCTTTTCCCAAGTAGCAAGTGATAGGACGAGAGGAAACAGCCTCAAGTTGTACCAGGGGAGATTTAGATTATTATGAAAAATTTCTTCACCAAAAGGGTTATCAAGCATTGGAGCAGGCTGCCCAGGGAAGTGGTGGAGTCAGGATCCCTGGTCGTATTTAAAAGACGTGTAGATGTGGTGCTTAGGGACATGGTTTAGTGGTGGACTTACAAGTGGTAGGGTTATGGTTGGACTCAATGATCTTAAAGGTATTTTCCAACCTAAATTATTCTATGATTCTGTTACCTTTTGGATCTCTCCTTTGTGGCTGATGACACTGCAGCATACTAGAATGTGATGGCCTGCCTGTTTACTTATACTGAGAGGGTGGGTAACTCCTGATTTTTGTTTAAATTTTGGGTTACAGTGACATTGATAGATGTGACTTATCAATTTGCTTTAATAGTTGGCCTTGTTACTATTTGGTAAGCCCATAAATTTTCATAAAAACACATTTTTCATAATAAATCATTTTCATGCTCACTGTAACAGTAGCAGTGGAGCTACTCTTTTGCCTCCCTGTTCCTACAGCTGGCCCACCCCAGTGAAATCAAAGTGAAACAGTCCCTGGATGTCATGGTTTAACCCCAACCAGCAACTAAGCACCACACAGCTGCTCACTTACTCCCCCTGCCCAGTGGGATGGGGGAGAGAATCAGGAGAGTAAAAGTGAGAAAACTCGAGGGTTGAGATAAAGACAGTTTAATAGGGAAAGCAAAAGCTACACACACAAGCAAAGCAAAACAAGGAATTCATTCACTCCTTCCCATCGGCAGGCAGGTGTTCAGCCATCTCCAGGAAAGCGGGGCTCCATCACGCATAACAGTTACTTGGGAAGACAAATGTCATCATTCCAAATGAGCCCTGCCTTCCTTCTTCTTTCTTCAGCTTTATATACTGAGCATGACGTCATATGGTATGGAACGTCCCTTTGGTCAGTTGGGGTCAGCTGTCCTGGCTGTGTCTCCTCCCAACTTTTTGTGCACCCCCAGCCTACTCACTGGTGGGGTGGTGCGAGAAGCAGAAAAGGCCTTGACTCTGTGTAAGCACTGATCAGCAACAACGAAAATATCCTTGTGTTATCGATACTCTTTCCAGCACAAATCCAAAACATAGCCCCATACTAGCTACTATGAAGAAAATTAACTCTATCCCAGATGAAACCAGCACACTGGGTTTCAGTGTTGCCTGGCCTGAAATTGGTGTTGGGGAATCTTCTGCAAAAAAACCCCAAACACAGTGCAGTTACTTGCAAGGAAAGTAAGAAAACACACTGTGTAGGTACAGAAGATTTATTTTTCTTGGAACTATCTATCCCAGTTTACTCTAAAATAAATAAGTGAAATAATTTATAATTTCCAAAGGAATCTCCCAACAGATGTTAAGTCTATTTCAATAGTTAAAAGGAGAATTACCTGGGGAAGAAGTACTGCACCTGTTCTCTCTCTTCTTTATGGTTTTTGGTTTTGATTTGGTTTGTTTGTGTTTTTTTTTTCTTTCTGGGTAGCACTATATCTGTTCACAAACTCAAGTTATGTTGGTTTACTGTAGTCTATCTGCAGATATACATTTAAAAAACTTCAAAAACCTCTGTATCCTTTACTCATTTGCATTCTATTGTTTTTCTCTGCCTATATGTCTGAATTTTTTTCTTATTTATTTTCTGCATCTGTTATTTATCTGTACAAAGTATTTGAGAATAATTTCAAGAAGATGCTAAACAAAATTAAAGTTCTATCTTAATGATTTCCAATAACTTTATTTTCTTTACAGAAACTTATTTCTTATTTAATAGCAGGGCAGTCTGCATTTTATCCAGGTGTTCCAACAGCTGAGTTACTGAGAATCTTTAAAATATTGTCTTTGACTCAATAGATGAAAAATTCTCAGTAGGTCATTTCTGTGATGGGTGTATGCTGTCCTGTAGGAAAAATGTAACTACTGAACATGCTTTGAAATATAGAAATTATTTTCATAAAGAATTCAAAGTAGTGCACATAGTTATATAGCTAGGCTTCTCACCTGTTTTTTTTCCCTGTTCATACTAAAATATATTGTTTGTTTGAAAGTCCATCGTAGTATGTTTTTTATTTTACCAGCTGTAGTTAGACATGTATTATAGCAAGTGGATAACAAAGTTGGTGGACTTTCATTAGATCTTTTAATTTTCACATACTTTCTAAACTGTATGAATCCTAGGGATATATGCAGATATCAAAGATATGCAAAGCTATTTTGCCTTCCTTTGTGTCCATTGAAAAGAAACACTGACAGTCCTGAATTCAAATTGCTTTGTTTCAGCTTGTTCAATGCAACTGAAAAATCCTCTATCCTAGAATGATCTGACTTTATTTAGTGTTCAGTGGAGTCACAGTGTTAGGTGTGATCTTGGCTGTCATTTGGGTCCCACAAAACCACATTCTTCTTTATGACTGATTTTCCTCAGCCAACTCATAAATTCTGGGACACACTAATGCCCTGCAGTAGTTCAGGGTGCTGAAGTGTGCATTATATCACAGTAGCTGTAATCCAGCTGCAAGATGACTGGACCTTGGGACAGAAGGAAGGTATGACACACATGAGCCACTGATTCTACGAAACATTTTGTCAGCAGAGGCAGACATAGAATGGGTATGACAAACCCAAATTCAAACATAGCAGTTTGATTTGAAAATATGGAATATTTCAGTCTAGATCAGCTTGAAGCAGATACTTAACTTTGTCTGTTTCTTCCTTTTTTTCCCAATTAAAATTAAAAGAGATGATATTTTGCTATGCAGAGATTTTAGTTTCTATTGAAAAGCATATAATTAAAATTTTCCAATAAATTGTAAT
The DNA here is from genome assembly GCF_035582795.1 of Mycteria americana. NCBI lineage: Eukaryota > Metazoa > Chordata > Aves > Ciconiiformes > Ciconiidae > Mycteria > Mycteria americana. The sequence goes on along the minus strand of NC_134396.1, from coordinate 53,735,905 downwards.
AAATCTTTAATAAACCACTTCAGAAGGATACAAACCAGCATTGCCTATGACAGTACCAATTCCTTCCTGTCCTCTTACTTCATTATGCTCTTCCATACTGTTCAAGACAGAAACAGAGAGAAACAAGCTATTTTGCAAACAGTGAACTGAGATAGTACTGGAGGTGAAAAATTTTCCAGATGCTTTTAGATTTTTTTACATATTGGCAAGAAAGAAAGAAAAAAAAAAGAAATAGAATTCATAATCCTATCCTCTTTTTTTTTTTTTTTTTTTTTTTTAACTGGGTGACTTTTTGTGTTACCCCAGCTATGGCATTCTTCAATGTGTAGATTTTTTGAGTCACTATTCTGAGAGTAGAGGAGGAGAATTACCTCCCTCAACCTGCTGGCCATGCTTCTCTTTATGCAGACCAGGATATGATTGGCTTTCTGGGCCGCAAGCACACATTGCTGGCTCATGTCCAATTTCTCATCCAGCAGTATTCCAAGTCCTTCTCCACAGGCTACTCCCAATCTATTCATCCCCTAGTCTGTACTGATACTGAAGATTGCCCTGACCCAGGTGCAGGACCTTGCACTTGGCCTTGTTGAACTTAATGGGGTTCCCATGGGATTCACTCATTGGAATGGATGCCATCCAGAGGGCCCATACTTAATCCTGTCAAGGTCCCTCTGGATGGCATCCCTTCCAACAAGTGAATCAAGTGCACCACTCAGCCTGGTGTCATTCACAAACTTGCTGAGGGTGCACTGAGGGAAACTCTAACCATGAAGTTTCCTTTGTTGGCTTGGCCCCTAATTTTTACCCATAAACTGTCCACCCGTTCATCATTGTTTTTCAAAGACAGCCCTGGGCAGTCAATCATTGTTTTTACACAGAGGGCAACCCCCCCTGCCCCTCCTTCTTTGCCTGACACTGAAGGCAAATTTAATACTGAGACTATTATTAAATTTTTAACTTTATTAAGGTGAAATAATTTTCCTTAGAGACTTGGTAGTAAATCACCACCCTGACTTAAAGTTTCAGCCTACTCTAAAAAAATTGTTATGTAAAAACTGTCCTTCTTAGCCAACAGCCTCCAACACCTTTTGGACTTGGTAATATTTAATGGTGCTAGAAAGAGAAAGAATGTAGTACTTGGTTTGGCTTTCCTAAAAATTTACAAGGCAACATTTTTATTGGATGCTAGGTTAACTTCTGCTTGTTCTTTTGCATCATCAGCAGGATAGTTACTGAGTGACATTTTTAGTGTGTACACCGACCAGAAAAGATCTTGAAGTTGAAAGGCACATATATCTAATTTATAAAACTGAAAATCCCTCTTCATCTGTGTTTATGCTAAAGGTTGTGAGTGATCTGAGGGATGACCAAGCCCCCAGGATATGACTCCACACTGTGCAGGGTGATGCACTATTCTCTGGTTCACTCTGGAGTTATCTGTGGCAGAAACTCAGGCATAAAAACAGGGGAGGAGCAGTGCTCCCCTCTAACATCCTTTAACTACAGCACTGAAATTCTCTTCAGAGAACAACAGTCCTCCCGTCTTCCTTCCTTCCTTCCTTCTTCCTTTCTTTCCTTTTTCTTTCATTCCTTTTTCTTTCTTTCCTTTTGCTTTCTTTCTTTCTTTTTTCTTTTCCTTCCTTCCTTCCTTCCTTCCTTCCTTCCTTTCCTTTTTCTTTCTTTCTTTCTTCCTTCTTTTTTTTTTTTTTTCTTTTTCTTTTTCTTTTTCTTTTTCTTTTTCTTTTTCTTTTTCTTTTTCTTTTTCTTTTTCTTTTTCTTTTTCTTTTTCTTTTTCTTTTTCTTTTTCTTTTTCTTTTTCTTTTTCTTTTTCTTTTTCTTTTTCTTTTTCTTTTTCTTTTTCTTTTTCCTTCTTTCTTTCTTTCTTGTTTCTTAGAGTTTTATCTCTGCTCAGATCTGTGGTAGCGTAGATGTGACTGAACAGCCCAGCAACTCTTTTACCTAGATCTGACCCAAACCAAAAGCCAGGCATTGCACTTGACTCAGAGCACACCTAATACACCTAGGTAAGACAGAACACTTCAGAAAATATAATGATAACTGTCACATTTGTATAAAACACAGGCAGAAGAAGAAAATTATATCTTTTTTTTTTTTTTATGAATAAAGAGTGTTAGAGAACTGCAGAGTAGGATGTCTCACTTCAGTTTCTATTTTTGTCTAAAAGGTTTCAAATCTACTTCTTCAGAAAATGCTTTAGCCACCAGACCATAACCTGTTGGGCAGGAGTATGCTCCATGATGCTGGGTGATGATTTGCAACTGTCAGGAAGGAATTCAGCATTCATAAGGCAGGGAGAAAGAAAGAGAGAGAGTATGATGAGAGTGTTGACTTGCTGCCTGATGGATACAGCATTTTTCCTGAGAAATTTTAACCCTATCAAACTGAGGGTAGAATTTAGGCCAAGTTTGCCATATCCTTGGAAAAACCTTTAATATGAAATTGCAAATATTATTAAAAGCTTCAATAAGGAGTTTATGTTCCATTAGAGTGAGTTAAGGAATGGTTTCTTAATCCTGATTGGATTTAGGTATAAACTATTCACCCTATGGCCCCTCCATGGTTAGGTGCCTCAGCTCTGCTTAGTTCCTGACATAGATGTCTAGGTCTGTTCCTGAACCCAGTCCAATAAAATCTAGTATATTACATAACACTCCCAATATGTTAGAGTAGAGGGATGGTGATAAAACACTCAACATATTGTCCCAACTTAACCAGCTCATCCTTATTTGTTTCCAACTGCTGGTTTAGATCTCTCCTATAAGGCTTGTGATGGTTGCTGACAGGGAAGTTTTTTAATACACCCAGACAAGTAGTCCTCTTCTGAAGCCTAACTGATGAATTACTAGAGGCATTGGCAGAATTGTAAGTACTTGAAAAAGGGTAACCCTTTGCTTGCAAGTTAGTTGTAGGAGTTAATCAGTATTTATTGCTGCCTACAACATCAGCAGTAGTTTATTTACCTCTAAAGCTGTATGCATACAGAGAACTATCTCTTGCATAGATCTGAATTGTTTATAAATCTCTGAAAAGGAGTGGGGAGGAGTGATAATATTTTTTTATGGCATTGACTTTGCTAATTGCCCCCTGTGCTTACATGTAGCGGAAGATTGATATTTTTGCCAATCAAGAATATTGGGTTAATCCTTGGAGCTGCATTTAAACAGAATGATAGTTTGACCTGTGGCCCATCTTCTAAGAGAGAGGGACTGATAACAAAATTCATTCAATTATTTAGTTTCTTGATATGCTCTCTGGGACTGACATATAACAAAGGTTACATGAAGAGAAAGAGTAGCAGAATTTATTTCTTTGTTAAGCAAAATTAGTTTGATGTGATTATCATTTCAGGGTCTTTTTGTTCACAACTTGCCTAAATATAGATTGAGATTTAATTGGTAAGTAAAACAACTGTATAAATTAATTTCATTTAAATTTTAATCTAGAAAAAAGCTGTGTGAGTATATTTTGTGCATAAACAAGTAGTGTTACTTCCAAATAACAGGAGGTGCAGCATTTTCCATTGTGGGACTGATTTTCATTTGCTTCAAATGTTAAAAAAAAGGAGGATGGAGATTTTCCAACAGAGATTTTAGCAACTGAAAGAAAAAGGCTTGATCAAAGTATACTGTTTTGCCTTATGAACAGTTTTGCTGAACTTCCCTTCTAAAAGTACTCATGGCTCTGTACCTTAGAGTAAGAATCTGAAACTGACATGGAAGTGCAGAGGTGCAGAGGTACTCCTGGCACCTGGAGCATGATGTCCTTTCTGTATTCTCAAATGGACTCTTTCTTCTTGCCCATCCGTCTCCTTTTTCTGTCCTGTTGTTAACCCAGACATGAAGAAAATTAAGTCTACTGATAGGCAGATCTTTTCTATAGAGAGGAAAATAATAAGTATAGTCTAAATGCAAAGGGACCAAGATACATTACTTCTACTGGATATGTGCCATGCATCAGCACATGTTTGAATTCTGACACACTGAAGACACTTTGGAGTTACTGGACTTCCACACAAATTTAACAGGAGCAGAGTGTGGGAGAAAAGAAAGAACTGAGAACAGTTGTCTGCTGAAGGAGCCTGGAGAGAATGAAACAAAAATATTAGTGAGGTATTTGCTGGACAAGAGGATTTGATGCAGAGGCTTAAAGCAGGCTATGCCTTTGAGCTGAAAGCAGGAGAGATTGGAGTACACTTAATTGGGAACTGGCTGGCTTGACAAATATGTGTAGGAAAGGGATAATTCACCTGAAGCTGAAAGAGAAAAAGAAAATATGAAGCTAGAAATTTGCTAAGCAAAAAAATACAGTTTTTTGGAGACTTTAATATGCATTCAAAGATAGAAAATGGAGGAGGAAATATGATAAGGAGATAGAAGGTTCAGAGACTAGATTTGAGCCTCGATTAAAAAGAAACCTTCGGATTACTGTTGTTCTGATTTCACAAATTGACAAGTGATGCAACAGTGTTAAGTCCTATTGTAGTTAAAGATAGAGAAAACAGAAAGGGAACAGTAGACTCATTTGATTGAACTTCATTCCAAACAAACTATTTCTCGTTGTCAAAAGACTGGAGATGGCGGCAGGGAAAAATTCTTTCTGTTATCTCTCCTCAGATCTTGAAAGCAGTGGAGACCACTGAAGATGATAGCTAAGTATTAACTGGAGACTGAGTGCTTTGGCTTCCTAAAGGTTCTGTAACACTACAGTTTTCAACTTTATGTCTTGGGTGAAAGGAAATAGGAGAAAAGAATTGCATATCAAACACAAGATGTTAAACATGGTCCAGATGATAAGAAGCTGAAGAAACAAATGAAAAGCTATAGAGAAAGATCAAAAATAGGAGGATAGAATAAAAAGGAGAGAATGACCTTTTAAAGAGACCATGTTACTGAGTGCAAAACTTGTAGAAGACATAATCCCATTACTTTTCTTTTTTTTCTAATATTACAGCAAGAAGTTCTGAACCAGGTAGTAGGAAGAATAACTTAATTTTCTGAATGTTTAAAGGTTCCTATAGCTATTCCAAAACAATAGTTCCCTTTTCCCACTGGGAGTTGTGGATACAGAGAATGAAACAGGGAACAGGTCATCTTTGGATTACAGTTATAGTGAATTACTTCACTAGAAGTCTTTAAAACAACAAGGAACTAAGAAAAATGACCTACCTAAAAGCCTGCTAAAGTTCAGTATTATCAAGAATGTATTGAAGTCCTCTTACTTTGGCAGCTAATTTACCTGAAGAATATTTTTTATCAAATAATTATTTAACCTTTTTTTTTCGCTTCTAACTTAAAAGCAACTTACGCAAAAGAAGAATATTGGACTTGCCTAATTTTATAGGGAAAAATTAAGGTGAAGTATCATAAAACATTGGCAAATATTCTAAAAATGTATTGTATGTGTGTCTGTTTCTGTCTTTGTGTTAAAGACCTAAAGATGTTCTTTTGCCCCAATAGGTTTCAAAATAAGCCTCTTTAATTATAATTAACAGAATTATTTGAAGGAATGATTGATCCCAAAGAGAACAGATATTATGTAGTATATATTTGGAGTAGAAATTAGATTGTTCTCTTTAGTTCTGTCATTTTTTTTTCCCCATCACTTAATCTCTTCATTGTCATGACAGTATGTGTGGATATATATAATCTTTTTCAGAGGAAATCTTCAGCTTTCAGAGCTTGTGTCACTATGGCCTGACTGCTTCTATTACCAAAACAGCTTGCCTATTTTGATGCAGAAGTCTGTATTTTAGACTTCTGACTGTCTTCAGCAGAAGGAGAAGAAATTCCTTTAGTAGAACCTTTTCTTCAAACATATTCTCTCTCAGCACCTATAAGAAAACATCGTTCACCTGCAATACATTTTTTTTAAAAAACAACATTACATTACTTTCCTCTAATTTGCAAAGATTAGAACAGAAGATAACATAGTCCATGTCCAAAAGAAGATGGAAAAATTTTACTGGTCTTTCAAAGAATATATATTTTCAAAAGCCTGTGTCTGCTCCAGCTCACTCTTTGTTACCTGTGTAAATTTGTCCTGTTCTTCTCAGGTCTAATGACATTAGTGAGCTATTATAAGAACACCTGTAAACCCAAATTATAGAGACAAAATCTACATCAAATCTTATCAATACAAATTAAAAATCACAGCAATGACTGCATTCAAGGGAAAGAAATCAGGTCTTAAATAAGCCTATCCATGCAGAGACTCTAATAACAGCAGAAGCACAAAAAAATATTTTTTATTAGATGTACTTGAAGGCTAAGATGCTTTTCAGGTCTCACCTAAACAAGTGTGGATTAGTAAAGTTTCTATTTGTATTAAATATGCTGATATTTATACTCATAATTTAAAATGAGTGTTGAGGTCAAAAGAAAAGTATGCAAGGAGAGAGTTTGTTCTTTGCTGGATGCTGTCCAGCAAAATTTTGGTTTTCATTCCACAGAGTTTGCTGAGTAATTCAGAAGGGTGCTATGGGAGCACAGAGAGAGAAAAGAAGAGCAACCTGAGCCAAAGGAAAAAATGATAAAGGCTATCTTGGACTTGTTAGCATAATTACAGGCTGCTTCTTATGCTTATTGACCATACCCTAGCAGGGAATAGGCAAATGAAGTCTCTGAACAGCAAAAGTAACTTCTCTAGGAAAAGTAATGAGTAAGAAGATTACTTCAGGTGTCCAGGTGACCATATGGCTAGTACTAAAGTTGTTGTCAATTTCTCTAGCAAGTCTTATGCAACCATATAGCATTTCTGTCCAAAATAGAACATGTACTTATCATTCATTTTCCTTCACGAAGAATTTTCAGAAGTCATAGGTGGCTTTACATGCAAATTAAAATTAAAAAAAAAAATCTGTCTGGCTGAGTATAGATCAAAAATACATTCATGCTTAACAAAAGACAATTATTAGCTAGCTGAATAGAAATGGAAATTGAATATAAACTGAAACAGAAGTGTTAGAGACATTGAAAGGACTATGATAAAGATGGTTTTATTCGTTACTACATTCATTTTCTAAAACAACAACAACATAAGAAGGAGAAGACACTGGGTAATATCTTTAATAAGGGCAAACTTACAATAAGTTATGAAACACAGAGTTTTCATTAGGTACTCAAGAAGCCTGTAAGTGACTAATTAAAGCTGCAGAAGTGAAAACAAAAGAGCGAGTATTTCATTATGTTGTTTTCAGAGACTGATTGAGGGAATTGTATGCATACTTGAGAACTCATTTCCACAAGACGTAAGGAAACTATGACCACCATCACTTTCAGAAACAACTTCTGAACTTGTTTCTGCAGCTGAACTTTCTCTTGATAAACTGTCCTAACAAATCACTTCTAATATGCTTATGCTACCCTTCTTCACCAAGAAAACATATAAATAATCTATTATCTATTAACTCTATTTCTCAGACCATTTGGAACACTGAAAAAGAGAAAAAATACAGATATATCCTAAGTAAAGGAATTTCAATGCTCATTTGAAAAGGGAGGAATAGATGCTGACATTAGAATACTCCTTCCAGCCACTTGCAGATATTTTTACTGTGTAGAACCAAAAAATATTAAAAACTAAATTACTGTGAACTTTCAGATTAATTATAGCCACTCTGAATTTGTTTTTCCATTCCCAACCTTGATGCTCCATTTACTACTTGCTCTTTAATCCACATAAATGTGAAACTCTTAACTGCATTCATATTTAACAATGATTTTGTAAAAAACCCCCGCTCTACTATGTTTGTTAACTTTTGTCTCCAGACTAAATGTACTCATACTGAAATTCAAATACAGAGGTACAAGGGAGAATTTTATCATTAGCAGTCTAATAGGCTCATCCTGAAATTCTGCTCTTTTTAGTGTGTGGATGACGTATCACCCACACACTAAAAAGTTAGTGTGTGCTGCGAGAATCTTGGTCCACACTGTGGAAAGTTTTCACAGCACTGACTAGGTGCTATCCTAGATACTGTCAGGGCACGCCCAAAACAATGGGCAAAGACAATAGCAGGCAATAACTTGAAGCAGCTGAGGTCTGCATGCTAGCCGGTTTTATTAGCTCTCCCGATAATACACCAAGGGCATCCATAGACATAAAATTTACAAAACATTGTTTCCTTTGAACTGGTAGCCATGTAACCTGCCAGATACAACAGCATCATACCTGTTTGAAAAGAAAGTCCAGTTCTCTAAACTTTGTTTAGCCACAATTTCACTTACAAATATAGTCCCTATAAAGGAAGTATAGTGACTTTTCAAGCTTAGTACCATAGTGTAATTTTTTGATAAACATGGTTTCAGATCTACATAGTTATGCAAATTAGAATGACCTTCCTAGGCTTCTGGTATGGCATGACTTCAAAGTTTTAGCACATAGTGTTAAGATGCCTTCTTAGGCATTATAATTTATTCAGGAAAAATGCTGTTGTCCTGAGTTGTCATGGTTTCAATAGGTTTTGGGTTATCTATAATAATAGAATACAGATATTTCTTTTTTACAAATAATTATGTATTAGAATCATAGAGTCATAGAATCATAGAATCATAGAATCATTAAGGCTGGAAAAGACCTCTAAGATCATCTAGTCCAACTGTCAACCCAACACCTCCCTGCCTACTAAACCATGTCGTGAAGTGCCACATCTACACGTTTTTTGAACTCCTTCAGGGATGGTGACTCCACCACCTCTCTGGGCAGCCTCTTTCAATGCTTGACCACCCTTTCAGTAAAGAAATGTTTCCTAATATCCAATCTAAACCTCTCCTGATGCAACTTGAGGCCATTTCCTCTCTTTCCTATTGCTAGTTATTTGGGAGAAGAAACTGACACCTGCCTCACTACAACCTCCTTTCAGGTAGTTGTAGAGAGCGATAAGGTCTCCCCTTGAGCCTCCTTTTCTCCAGGCTAAACAACCCCAGTTCCCTCAGCCGCTCCTCATAAGACTTGTTCTCCAGACCCTTCACCAGCTTTGTTGCCCTTCTCTGGACACGCTCCAGCAACTCAATGTCCTTCTTGTAGTGACGGGCCCAAAACTGAACGCAGTATTCAAGGTACGCCTCACCATTGCTGAGTACAGGGGCTCGATCACTTCCCTAGTCCTGCTGGCCACACTATTTTTGATACAAGCCAGGATGCTGTTGGCTTTCTTGGCCACCTGGGCACACTGCTGGCTCATGTTTAGCCGGCTGTCAACCAACACCCCCAGGTTCTTTTCTGTCAGGCAGCTTTCCAGCCACTCTTCCCCAAGTCTGTAGCGTTGCATGGAGTTGTTGTGAACCAAGTGCAGGACCTTGCACTTGGCCTTGTTAAACCTCATACAATTGACCTTGGCCTGCTCCTGCGCCTTTAAGACTTCCTTCTTAAAGAATTCCCAGCCTTCCTGGACCCCTTTGCCCTTCAGGACAGCCTCCCAAGGGACTCTCTCAACCAGTGTCCTGAACAGGTCAAAGTCTGCCCTCCGGAAGTCCATGGTAGTGGTTTTGCTCACCCCCCTCCTAACTTCGCCATGAATCGAGAACTCTATCATATCATGGTTGCTAAGCCCAAAATGGCCTCCAACCATCACATCACCCACCAGTCCTTCTCTGTTTGTAAACAGCAGGTCAAGCGAGGTACCTCCCAGGTGGTGGCTCACTTACCAGTTGTGTCAGGAAGTTACCTTCTACACATTCCAGGAACCTCCTAGACTGTTTCCTTTCTGCTGTGTTGTATTTCCAGCAGATGTCCGGTAACTTGAAGTCGCCCATGAGAACAAGGGCTAGCGATTGTGAGACTCCTGCCAGCTGTTTATAGAATACTTCATCTGCCTCTTCATCCTGGTTGGGTGGTCTATAGCAGACACCCAGCAGGATGTCTGCCTTGTTGGCTTTCCTCCTCATCCTTACCCATAAGCACTCAACCTTATTGTCATAATCGCTGAGTTCTGCTCAATCGAAACACTCCCTAACACACAGAGCCACCCCACTGCCTCTCCTTCCTTGCCTATCCCTTCTGAAGAGCTTATAGCCATCCGTTGCAGCACTCCAGTCATGAGAGTCATCCCACCACGTTTCTGTGATGGTGACTAAGTCATAGCTATCCTGCTGCACAAATGCTTCCAGCTCCTCCTGTTTGTTGCCCATGCTGTGTGTATTGGTGTAGATGCAATTGAGCTGGGCTATCGATTTCACTCCCAACATTGGCATGCTACCCTTAGGCTCCTCTCTAGTGCACCTGGTTACATCCCCTGCCCCCTTCAAACCTAGTTTAAAGCCCTCTTGGGGAGCCCCGCCAACTCATGGGTGAGAATCCTTTTCCCCCTTTGAGATAGCTGAACTCTATCTGTCGCCAGCAGGTCCCATGCCATGTAAACATCCCCATGATCAAAAACCCCAAAATTCCGCCGATGGCACCAGCCTCTGAGCCACGTGCTGAGCAGGTGGGTTTCCCTGTCCCTTTCAATATTCTTCCCTGCCAGTGATGGGATTGAGGAGAACACTACCTGTGCTTCCTATCCCTCAACCAATTGTCCCAGTGCCCTGAAGTCCCTTTTGATCACTTTTGGACTTCTCTCTGCAACCTCATCATAGCCAACCTGCATAACCAATAGCAGGTAATAATCAGAGGACCATACCAGACCAGGAAGTTTCCTAGTAATGTCTCTAACCCAGGCCTCAGGGAGGCAGCAGACTTCCCTGTGGGCTGGGGCTGGTCGGCATGTTGGGCCCTCTGTTCCCCTCAGAAGGGAATTGCCAATGACAAATTACCTTCCTTTTTTTCTTAACAGAGGCAGTCATAATACATGGGGCTGGCTAGCTTACCGTAGGCAACCCCCTGGATGGACCTTCACCTACATCCTCATCCTCATTTGCCTGGCCCTCAAGTTCCAGAGCCCCATATCTGTTGTGTAAGGACAACTGGGAAGGTGAGGGAGGCTGGGGGGTCTGCCCACCACCCTGAGCAGGGACCTGTTTCCATTCCCCCCCATCTCCTAGGTCCCCTCCTCCTGCTTGCTGGCAAGAGGGTAGGGGATCCTCTGCTTCTTGTGGAGCCTCTATCTGCTGCCTTGGCCTCAGGGTGTGGCTCCACCAATCTATCTCCCTCTCACACTCCCTGATACTCCTTAACCTTTTCACTTCCTCTTTCAGCTCTGCCACCAGGCTGAGCAGATCCACCTGTTCGCACCAAAAAGAGTTGCTGTCTCTGGTGTGAGGCTCAGGCTCAGGCACTCCCTGCAGCCGGAGACCTGGACAGCTGTATGTTTGCATGGGAGCTCTGTCTGAGTCACCACATTTCTTCTGGCAATGGCTTTCGGGCAAATGGAAACCATAGCTAGGTCCTCTCCTGGGAAGGCGATGACCATGACTTGAGTTACCCTTTAGAGCCAGGAGGGGGACTGTGCCCTGCCCACTCGCCCTGCCTGCACAAACTGCCACGCAAAATGCTGCGCCATGGCTTCTGACGCGCCACACCTTGTTTGCCCGCCCTGTTTGTTATGCTCCTGGTCGCTCATATTATATGAACTTGAAGTGATATGCCATGAAGTTCTCTGCTACAAAATTAGACTCTGAGCATCTTGAATTTGCTCTGTGTTTTCCAGCCATTTGTATCTGAACTGATAGGCAGTTCTTAGCACGTTTCTAAACTACTCTGCTAAAGGTAGTATGCCATCCATCTCCAGACATATCATCTCCAAGGAACTATGCTTAGTCATCAGTATACCTCTTCACACAGGTAGCACGTTATTCAGGATTAGACTCCAAAACCTTCAGCACCGCCATATATACTGAAAAGGAGAGAAAGAGTTTGAAGATTTGCAATTCACTAGCTGAAGTCTAGAAAGAGATGGCAATGAAACAGAAACTCTGCTTCAGAAAGCTAATAATTTGCTTATTTTTAGGCAGGTGAGAAAGGCAGAACATCACATAGAATTTATCATTTGAATTGTTCAGATTTAGGACATCTCTTGTCAGAATTCTTTTTAATTTATATATCTACTTCATGTACATAAAAGGTTTCATTGTTGACAGCTATTAATAGAAGACAACCCAAAGGGTGTATACATTTGAACATATGCTCAGTATTCAGTTACATTAGCTTCAGTATACAAACATTTAATATGTCCTTTGAAAATACCATTGTACTTTGCAGGCTGTACAGCAAGTATATTTGTGTGTGTGAAGAAAGTCACGCAAGTTTAAACATAGGTTTTATGAACTTTTATTGGACAGTATATGTTTATTTCAAGTGCTGCCCCTAGAAAGGTGTTTCCTCTGAAATGAGAATATTTCAGAGAAAATACTACTTACTTGTATATTTGAGAAGCTCATTCACAGTTTTTTTTTTTAATTATTATTATTGAAGAAAGCATGAAAGTGCCAAAGGACATTTCACTTTGGCATATTGGTTTTGCAGAAGCCAACAGCAGGAACAATAGGTTTTAAAATACAATCCCAGCCCATCTGGTTACGTGAGATAATTTAGAAGTTTCATTACATTTTTATTAGCATTATGACAACTGACTCAATATCAGTAGCCTACCTGGCAAGCTTATGAATTTTATCAGAGCATTTAAAGTAACGACAATCTATTGGTTCTGCAACAAACTACAGCAACCACAATTTCATTCTACCTCAGATTAATTATTTCCTCCGTAACCCGGAAGGATTACATTTGTATTGTACAACTACACTTCTGCCTTATTGTGATGTTTCATTTTATATTATTAAGTAACTTCTGCTTTCCCAGTGTCAGGTGGAGTTTTTTTGTTGTTTTGGGTTTTGGGGGGTTTTGTTTTTTTGGTTGTTTTTTTGGTTGTTGTGTTTTGGTTTTGGTTTTTTTTTTTAAAGAAGAGTTCAAGGATGTTCAGCAGTTCAAAGATCTGATTCCAGATCTGATGCTTAGTAAAGCATTTGAAAATCTCAGTGGAATTTAGAACATTTAATTCTGAAGTAAAAATTGAGAATAGCTTTATACTTTAAGTCTTGGATCTTTCGCAAATGAAGAGGAAAAGTTTTCAGGCCATGTTGAGTTGAGTATTTTCTTGCCACTTTTGTTTCCCTACCAAACTATTATTGCCACTCTTTTATCTAAATAAATCCATGTTCATTTCATTTATTTGCTTGCTCCCTCAGTCAGATAGTAGGAATTTGATCACATTAGGCAGTCCAAGTGAAAAACAGATCAAAATTCTTCTGCTACGTATAACTCAAAGTGAAAACTTGACTCTCATCAGGAATACATGGCTGTTAGAAAAGACTACTGATCAATGTCAACTGATAGTAGATGTATGTTTGAGGTTTGGGCAATGATCAAACATTTGGTCAAAATAGCTAAAGAATGTCCACTTTTAAAGTTTGGAGTTGTTTGTGCACATGAACATAAATTCCTACAAGTAAGCTCCAAGTTTTTCTGTAGCCTTTAAGCAATGATAAGCTCCTTAGAGCTCCATCATGAAGAGAAGAAAAAGAGGATTCTGTTTAATGGTAGCTATTTCTGTTGTGGCAGACATTAATTCTCATTAGCTGCATTTTGTGCTGTCATTTGGGAAATATTAGTGAGCTTTGAAGACATGAGGTACCTGTCATTTAGCTAGTAGAGGAGAATGCTCCTTTCCCAGTTCCACTGCCTGATATTTCATGGGTATGTTGTGTATGCTCAGTCCATTTATATACCTCTGAGACAAATATGTGGCATTTGAACTAAAGTGAAAGTGTGACTATGCTTAGGGAGGGAAGAAGAATATAAGCATCTGCATAAGCTGAAGATAGGGGTTAGTTTCTCCCCTGAGGTTACAAGAAAGTTGCCCTTGTCTTAACTCCGCAGATGCTCAAGGGCCTGGGATCGTTTCTAAATGAATTATTAGTCTGACTTACTATACCAGTGGGGCAAATCCTAAACAAATTTGTTTTCTTCTGCTGACATCTGTGGCAATTTTGCACACAGAATGAATATAGAACATACCTCTTAGACTTTCATTCCACAAAAGGCATCAGGATCTAGCAGCTGAAATGCTGTTTCTAATTTTAATGGGAGTTTGTATGTGGAATGAATGGAAAGCATTGCCCTACACTTTTACAGGTTAATTTCTGGCTAGTCTCTTTGTAGATATACAAGGGATTTAGGTTTTGTTTCTAATAGAAAAAACATGAGTGTCTTTCCATTAGAGCAATGAGTGAACCTTCTCAGTAATGAACAAAATCTCTGATTTTAACAGGCATATTGGGTAGTCATGGTCCACTTGCTATAAAAGCTTTTTATAATGTGACCTTATATAAAAGGATGTGTTATCTTTAAATTGTACAGATTAAATGAAGGAAAAATGTAAAATGTTATACAAATATATAATCATAAAAGAACATACAAAACCCTTGTTTTCTTCCTAGTCAATTGAGTGGCATGCTATTATCAATTACAAAACATTCTAGTGTATATCAATTCATATCATATGCATTGTTATTCATACAAAACAAGCAACAATGCAAAAAGGAACTTTAGAGTTTTAAAAGATTTCTGTCTGCATCATTTAATATATTGATTCTCGATGGTATTATTTAATGCAGTGCCTAAAATCCTGTTATAGAGTTGCCATAATATCATCCTCTGTATCCTATTACTGACTTACTGTAGCATCATGACCCTGTTGGCTTTTGTAATGCAATTGTAGTTCCCAAGTGGTTCATCACATAAATTGTTGTCTGTCATAGCAGACAATTTTGATGAGATTTTTTTTATATAGTGTTTACTTGCGTGGTGGAGAAGCAGAGAGAAAGAGTAAGTCACTGTTTTCCATTGTTCAATGCAAATTATCCACTGGAACAGAGTGCAGCACAGTCCATCATGTGGCAACTTGATCTCCTTTGTTTTCATACAGGTATATTGCTTTTATTAGTCCAGTCATAACTATGATGATACCCTTTTCCCTCAGTTACCAATCATTAATTTATTCTTTGAATCTTCCATCATCTATGACAGATGTAATTTAGTACGACAAGTTAATAAATATTGCAAAAGACCAAAATATGTGAATGGTTACTTGCAACAGTTTTCTCTAAAATTTTAAGTGAAAGAAAGAAAAAATCAACTTCTGAGACCTGCTGCAGATCTGTTTAACAAGATTTGCCTCTTTATATAGTTGAGAAGACCTATTATAGCTGACAACTCACAGACATTCAAGGCTCTGTAACAATATATACTGGAACATATTGTAGGTATTCAAATATCTTTTAAAGAACAAGATAATTCCCACAAATAAGTTGCCTTAGTTTCATTTCCTGATTCAAATTTTGAAACTGTTTAGCAGAGAAGACAAAAAGAAGAAGTGAAAGTAAAATGGTTATCTAAAAAAGATATCTTTTCAGACTAAGTCTGAAAAGGTATGGTGTTCTTAAAATAAAGCATAAATTTCCATTTAGCTAGAATATGACTTTTAATTATATTGTTATGGAAAAATAGAACACCTTGACTTTATGGGTTTAAACTGCAGGAAAAAAATTTTGGTAACCCATACCAGTGTTTCTGAACTTCAGGAAAACCCTGAAACACTCACCTATTACTCTTAGAAATGCATTTATATTTTAAAAGTTTTTTTAAGAAAGGTGTTGATTTCCTATTTTGTTTGTAGTTGGTATAATCAATGTATGTTCTTTTCTCTCACAGGCCCATGCTGTAATTCTTTGACAGGGTCACATCAAATTAGACTGTTAGTCACTGCTAAAGAGTAAATGAAATAACAGTTCACTTATGAAAAGTGCACCATTTAGTATAATCAGACATAAAATGGCAGTGCTTTTGCTAAAAAGGCCTTGAATAAAGCAGTGTGAAAACTTAATGAAGTGGGGGGAGGTTTAACTACTTGTGGAAACTTCACAGTATTTCAATCTCCCCTAAATCAATGCTTCACATGAGGTAATGTATGAGAAAGAAAACAAGCCTGAAGAAAGTTTTGATTGTTTCTTCAACTATAATACAATACTTAAAGTACCTTCTAAATCTCAACACTTCCATTAAACAGTCTGTTTTACCTCTGAGCTTTCTCTTCATTATACCTATGCTGAAATGTACCTTGTGAGTTGAAATTAATTTTAGTTTCTCTATGAAAAATCATGTTATGGATTATTCAGATAATTCACATGCATTTCTTTAAGACTGAAATATGTCTTGTGATTTATTTATGATTAGAGCTCTCTAGGTATTTTAAAGGAAAGAATTAGCCAACAAATTAGGCCTAAATACAAATTTTTGCACAGTAGATTTCATATTTATGTTTCCACATAAAAGGAATACATGGATATGTTTCCAGCTAAAAGACACCATTATGGTCATATACTGCACAAAACTGTCTTTAAGATCTCATAGAAGTTGTGATAGCTCACAAAAATTATGGCAGCTAGAAAATGGACAAGATTTTCCATTCTTGTTTCTTCTTAAACAAATTAGCTCTTTTCATTTTTTCCAACTTACATTTATTGTACCATTCTGTTTGCCTTAAAATTGCCTGAATACTATTAGTTTGCATTTTATTGCCTTTTTATATATAGTTTACTAATATGTTTCAAGTACAACTATAAGCATTTTTTCCAAGTTCCAAGAGTTCCTCTTGGAACTCAGGAGGAAAAAGAGACCATCTTGGTCTCACGCTGCAGGGAGTGCCAGGGCATCTCACTGTTCACGGATGGCAGCCGTGAGGACAGCTGTGTGAGGTGTGACCAGGTGGATGATTTGCTCTACATGGTGGCAGAGCTATGGGAGGAGGTAGAAAGGTTAAGAAGCATCAGGGAGGCTGAGAAAGAGATAGACTGGTGGTGCCATGCTCTGCCCCCCTGAGACAGGAACAGGAGCAGCAGCAGCCACCAGTAAGAACCCACGATCAAGGGGACCCTGTATCCCCCCGCTCCCCACCGGGCTGAAGGCAGCAGCTCAAAGGAAAAGAGTGAATGGAGGCAGGTCCACGCTTGTGGTGGCAGGCAAACGCACTCCTTGCCCAGCTCACCGGCCCAGGTGCCTCTGTACAACAGGTATGAGGCCCTGGAGGTGGAAGGCCAGTCAATGGATGATGGGCATGACAGTCTATCTACACCAGGAGTGTCAGCTAGGTCAGAAAAGCATACCTCTCGTATCAACACCACCTCCACAAGGAAGAGAAGATTGGTTATAGTTGTGGGCAACTCCCTTCTAAGGGGTACCGAGGGTCTGACATGCCGGACGGACCCTCCTCTTAGGGAAGTCTGCTGCCTCCCTGGGGCCCTGGGCGAAGGATATCATGAGGATACGCCCTAGCTTGGTACAGCCCTCAGACTATTACCCTCTACTGCTCTTCCATGTGGGGGGCGATGAAGCTGCAACATGAAGTCCTAGGGCAATCAAAAGAGACTTCAGGGCCTTGGGACGGCTAGTAAGAGACTCCGGAGCACAGGTTATTTTCTCCCCTCTCCTTCCAGTTGTGGGCAGTGACACTAGATGGAACATAGGTACCCAATCTATTAACGCATGGCTCCGTGGCTGGTGTCATCGCCACGGATTTGGTTTTTTTGATAGCGGGTTGGCCTACACAGCATCAGGTTTGTTGGCATCTGATGGTATTCATCTTTCTCAAAGGGGAAAGAGAATCTTTGCTCAGGAGCTTGCAGGGCTCATCGACAGAGCTTTAAGCTAGACTTGAAGGGGGAGGGGGATAATATCAGGCTTGCCCGAGGGAATCTGAGGGACGACATGCCACGGTTAGAGGGAGCGGGTGCCAGCGAGGGCACTCAGCCTTTGTCTCTGAGATGTGCTGGGTACACTGGTGCACAGGTGAAGTTGAACAGAGTTGAGCTAGGGGATACTGAGGCAATAGGAGCCAAGAGGAAAATGCCAGTGAAACACCTCAAAGCACACAAGGGGTGTTCTTCTATGAAGGAGACACGGACGACAGCCCAGCTGAAGTGCCTCTACACCAATGCACACAGCATGGGCCACAAGCAGGAGGAGCTGGAAGCCATTGTACATCAGAAAAACTATGATATGATTGCCATCACGGAAACACGGTGGGATGACTCGCACAACTGGAATGTGGCGATGGATGACCAGTGTGGCGATGAACTCTTCAGGAGGGATAGGCAAGGCAGGAGAGGTGGTGGGGTAGCCCTGTATGTTAGGGAGTGTTTGGATAGTTTAGAGATTAATGATGGTGATGACAGGGTGGAGTGTCTATGGGTAAAAATCAGGCGGAAGGCCAACAAGGCAGATATTGTGGTGGGAGTCTGTTACAGACCACCCAACCAGGATGAGGAGACTGACGAACTATTCTATAAGCAGCTGGGAGAAGCCTCACGATCACTAGCCCTTGTTCTTGTGGGGGACTTCAACCTACCGGGTGTCTGCTGGAAATACAATACAGCAGAGAGGAAACAGTCTAGGAGGTTCCTGGAGTGTGTGGCAGATAACTTCCTGACATGGCTAGTGAGTGAGCCAACTAGGGAAGGTGCCTCGCTGGACGTCTTGTTCATGAACAGAGAAGGACTTGTGAGCCATGTGATGGTTGGAGGCCGTCTTGGGCAGAGTAATCATGAAAAGATAGAGTTTTTAATACTTGGAGAAGCAAGGAGGGGAGTCAGCAGAACTGCCACCTTAGACTTCCAGAGGGCAGACTTTGGCCCATTTAGGAGACTGGTCAACAGAGTCCCCTGGGAGGCAGCCCTTACGGGCAAAGGAGTCCAGGAAGGCTGGACATTCCTTAAAGAGGAAGTCCTAAACTCACAAGAGCAGGCTGTCTCCAGGTGCCGAACGACGAGCTGATGGGTAAGAAGACCGGCCTGGCTGAATAGAGAGCTTTGGCTAGACCTCAGGAAAAAGAGAAGAGTCTACGACCTCTGGAAGAAGGGGCAGGCAACTCAGGAGGACTACAAAGGTGTAGCGAGGCTGTGCAGGGAGAAAATTAGAAGGGCCAAAGCCGAGCTAGAGCTCAATCTGGCTACTGCTGTAAAAGACAACAAAAAATACTTCTTCAAATACATCACCAGTAAAAGGAGAGCTAAGGAGAATCTCCAACCCCTAGTAGATGGGGAAGGGAACACAGTGACCAAGGATGAGGAAAAGGCAGGGGTACATGCTGCCTTCTTTACCTCAGTCTTTAATAGTAAGGCCAATTGTTCTCTGGGTACCCAGCCCCCAGAGTCGGAAGATAGGGATGGGGACCAGAATGGAGCCCCAGTCGTAATCCAGGGGGAAATGGTTAGCGACCTGCTGCACCACGTAGACATTCACAAGTCTATGAGGCCTGATGAGATCCACCCAAGAGTACTGAAGAAACTGGCAGATGTGCTCACCAAGCCCCTTTCCATCATTTACCAGCAGTCCTGGCTAACTGGGGAGGTCCCTGCTGACTGGAGATTAGCAAATGTGACACCCATCTTCAAGAAGGGCTGGAAGGAGGACCTGGGGAACTACAGGCCTGTCAGCCTGACCTCTGTACTGGGGAAGCTAATGGAGCAGATCATCCTGAGTGCCATCACACGACATGTAGAGGATAACCAAGGGATCAAGCCCAGCAAACATGGGTTTATGAAAGGCAGGTCCTGCTTGACCAACCTGATCTCCTTCTGTGATAAGGATACCTGCCTAATGGATGAGGGGAAGGTTGTGGATGTTGTCTATCTAGACTGCAGTAAAGCCTTTGACACGGTTTCCCACAGCATTCTCCTGGAGAAACTGGCTGCTCATGGCTTGGACGGGTGTACTCTTCACTGGGTAAAGAACTGGCTGGATGGCTGGGCCCAAAGACTTGTGGTCAATGGAGTTAAATCCAGTTGGTGGCCGGTCACAAGTGGTGTCCCCCAGGGCTCTGTGTTGGGGCCAGTTCTGTTTAATATCTTTATCAATGACCTGGAAGAAGGGATTGAGTACACCCTCAGTAAGTTTGCAGATGACACCAAGTTGTGTGGGAGTGTTGATCTGCTTGAGGGTAGGAAGGCTCTACAGAGGGATCTGGACAGGTTGGATCGATGGGCTGGGGCCAATTGTATGAGGTTCAATACAGCTAAGTGCAAGGTCCTGCACTTGGGTTACAGCAACCCCATGCAACGCTACAGGCTTGGGGAAGAATGGTTGGAAAGCTGCCTGGCAGAAAAGGACCTGGGGGTGTTGGTCAACAGGCAGCTGAATATAAGCCAGCAGTGTGCCCAGGTGGCCAAGAAAGCCAATGGCATCCTGTCTTGTATCAAAAATAGCGTGGCCAGCAGGAGTAGGGAAGTGATCGTGCCTCTGTACTTGGCGCTGGTGAGGCAGCAACTTGAATACTGTGTTCAGTTTTGGGCCTCTCACTACAAGAGAGACACTGAGGTGCTGGAGCATGTCCGAAGAAGGGCAATGAAGCTGGTGAAGGGTCTAGAGCAGAAGTCTTATGAGGAGCGGCTGAGGGAACTGGGGTTGTTTAGTCTGGAGAAGCGGAAGCTGAGGGGAGACCTTATCGCTCTCTACAGCTACCTGAAAGGAGGTTGTAAAGAGGTGGGGTTCAGTCTCTTCTGTCAGGTAACAAGTGATAGGACGAGAGAAAGTGGCCTCAAGTTGCGCCAGGGGAGGTTTAGTCTGGATATTAGGAAATTTTACTTCCCTGAAAGGGTTATCAAGCATTGGAACAGGCTGCCCAGGGAAGTGGTTGAGTCCCCATCCCTGGAAGTATTTAAAAGAGTTTTGGATGAGGTGCTTAGGGACATGGTTTAATTGTGGTCTTGGTAATGTTAGGTTTATGGTTGGACTCAATGATCTTAAAGGTCTTTTCCAACCTATACAATTCTGTGATTCTGTGATTCTGTGAAGAGAAATTGTATGATCTCTGAAACAGAGGTCAGGCTTTGCAGGAAGATTACAGAGCTACGATTTCCATATGCAGGGAGAAGATATGAAAGGCCAAAGCTCAACTAGACTTGAAACGGGCCCGTGTTGTGTCAGACAACAGGAAAGGCTTTTTTAAGTATGTTAATAGCAAGAGGAGTTCTAAAGAAAACATTGGACCAATACTTGTTGAAGATGGTCACCTGACAAATAAGGGTAAAGAAGAGGAGGAGGCATTCAATGCTTTCTTTGCCTCAGTCTTTAACAATACTGATTGACCTTGGGCTGCCCAGTCCTCTGAGTTGGAGGACCACGACTACAGGAACAATGACTTTCCATTTGCAGACACTGAAATTGTAAGGGACCAGTTGCATCAGTTGAATGTCCATAAATCCATGGGGCCTGCTGGGATTAATCTCAGAGTGCTGAAGGAGTTAGCAGATGTTACAGCAGGACCCTTCTCAATCATCTACTGAAGGTCCTGGGAGCCTGGGGAGGTCCCCGCTGACTAGAAGCTAGCCAATGTTATTCCAGTTTAGAAGAAGGGCGTGAGGGAAGACCCAAGAAACTACAGACCTGTTAGTCTAACCTCAGTACCTGGAAAAATTATGGAGAACATCATACTGGATACTACTGAAAGGCATCTAAAGGACAATGCAATCATCAGGCACGGTCAACATGGGTTCATAAAGGGAAAGTCCTGTTTAGCTCATCTAACATCCTTCTAGGATAAAGTGACTCGCCTAGTGGATGAAGGGAAGGCAGTGGATGTCAGTTTTCTGGATTTTAGTAAGGCTTTTGATTTGGTTCCTTACAGCAACCTTCTGGACAAGTTGTCCAGCTGTGAGATGAGCAGGTACGTTGTGTGCTGGGTGATGAACTGGCTGAATGGCAGGGCTCAAAGGGTTGTAGTGAATGGGGCTACATCTGCCTCGTGGCCAGCCACCAGCGGTGTTCCTCAGGGCTCAATTCTAGCACCAGTTCTGTTCAATATTTTTATTAATGATCTGGAGGCAGGAGTTGAATGCACCATTAGTAAATTTGGTGATGATGCTAAACTGGGAGGTGCTGTTGATGCTCTTGAAGGACAAGAGGCCTCGCAGAGGGATCTAAATAGATTGGAGCATCAGGCAATCATCAATGACATGACATTTAACAAGAACAAATGCTGGGATCTGCACCTGGGATGGACAAATACTGGACACCCTTATAAATAGGGAGAGGAGTGGCTGGAGAGCAGCCCTGCAGAAAGGGATGTGGGGGTGCTGGCTGACAGCGGGTTCAGTATGAGTCAGCAGCGTGCCCTGGCAGCCAAGAGGGCAAACCGCATTCTGGGGTGCATCAAACACAGCATAGCCAGCCGGTCAAAAGAGGTGATTATCCCACTGTATTTAGCATTGGTGCAGCCTCACCTGGAGTACTGTGTGCAGTTCTGGGCCCCACAATTTAAGAGGGATGTGAAGGTCCTTGAATGTGTCCAGAGGAGGGCAACAAAGCTGGTGGAAGGGCTGAAGGGCATGTCCTGTGAGGAGCAGCTAAGGACTTTGGGTTTGTCTAGTTTGAAGAAAAGGAGGCTGAGGGGCAACCTCATTGCTCTCTACAGCTTCCTGAGGAATGGAAGTGGAGAGGGAGGTGCTGATCTCTTCCCCTGGGATCCAGTGAGAGGATGCCTGGGAATGGCTCAAAGCTGCATCAGGGGAGGTTCAGACATGACATTAGGAAACATTTCCTTACCAAGACGGTGGTCAAGCACTGGAACAGGCTTGCTAGAGAGTTGGTCAATGCCCCACGCCTGTCAGTGTTTAAGAGGCATTTGGACAATGCCCTTAAAAACATGCTTTAACTTTTGGTGAGCCCTGAAGTAGTCAGGCAGTTGGACTAGATGATCATTGTAGGTCTCTTCCAACTGAACTATTCTATTCTATTCTAGTCTAGTCTAGTCTAGTCTAGTAATATCTCTGTTATCTTTTACAGGTGAATATGTGGGAAAATGCTAGAGCTTTTTATGTTAGATTTTCTTAAGATGGGAATAATGCAGCAAATAATCTATGAAAAAAAGCGTGAAAATGCAAGAAAAGGTATTTTTATGATTTTTTTTTCCACAAGAGAAAGAGAACTATGATACTATCTGAAACAATTTTTTCCCCAAAAAAATCTAATATGTTTATAATTTTTATATACTTTTTAAGCATTTTGAAATTTAGCATTTGGATTCCACACTCCTATTCAGATATTTGGAATTACGAATCTTAAACCCTTGTAAATATCTCACTCCCAATAGACTATATTGTTACTCTTGTCCAAAACTTACCCACAGACATGGGGTCAAATTAATGACAAAATGGTTTTATATCCACAAAACCTGCTTTCTTGGCATGCTCCAGAAAGTCCTGATCTTCAGAAATTATTTAAAAATCTTGAATGTGGGGATCTGACACTTAATATATCTGCTGCAGTATCATTGTCTTCAACACAGCAAGATGTTGATATGCAGTCACTTAAATCAGTGTACTGGTTTTGGCTGAGATAGAGTTAATTTTCTTCATAATAGCTTGTATCGTGCTATCTTTTGGGTTTGTTACCAGATCAGTGTTGATAACACAGGAATGTTTTACTTATTCCTGAGCAGTGCTTACACAGCATCAAGGGCCTTTCTGTTTCTCAGACTGCCCTACCAGCAAGTATGCTGGGGATGCAAAAGAAGCTGGGAGGGGACACAGCGAGGACAGCTGACCCCAACTGACCATATGGCATTGTGCTCAGCAATAAAAGCTAGGGAAAGAAGGACGAAGGGGGAAGTTCACTGTTACGGCATTTGTCTTCCCACATAACCATTACGTATGATGAAGCCCTGCTTTCCTCGAGATGGCTGAACACCTGCCTGACAATGGGAAGGAGTGAATTAATTCCTTATTTTGCTTTGCTTGCACATACAGTTTTTGGTTTACCTATTAAATTGTCTGTATCCGATCCCATGAGTTTTCTCACTTTTACCCTTCTGATTCTCTTCCCCACCCCTCTGAGGGGAGAGTGAATGAGTAGCTGTGTGGGGTGTAGCTGCTTACTGGAGTGAAGCCACAACAATCAGAAAGCACCCACCCACCCTCCCCCCCCGGCTAAATAAGTAGAATAAGAAGATGTTAAAGTAATTTTCTTAGAAATACAAGTAAACAAATAAAGAAGCAATTCTGGTGGCAAGGACCAATATGGGAAACTGCAATGTGTGTAATATGTGAAACACTCCAAATTCTCATACAAAGTGTATTAGATTAAAGTATTATTATTTTTATTTCCCTAATGAAGAAGCAATTTATACAAGTTGCAAAGCAGATCACTGTCAGGGAGTCTGTAAGATTCACTGTGTCTCTTATTTCTTAATATTATGTCCAAGAAAATGAAACTCAATTTCATTGTCTACCTGTAAAATAGTTCCCAGAAACTATGCTAAAAAGGCGGTATCAGTGTTGCAAACACAGGTAGATGAATGAAATTTGAACATGTAATTAAATTTTGATGCATTAATAGTTTTTTATAGCAGAATATTGCGAAGTAGATAGTAGATTGTTAAGAAGATTTTGATGGGAGAAATGTAAAAAACTTTTTACATAACCTAACACCTGTAGATGCATATGTAGTGAATAAGCTTTCAGGCCAAATATAAAAACTGATAATGATATATGCCATGCTGAACAACATTCTGTAATAGAATGTGTTGGGTAATTGCAATGCTAAGCATTGATATCAGTTCCGTCTGAAATGATTTATTATGTATAAATGTGGGAAATGAGACAGCATTTAGCACATGCAGTTTCACTGTTTTTCAAAGTAGTATTATAATAAAATAGCTGTAGCTGAAGGGGGTTTTTTATATAAAAACTTATAGATTGCAGAAGTAGGTTGTGCTTTCATTTATCAGAAAATTAACTTCTGCTTGTGAGACATCATGTGATCCACATATCTTCTAGTTCAGAAATTCATCGATGTTTCCTGTGACTTAAATCAATGTTTTCCTTTTCCTTTCCCTTTATTTTTAAAAGGATTTTCATAATTAAGTTGAGCATCCTTATGCTTCTCAGGCAGAGTCCTTCACTGTGTCTTCTCTCATACATTAGTCCCATTAATTGGTTCTGTAATGTGAATTACGTGTCCAGAAAGAGAATGAAGAAAATTACTTCTTTTGTGAGCTATTATCCAGCTACCATTATTGGGAATGTTGTTCACATTATAACTCATATGATGTATTCTGTTTCATCACTTAGACCTTTCTCATGTTAGCTCACTAAATAGCTCACCTTGGGCCAAATTAATAGCTGGTGTAATCAATGAGACTATATTTGATTTCAAAAGACTCACACTGCCATGATCTCTTCCACTCTTTCTCTCTCTCTGTATATAATATGTAAACACATACTGATCTTTGTATGTGTACACACACACATTTCATGTAAAAAAGAATACTGTATTTTAAGTTAGTGAAAATAGAACACTACAATTCTTTTGGTAGCCTTTTTGAATGGTTTCATTTTTATTCAGGGTAATGCGTATTAGACTTGCAAATTCATTCATCCCAGAGCCACAAGTACTTTGTTACAGAATACACTAGCCTCCAGCAGAAGATATAAGGAAAGGTTAGAAAAATATTCCATCTGCTTTTGAACAAAGGTGTATATCAGCTAGGAAGACAGAAAGAGCAATCCTCTATCCGGTCTAAAGAAAAGTGTATTAGGGTAACAGAAAGATCAAAACATGACTAATTTCTGTTGGATTATTTACCATCCTCCCATGCAATAGGGCACTCAGAACATGGGGTAGTTTAGGATGACTAAAAGCTGAATTATTTTCCCAAAGGGGGCTTTATAAAAATGATGATACCCATCTCTCTTAGAGTGCTCCCACCTTGTCACTTTTGCAAGGAGGCTTAGACATGTAGCAGTGTAACAAAGAGCACAACACCTGTAAACAGCTAGACTGATGCAATTAGGTGGCACAGAACTTTAATGCCTTAGCTTTTTATGTTCAATGCTAAATTCAAAGTTGAATTAATTAACACCAGTTTAATGGCCACATTTAATCCTCCAATGGATATTTTTTTCACAGCATAAAACCTCCAAGCTGTTTGGAGTATTTTATGATGTTTTTCCTCAAGACTTGCCACAGACACATTTTAGAACAAGACTAAAAAGGCTTGTTAGGCATTCAAGAAGTAGACAATGAACTTACTAGAAACATCTAACACCATTATATCAATTTTAAAAATTCCCTGAATATGTTGCTTAGGAATATTTAGATAATATTAATGTATAGGCAATATAAATTATAAAAAGCTTATTTGTGCTATTCGTTTGGCACGTATCACAATAATCAGCACTAATAGGCCTTCTACTGAGCCTAACATGGTGGAACTGCAGAATCTGTTATAACACAGCTCTGGTTTTCTGAATGAACCTCTGCTCACAGAACATCAACGTTTAAAAGTAATGAAATAATGTTAGTTTCAAATATCACAGTGACCGGTGATAAGAACTAGCGTAAACTGCCTATCAGTCCTCCCTGTGATTATATTTGACTAGCTAGATCTTTGCACTTTCTCCTAAGAAACAGCTGGCTAGTTTAGCAGCAAGTCTCTGGTGATACAAGTTCTCAGCTGGTAAGTTCCTATCCACAAGTGGCCAAGTTTTTTTGTTGAAGAGTTTTCTGTGTGGCAGCAGGGAATAAGTATGCAGGGCCCCTCACCTTGTTGAACCATGTTGGAAAAATGCCAGGAGACAGCCTGTATTATTCACATGGTGTTCAAATAGCCACAGTATTATAGTGACAAAGATGCAAGTTTTCTGCCTGCACAAAAGAAACAAGTCTGAAATAACAGAAGGAAAAGGCAGACAGATGAAATTATTCAGAAGCTCAGATGATAAGAGATGAGGAGGTCTCACCTGGCATGTTACATGAATGTGATCTGCCTGGCTTCTCTGCCAACACGGTTTTCTACTGACAGGACTGTTGTTTTCTTGCACAAAGCCCCAGTGAATACATGCCACAGAAGTTCCTTCATTCTTTATTGCAAAGATCAAATGGGGTCACCATGACCCTCTCATGTATAATGCTGTCACAATGAACCTACTGCACCTTCTCATTTTCTCCAGCTTGTAGCAGTTCACAAGGAACTACCTATGCTAAGGGAAGAGTATAAAAGCTGACAAAACCCTGTAAGAAAGACCACTGGATATATAGTGTTACAGATAAGTCAGATTCCATCATATAAAAAAAAAAACATCAGCATGGGATGAGTGACAAAATTGTCTGGTTAAGTGTGAAACATACTTGTGGTTTATGTAGCACCCCTTGTGGTACCATGTGAACACAACTGGGTCGCTATAAAGGTACTTCAAGAGACTGCACTGTGGTAACAGCAAGATGGAAGTGTATGGATATAGCCATTGGGCGCAGGTGTCTGGGACTATGCACACACCACTGCAATTCCTTTTATTTAGTGATCAGTCTCTACTTTAAAACTAGTTATGTTGTTTTGCCTCTAATACTTCTACTAGAAGAATGTTTCAGAACAGTCTTGCTGAGAAAGTTCAACGTTTTCTTCCTGTTTTAGTCCTGTTTGATCTGTGGCTAGTCTACTCTCATATGTCCTTGTACCACCTTTGTCCTTTAACTTAAATGTGTTTTCATTTCTTTTTCAAGAAATTACTGTAACCCCTCCTTGCTGTATAGGGGTCACATAGAAATACCAAAATAACTGAAGCATAAAGAAAAGTTTCTGCTGGTAAACTCATTACCACAATGACATACTGTCTTTCACAAACCTTTTACTCTCATTTCTGGTTTTAAAAATAGAGTGTGGCAAATGAGATTGTGCACTGGGTGCAGTATAAACTTAGGAAGAATCATTTTGGTGTTCTTGTGTTCAACTCTTGTATATATTTTATATCCCTGTTTACTCAAAGTGAAGTGCAGTCTGGGAGCATGCACTGTGAGTTCACACAGAAGTCCATACTTGTAATGGGCGCGCAGCAAAATTGCTATGTGCTTCCCAAGAATGGAGTACTGTCATTGTCAGTAATCAGGATAAGTAATATGTATCAACCAGAGATAGTCCTGACACCTCCTGACAGCTTAGTATATACATGTGTTTCTTTGCTGTGTTTTAAGTCTTCTGATAGGGGCTGTTGCTCCTCTTTTTGGGTGTTCTGTTCAGGTTCTGTTTGGTCAGGCCATTTCTGCTTTCTTCTCTTTTTTTTTTTCAGTTTTCTGAATAAAATAGGAAAATACAAAGGCTCTATCACATGAAATGTTGATTTTCTCTTTTTCAATATGCCTTTCCAACATGCCACATTGTGGTAACACCTGGTTATATTCATTCTAAGAGGAGGTTAAAGTAGGTTAAAGAGAGAAAAGAGGTCTAAATTTGAAAAAGTGAATGATGTTGATAGCTCTGAAGAGTGACTGACATCAGCCTCAAGGCTATCTTGCCTTGAGAGGCTTCTCAGTGAAAAGCTGACTTCATCACATCTTTTTATTCAGTTATCAGGAGCTGTTAGTTTGCCAAAGTGCAGTTCTTTTTCACTCATTTATAGGATTTGCAGGTGTGAGGGGAGGCAAATTAGTGCCTGGAGTCACCCTAGTGATTTTGCTTGTCTCATACCAAAGAGGAGTGAAGCCCAACATGTACATTTTTTTCTATTAAAGGTGGACTAAAATTAAAACAGAAGAGATCCAACACTTTTTGGAATCATTGTACAGATACATAAAATATAACACTGCATTTCAAATCCTAATTTTGTCTACCTCTGTGAGTGGCATTTTTCAATTAATTTGAAGCCTGTAATCAGGAAAATATTCACAAGAAGTGTGCATGAGAGAGAAATTAAAAAGGAATATTCCTCTGCCTATGAAGTTCAACACACAGCTAGTCATTTTTACCTGGTTAAACACTTAAAAATGTTTAATCTTAGTATTTTATTTCTTAGTATTTTATTAGGCACACCTTTGATGACTTTTGGCAGTCAGGTGAAGTCCCCAGTGACTGGAGAAAAGGAAATATCACACCCATTTTTAAAATAGGTAGAAATGAGGACCCGGAGTTGACTATCAACTGGTTGACTATCAACCAGTCAGCCTCATCTCCATTTCTGGTAAGATCATGGAACAGGTCCTCCTAGAAGTTAGGTTGAAACATAAGGAAGACAGGTAGGTGATTAGAGACAGCCAACATGACTTCATCAAGGGCAAATCGTGCTGGCTAATCTAGTGGCCTTCTACGATGGAGAGATTGCATCAGGGGACAAGTGGAGAGCTACAGATTTCATCTGCCTGGACTTCTGTAAGGCCTTACATACAGTACCCCACAATATTCTTACCTTTAAATTGGAGAAGTATGGGTTTGTTTAATGGATAAGGAATTGGCTGGATGGGTGTGTCCAAAGAGTCAATGGCTCAATGTCCAAGTGGAAACCAGTAACAGGTGATGTTCGTCCAGGGTCTGTACAAGAACCAATGACAGTGGGATTGAGGGCACCCTCAGCACGTTTGCAGACCATGCCAAGCTGAGTTGTGCAGTTGATTCAGTGGAAGGAAGGGATACCATCCAGAGGGACCTTGACAGGCTTGAGGAGTGGGCCCATGTGAACATCACGAAGTTCAACAAGGCCAAGTGCAAGGTCCTGCACTTGGGTTGGGGCAATCCCCTATATCAGTACAGACTGGGGGATGAATGGATTGAAAGCAGCCTGCGAAGAAGGACTTGGGATACTGGTGGATGAAAAATT
The DNA here is from genome assembly GCF_035582795.1 of Mycteria americana. Taxonomy (NCBI): domain Eukaryota; kingdom Metazoa; phylum Chordata; class Aves; order Ciconiiformes; family Ciconiidae; genus Mycteria; species Mycteria americana. The sequence continues at coordinate 53,706,317 of NC_134396.1, read as the reverse complement.
AAACATGAGCCAGCAATGTGTGCTTGCAGCCCAGAAAGCCAATCGTATCCTGGTCTGCATAAAGAGGAGCATGGCCAACAGGGTGAGGGAGGTGATTTTCACCCTTTACTCTGCTCTTGTGAGACCCTACCTGGAGTATTGCATCCAGTTCTGTGGTCCGCAGGACAAGTAGGACATGGACTTGTTCAGGTGGGTCCAGAGGAGGGCCACAAAAATGATCCAAGAGATTGAATACCTCCCCTATGAGGACAGGCTGAGAGAGTTGGGGTGGCTCACCCTGGAGAAGAGAAGTTTCCAGGGAGACCTTATTGCAGCCTTTCAATGTATAAAGGAGGATTATAAGAAAGACTGAGAGCGACTTTACCAGGGCCTGTAGTGACCAGACAAGGAGCAATGGTTTTAAACTGAGTTAGGGTAGGTTTAAATTGGACATAGGGAAGATATGTTTTATGATGAGGGTAGTGAGACACTGGAACAGGTTGCCTGGAGAAGTGGATGCCCCATCATTGGCAGTGTTCAAGGTCAGGTTGGACCGGTCTTTGAGCAACCTGATCTAGTGAAAGGTGTCCCTGCCCATGGCAGGCGGCTTGGACTAGATAATCTGTAAAGGCCCCTTTCCAACCATTCTATGATTGTATGATTCTATGACAGGTCATCACTGCTGCTTATGGGTAGGGAGTCTCTCTTTCTCTTTTGACCTGGGGAAAAAGGGATGCACTTTTAAATCTTTCCTTCACTACTATGACAGATGCTAGTTTTCTTTCCTCCAGTCTTGGTCTTGAGAAGGTGAGAGGAAACAGACCACAAATATAGTCTGGGTGCTGGTTGACAGCAGTTCAGTATGAGTCAGCAGTGTGCCCTGGCAGCCAAGAGTGCAAACCGCATTCTGGGGTGCATCAAACACAGCATAAACAGCTGGTCAAAAGAGGTGATTATCCTGCTGTATTTAGCATTGATGTGGCCTCACCTTGAGTATTGTGTGCAGTTCTGGGCCCCATAATTTAAAGAGAACATTGAATGCATCCAGAGGAGGGCAACAAAACTGGTGGAAGGACTGGAAAGCATGTCCTGTGAGGAGCAGCTAAGGACTTTGGGTTTGTTTAGTTTGAAGAAAAGGAGGCTGAGGGGCAACCTCATTGCTCCCTACAGCTTCCTGAGGAATGGAAGTGGAGAGGGAGGTGCTGATCTCTTCTCCCTGGTATCCAGTGACAGGATGCATTGGAATGGCTCAAAGCTGCATCAGGGGAGGTTCAGACATGACATTAGGAAACATTTCTTCACCGGCAGGGTGGTTAAACATTGGAACAGGCTTGCTAGAGAGCTGGTCAATGCTCCATGCCTGTCAGTATTTAAGAGGCATTTGGACAATGCTCTTAATAATACGCTTTAACTTTTGGTGAGCCCTGAAGTAGTCTGGCAGTTGGACTTGATTGTTGTAGGTCTCTTTCAACTGAACTGCTTCTGTTCTGTTCTATTCTATTCTATTCTATTCTATTCTATTCTATTCTATTCTATTCTATTCTATTCTATTCTACTCTACTCTACTCTACTCTACTCTACCCTACTCTATTCTTTGAATCCAGAAAATGAGAACCAAGGGACTGGAACTTATTGTAAATAGTAAGTTTTAAGAAAGGCTTTTTACATTGCAATAGGAACAAGAATTTTGTCCAGTGATCTTGTGTAAGAGAAACCTTTACATATGAAGAAGGTGGGCACTCAATATAGCAGACAGGATAGGACAGGAAGAAAATGATGCTTCTCTGTTCTCCCATAATCACTTTGTAAGTCCAAAATGCAAAAAGTAACTACTATACAGAAAATATGTCAGGAAATGTGCTTTTCATAAGAAAATAAGTGTATCAAATATAATGTTTTTGCATCTTGCAAAGTTGAGTCATCATTGTAAAGAGCAAACACAGCTAAGAAAACAGAATTCATTGGAGGGAAAGAGAGAAAAAGCCATAAGAAATGAAAAGTTCAGGTCTGATTTTGAGACATTAATTTAGAAATTGCTAGCCAGACCAGTTGGCAGAAGTATTATCTGGCCTTTGTTATTTTTAAACATGCAAGACTAGTAATCTTGTGTTTTTCAGGCTAAACTTATTCCTGAGGGAAGAAAAAGAAATTCTAGTTTCAACTGGTCATAGAGACAAGATATAGTAATTTGTTTCTCTCAGCTCCTCAATCCTTATGTAGGGTGTCAGAGTCTAAACTGGTAACAATTCCATTGTACCTACCACATGATCAACTGATTTGATCACCCACCAGAATCCTTCACTGGGACCACATTGTGAGCTTGTGCATAGTGTTCCCACAGCTGAGACAAGACTCAGGACCTTTGGGTTACGTATGCAGCAATCCTACCATCTGAGACATAGGGGAGTCACAAAGAACAGTGTTAAACTGGTCTCAGTTGGAAGTTGATGTGTAAGAAACTTTGACTTATTATTGAAAAAGAAAGAAGAAAGGAGAAAAGGTCAATTTATTTCCATTCCCCGACAATATGGTAAGTTGATAAACTTTCCTAACAGTATAAACTTTGGTATTCCAAATGCACAGTACATACACTATTGCATACACACAGTTCAACATCCAGGAGGAACAAACAGATAATTGTAGACTACATCGTATACTTGCATTTTGCATAATTCCTGCCTTAAATAAGAATTTTACATTTCATAATGTAATGCATAACACAAAAAACTGTATACTGCTACTAAATTAGCAAATTAAGTAAGCAAGTTTTAAGATGTCAATCTTTCCCAACTTTATCCATTATATTCCATTTATTATCACTCAAACATGGAACAGAACACCTTACAGAAACAAATGCACGTGCTACCATTTACATGAGAAATTAATTAATTTCTTTAATCTCAGATACAGTAGTACATTGTGCTATATTTTATAAACAATCCAATCACTGATCTTGTGCTAAATTAGATTCTCTATCAGAAAGAAGTGTTCTACTTGAAGGTTCTTGTTAATAAACCAATACTATTGTTAGAGTTCTGGTTTACCTTAAGGACTACCTTTTTATAGGGGATCATGTCACAATGATGCTCTTAAGAAAGTCACTGGAAGAAGCGTTTGGTTGCTCCAAAATGTACCTATAATAATCAGACATTCATCAGAAATTGTAAGAATAAGTTGTCATATGTAAAAAATTATATTTAATCTTTGTTAGTCTCTAGTTCAAATACCTCCCTTTTTTTGCAAGATAGCACTGTAAAAATACCGTTAGTATCATAATTTAGATTCCTTTGTTAATATTACCAAGTTAGTCCTCAGTTCTGCCAAGATACATTTATTTACTTCTAGCCTGTCTGCTTGATTGCATGGAGTTCCTTGCCTAGTAATTTAATGACAATTATAGCTTATATGAACACAAATAACTGAAGTAATGAAGGATATTCACACCATATAACATAAGGTTCTTAAATTATATATCTAAACCCCTTATATTAGCGTATATTTCCTAGGCTACCCCTGCATTCAATGAAGAGGCATAAGCTGCTCCAGTGAAAAAATCAGAAACTCTGAATTTAGGTTCCTGCTCTGAAGGAATCCGTCTTTGTTCTTTGACTATAAAAGGAGACATGACTTCTAACTGTACAGCAAAACTGGATAGGCATTTAATGCCATTGCCAGAGTTATGGTTCCCACCCCCCTTTAAGTGAAATGTATAATGAAATGTATTCTTCAGAAAACAGAATTATTTTGTAGTTTCATTTTATAATATTTTTTACTTAGAAATATATTTCCTTTTGTTGAAAAGTATGTTTATGGATAAAAATATAACTGGGCACTGTGTTCTGTTATAAGGTACCTTTCCCTACCATTGAAAAGGTAAATTTAATTTACTGTAATCAGATGTAGTAACTGTTAACATCCAAGTTCATTTGAGTAAAATGTTTCCCTATAATCTTAGTCTGCTGTGACTATTTGGAAAAATAAATACTGGAGCTTCATAGCTGATTGTATCTAGTATGTAACATGAGAGATTTAAGTTGTTTGTTTTTTTTAATAGAATATATTATAATTTTTTCTTGATAGTGTGACCACATACAAATATGTGCAAACAAAAAATATGGAAATTAATCATTATAGTTAAGCAGAAAACATAAATGTGGTTTTACTAATTTCACTAACCTTATTATCAGGTTCATAGAAAGCATAGAAAATTGGTACAAAGAATTCAAAGTTTTTGTCAGCTTGTAGCTGTGGGTATTGTGAATTATTGCCACATAATTTTCTTATCTTACTGAAGGTGTTTGGAAAATGGAATGCAAGACTCTGGAAATGTGGAGGACACCACATCTGTACCTTTTACACATCGATGGCATTTTTACTAGCCAGTGAAAACATTAACTGTATTTTTAAAGCTATGGTCATACAGGATAAAAAATTTAGAAGTATTTTGGGAATTGGAACCCCATTTAGAGCTTGACTTCAGAAGTAGTTAGAACATGTGGATGAATGAAGAACAGGCAGAGGGATAGAGTTACGGACCTGACTACAGTTCTTGTAATTTACCAAATAGTAGAGATGTCATCCACATACCCATACCGCTTCGGGTTACTTTGTTAGGGCAGTTTTTGCCATGAGCAGATAGACTTTACAATCTTAAAAGTATAAGGCAATTAATATGTCATGCACAAAATATAATAAGGAGAAACAAGCTACTGGGCTAGGTGTTAGCATGCCCACCACGCCCACTGAGCTTCTGCTGGCCAGGCAGCTTTCAATTGGAAGGGGAAGGGACATCTTCTAGTGCTCCTGAACACACGTTTGATGTTTCTGGTTGCCATCTGTTGACGCCTTGGATTTTTGCCCTGGGATTTTCTGACTTACCATGTGAATGTTCTTCCTCTTGAATCCTTGAGTTGCTGACTATCCCTGTTCCATCAATCTTACCTCTGCTTGCAGTTCTGCCTTTCGTACCTTGCACAGATCTACGAACATTCTCGCAGCTCTTCCTTACAACTTAGCAACATCTTTAGAGGTCTGAGTCAAGGTTATGCAGCTAGGCCATGGATGAAACTCTATGGAGGAGGGAGACTCTATGGAGGAGGGAAGTGATGGGTTACAACCCCCCCATTTAGTGTTCATTAGGCAACAGCACCAGCAAGGTGAGATGCCATTTCTTGTAGATGTACTCTGCAGCTGCTTGCAGGACTGCCGTCACTTAAGCTTTTTGGCTTTTCCCCCAAAGGACCAGCAAAACTGACAAGGAAGGATATTAAGTTGAAGGACTTCAGTCCTGCCTTTGACCTGTTCCAAAAATTCTACAAAAGTTCTGACTCCCCAAGCTGAATCTTTTATTCTTCACTGGATAACAGCCACATTTTCTTCATTACCTCCTAAATCTATTCTTATTCCTTTTAGCTCAGCTGTGCCTCCATAATGCTCTGTGGAATTGAAAATGACTTTTGGGTCTCTGCCTCATGAGCCTCATAGGAAAAGAATAATCCTTTCTGATTTCCACCTTGTTTATTGGTTATTGGTTAGAGCCATCCTGTTCCAGAAGCCAGCACAGCAAATATCACAGATGTAAGAAGGGAGAACAGGGCTTCTATCATAATAAGATTCTCCTGTGATGTAGGGCAAAGGTATGCAGAAGAATCCAGAATCCCCAGGTCAGGGAGAAATATTTCTCCCCTTTTTCCCCTCCAAACCATGATGTGCACCTTGAGTGGCTGGGAGGATAAATATGTATATATTTTTCTTCCATTTCCTTAGTAGACCTATAGGACACAAACCACACTTGTAGTTTAATCCAGCTTCCCATGCTGCAACAACTGAGCTATAGTGAGATGTCAGTCACACTGTGTACCACGTCCCCTCTCTCTCCAGGTTTCTGTCTTAACAGCATCTCCTTCAGGAAAGTTGCATGGCTTGGGATTACTTTTTCTTTTGTCAATTAAACGTTTTAAAATACAACAAAAACATTTATGATATGCCAACTTTTCATGAAAATATTCTTCTTGAGAAAGACTGTTTTTTATTTCCTGTTAAGATGCATTGTCATTACAAATCTCTCAGTTCTAGGTTTTGGCATTTACTAATCTTGAATGGATTTTGCGTCATGATTAGCCAAGAAAAATCATTTGAAACTGTGCTCAGGGAACTACAGAAGTGAATATTCTATCAGTGTGATTGTTTTTAGTTGAAAAGTGAAAAGTAGCTAAATGCATACCATTTCATGAAACTGGATTCAGTAACGATTTTCGTCAGCAAATCAGAAAATTATATTAGATTATTTTATAGAGCAATGTACAAAAATGTCACCTTTTTAACTAATGCACAATAGTAATCTAATTTTGTCCACTAAAAGCCATATGCATGAATTATTTTTTTTTTTTAAATGCTCTCTCATGTAGGTTTCAATGAATTGGATATGCTGGTATTACAATGAAAAAATCTATTATTTAATTTTTTTTTATTTCAAAGTCCAGTGAGATTAGATCTACTTTAGTAAGTTGGAATCTACTTAAGCAGAACAAGAATAATTCCTGCCAAAGGATGTATTTGAATTTGCTTTGTGAACTGTAATTGAAAAACATATATATATATATTAAAAAAAAAGATAAACTTTTGATGAACAACGACCCATTCTTAACCATCCTACTAGTTCTAGGACCCATATAATTGTGGAGCCAAATTTTTCCTGTACAGGGAGATTTTAATTTACACCACAGATATTTAATTTATGCCATAGTTTATAATGTTCCTTACTTAAACTATCAGTTAAATCAAGTCCCTTACGAAAGTCAAAACAGCATTTTGGAATGCAAAATCCCATTATTAGTAAGAGTGTTATCCTTACATAAAAAAGAAAAATTTCCTGGGAATCAAAAGTGAATTCTGGTGTTCTCCATGTTTCTCCATGAAGAAACAAATTTCTTGACAGACAATAACTCTTATGCAACCTTCTGGATTCTTTTCTGGAAGAGACGACTTGACTGTGGGGCCTGACTAACACAGTTTAAAACCCTTCTTTGTTTTAGATATCATGGTGTGAATCTGGCCACTTCAGTGGACAAAAAGGTCAAGTTTGTTTTTCTCCGTTAGCATGAGGCAGTATTCGTACAAGCTGTCAGACCTTGCAGAGGTTGCTAAATATGTTTCTAAATAGTCATGCTCATTTCATCTGGAAGGCTGTCTGTCTGGAGTGGCTTCTTCACCATCCCATAATCTACCTGTGCCTCTTCACAGGATACATTCCTACTGTTCTCCTAGTTGTACATCTGTATGAATGTGTATAAGCTACTGTGTCACTAGTGTGCTGTTAACAATCAGCTTTATGTTTGTTTTTAACTGCTTCTGCATACAAGTTTGTGCTTGCTTTCTGATTGCCTGGGAAAGATAATCTGCTTGGAAACTAATCTTTCAGGCCCATTCTGGGTAAGACAGAGGGGTTGCTGAAGGGCAAATTTCAGGAAGATTCAGGAATTAGTGATGATTGCATTAGCTGCTTCCATTTCTGACAGTGATTGCTCAGTCATTCACATAATGAGATATAATTCTAGGGTGTAAGAGTTTTCTCGAACTGTTTCTTTCAGTATCATTTTTCCTAAAGATTTTTTCTGTTTCTGGTTGTATCACATACATTATGGTTTTACCTTCAAGTGGGACTTGCTAGGAATAAAAGTAAATATACAGGTACTTCAGTATTACAGATTTCAATGATTCGTAGCAGATAATTCTTTAAGTGTACCTTTTTTTTTTTCTAATTCAGTTTTACACTATCAGAAGAAAACTGAATTTTTATAAAAGTATTTATGAAGACTTTTTCCTAATTCTTCTCTGTTTCATTCCACAGCATACCTTTCAGTTTTATAAGCAGAGTTCATCAAGGAAATGACAATACTCCTTATCCACATGCTGTAGTAGTACAAACTACACAGAAGAAAAGCTTTTAACTACCTACAAGACAAATCATGTCTCCCTTTCTGTGTCTTTCTCTTTTTAATGTCTAAAGTTAACTGTCTAAAAATGAGCTGAGATAAACTAGTTCAGCATTGCAGAATGAATTTGTTCCAATTAGAAACATTTCAAAATCCAAGTCTAAGCACTGTAATAATTTTATAACATCTTTGTACTCCATTTTTCTTAGTAATTTCAGCTCAGTATCATAGCACTAAGCCTTTCCTTCTCATCTTTGTTCTTTTGAAGTTAACATGCTATGTGGTATTTACTCTTCATTCTTGGGAAATTATGTTACCTAAATGTAAGTTGTGGAAAATATGACCAAGTACTTTACAGATGGAAATGTTATAAATACATATAGTAAGGTTTATTCTGCGTTCTTATACTAGTGCTGAAAAAAGATGATTCGTAAATTTTCTGCAGTCGACTCTCTTCCCAGGTTTGGTCACGTAAACCAAAGTTTTACATTGATCCATATAAGCCTAATAATATGGTTATCTGTACAACAGATTTTTTTTTCCAGAAAATGCTACCAATTTTTTATTTTTCTTCATTCCAATACTTAGTGCTGTCCTAATATTTGTTAGCTAATACTAAAACTAAAAATGTCTGTCTATCATAGTCCTTAGTAGTGGTTCCCAAGAATGCAGTGTCATTCTGCAGGCTGAGAGCCCATAACCTTTTTGTACAGTTGTGCTTTCTATAAAGATTGCCTAAAAATTCTGTAACCAAGTACTTCAGGCAGTGTTACTCCTGTGATAGAAAAACAATGGACTGAGTAGTTAGTAGGGAAAGTTCTGGTCTTTGACCTCTGAAACACAAGTTTGAACTCAATTTTATCTTCATTTTTAGTGGGCATTGGGTCAAAAGCAAAACTAATCAGGCATCTGGGCACAACATAGCACATGAGAAAGCAATGGAGTTATCATTGTCATCTATCTTCCCAGCGAAGCAAGAAGAGAGACACAGGAAGGGAGCTAAAGGTTAAGGATTATTATCTCCTTTCTGTGGAGAAGCCATCACTCCTCTGAATTAAAAAATAACTTCTAGTCCCAGCATAGCAGTACATTTCACCAACCATTGCATCAAGTTCGACTTCCAATGACAGCGCTCATATGTGAAACATTAACATTTTCAATTCCACCATTTCCCTAGCCACTAGGGGTCTGGGTTTTTCTTCCCTCCAAAATACATACATATAACTTAGAAATTAAAACCCTAAAAAAACCCCTAACAATGTTATTTTTTCTTTTTTTTTCTTTTTAACTGAGGAAAGTTTCAGTAGGAAAGTAAACTCCACATTTTGTTTTGATGCTTTTCAGAACTTTTGTTTAAGCTTTTTGCTTATGCAGCCTATCGTTGTCTTGTCATATTGCCTGGTCCACCACGCTTATCTACCTTTTATTTTCCACTCCACTGTCCTTAAGTGCCTCTTCCTGTTCCACTGTGGTGAACATGTCTGAAATGCAGTTTCCCATCGTATAATGCTGATTTTTTTTTTTTTTCAGGCTGGGATGGAGAAATTCTTGCTTAATTCAGAGCATCATCTTGCTTAATTCAAAGCATCATCTAGAGTTAAACACAGACCCTTGGATGGTTTATGTGGGTAGGGCTTTTCTTTATTCTGAAGGATATTATTATGTTTGCTGTTATTTTCGTCACTCTGCCGGCATCTGTCCACTCTTCCTCATTTCTTCTTTCTCATGCACATTGAAAGAATTGGAAGAATAACATCAGAAACTAAAAGATGAAGAAAACATGAAATGATCTACTCATAAAAGTATTTATGGACAGTGATGCCTAGAATGAAAAATGAAAATAGGAACATATTGTTTGTAAAGATGAATGGGTCTTTGCTAAGCAGAATACCTCTTTAAAACAAGCAGTATAGCAAATATTAAAAATGTTAATGTTCTTCTGCATATCATGTTCAGCTCAAGGCCAGATCAAATGTACAGTTAAAGTGCTTTTATTATCATTAAAGGACTATACGTTAAGCAAGAATTTTTTAAATATTGGTGGAATTCTCTTTTAACTTCGCAGACAGAAAGATTATTCAGGCCTATACCCAGCCTGTAAAGATGTTCCAGCCTATACCCACTTGGCCAACTTCCAGTTTACACCTTCCCCCTCCCCCCAGTTTTCCAGTTTAACCCATTCCCAACAGATTAGGATTAGAGGATTTAAATATTTACTTTTTTAGCTAAGAAAAATTTAAAGATATAGAGATCTCATTGTGAAAATAATGAAAACCAGGAAAATAATGTGTTTAACTTCATTTTAAGAAAAACATGGCAACTGTTACTATGGTTTAAAATGTGTACGTGAAAGCTGCACATCAAAACCCTATACCATTTGGATCTCTCAGTTCATAAGATTTTTTTAAAAACTATTTTTCATAAAGTAATAGTACCCTGTCTTTCAAAAATGGCTAGGGTTGTAGTTTCTACTCTTCAAGAAGGGTCAAGAAATCTGCAGAGATTCAATTTAAATATGTACTAATTTAATAAATAAATAAATAAAATTACAAATCTGTTCTGTGCAGCTAAATAAATGATAACTTAAGTTTCTTTTCTGTGGTACTGACCTTCATGATACTAACGTAAAGCAGCTGCACATCAGATTCCCCACATGGAATGTTTTTTGTTTTTCATTCTCTCTAGCTATTGCTATATATTAAACTATCCAATTGAATTAGATGTATAAGCCAGGACACAACCAAATCAGGTTTTTTTAGCCTAAAAGCATCTTTTTATGTCTGTCCTCAGTGAAGTGTGTGTGTGTATGTATGTGTATATATATATATATGTATATATATCTGTCTATCTCACATGTCAAGGTAATCATCAGCACCCAACTTTTTTTGCATGTGAAGGAGTGAAACAATATTCCTGATCTCCCATTCTCTCATCCTCTGTATTTTGGTCTTTTGCACTTCATCAAAATACTGGGTGAGGTGGTTTGTGTGTGTGTATGCACATACACAAGTACTACTTACAGTAGATACTTTCTTAACTCTGCTAGACTGAAAGGCCTTTATAAAGCTGGCTTGAGTCATGGAGGACTGGGCACAAGGGCTCAACTGGTTCTTCCCTATTCTATTTTTGCATGCAGTAGAGATTCAGTTGATTTATGGTCTTAAATCAAGCTAGTTCAGAAATACACTTTCCCTCTGCCACCTCTGGGAAAATAAAGCTGTTTTGTAGAAACATGTGGTTTGGAGTCATGTTTGTTTGGAAAAATATGGAACATGACATTCTGATAAAGCTGCCTTGAATTGCTCATGCCTTCTTGGAAATATAATATTTTCATTTTGCCTTCTAAAATAATTATTTGTTTCCCATATTTAATTTTAAAGAATATGTAACTTTTTAAATACAGAACTTAGAATGTCCATTGAATTCTCATCAAAATACAGGAAAAGAGAAATACCTATCTTTTCCAATTGCCTTTTAAAACACAGATTACTGTGATATCTCAGAACTGCTTGCAGAATAAGAAACCTGGACACTGCTGGCATTGCAGTCGTTTGTCTTCAGTTTTAACTTGCAATGTCTCTGCTTTCATGTGTTCAAAGACACCTTAAAAGAAATTAAATGAACTATAAACAGGTCAGACTAGCACTGTACTGAGGATTCAGCTTCAAGTTAGGAAAATGATTGTCTATTCTCCCCAAAAGAATGCTATACATAGAGCTGAAGAGATGTGAAATCTGGGGCTCTGTCACTGAAATGAAAAATAGTATGCTTGTTTGGTACCACATCTTGACATGCAGCGTGGTGTAGCTTTTAGAATAAGCTGAACTGTTTCTCAGCTATGAGATCTTATGAAACCATAATGCAAAGGTTTCCAAAACCAAAACCAAAGCAGAATTGACAAACTTAATCAAACACTTTTGGTTCCCAAAATGATCTGGCTGAAATGTGGGCAAAATGATTACTTTTGGCTATGCAATGTTATTCTTCTCTTCTCAGTAGCTGCCTGTAGCATGGCAAAATATGAGCCTTAGAAGAATTTGTGGAGCCTTGCAATCACGTGATGAATAATTGATTAGTGATTAAGAATTTTGATTGAATGACAGGTTCGCATTATACTGCAGGAAAAGATCCCAGATGAAAGAAGCAGTTGAATTTATAACTGCACCTACGTTAGGCAGAAAAAAAGTGAGTAACATCCTTCTGAATTCCTTATGAGTCAGCAGATTGATCACAGACAAATGAGAAGATAAGTTCAGGGGAAAATGTACCTGACGACACTGACAAATCAAAATCTTTAATTTGTTAACTAAAAAAAAAAAGGAGAAAAGAAAATTACTCCCCATCCTGCTAATTGCTGCGGCAATTGAAACTTGTTATGAAATATCACTTCGGATGCTGGAAAATTAAAATCATACCAAATCGCATTTTGCAAAGGACTATTCATAATGAAACCATAAAATAAGGATCTTGCTCATTTTGTCAGCTATTTTGAAAACTGTGGCACAAACAACAGGTGTCTGAAAGCCGTAACATGTTATCTCTATGATCAGCAGCAGGAAAACAACCCTCCACCAGCATCCTCACTTATTTTAGAGATGCCCCAAACTTTTAAAGTACCATCTGGTTGCAATCAAGTCTTTCAGTAACTGAATACATAAGCTATAGCTCATGATGTTTGTGTGGGCAGATGTCTAACATACAGAATTATTAATAGAGTGTTGGACCTCAAATGTCTCAGTTATGTCTGGGTGCTATAAATTATAAGATAGCACTCAGAAGTCACCAAAACCTGAAAGCTCTGTGGTTTTGGCTGTTAAAGCTCCAGAGGAATCCATGATAGCTCAGATTCTGATTCTCAGTCATATACAGAAATCTCGTCTATCCTTAGCTGTAGGCATTCTCCCTTTTAGCATATATTCAGTCTGTGACACCACAGCAAGCATACAACCATGATATCCCCAAGGACACAATGAGTTAGTGCTTGCATGAAAGGATAGCAGAAGTTGATTGCATATTGTCAAGCTAACACAGGAACTGTGAGAAATTTAGAATGTTCTTTCAAGAGAAATACTTGAAGAAGAATGCAGTTTTCATTTTCGAAAAGAAAAAACAATGAAGTTTGGATATCTGGTCATTTTAGAAGAAAGCTGCCCACCCAACACGTGCTGTTCACTTGCAGCAGTGACCGCTAGGTGGAAATGAATACTTCAGATGTGCTGAATGTTATTTTTCATCCAAAGTGATAGAAAGGTTTTTTTATGTTAACATTTCTTGCTGCAAGAACATGAGCACCACCTGTTACACGACTTGCAGAAATACGGTCTTACTTTGGCTCTGTCACCCACCAGCTTTCCAAACTTATAAAAAAAGTTTCCTACAGGGTCAAAGGAACAGCAGCAGCAGCTGAGGCAAAGGATGGGAAGAGGTCAGTAACATTATGCTAAGCCTTTCATCTGCAGGTCACTAGTTCAAATTCAGCTGAGGTTTATACCAGCTAAAAGTAATTAGGATGACTGCTGGTCTATATGAATTGTTATTGACTTCTACATCACAAAAGCGATCCACACAACCAATTTTTTTGTTAAGGTTATTTTCTTAGGGCTTAAATGAGCCACACCTGCAGGTATGCCATGCCAGAGTTGAGACCTATGGGCAGACAACATGGGGAAACATGCTTCATTCTTACTGAGCTGCTTATGTGGATAAAAGGAAATGTGGGTCTCCAGTGGTCTTAACGGCACCTTTCATAAACACCATATTGATCAAAATGATTTCATGTTGTTTCTCTTCCATACAGACACACACAACACTTAATTTAATGGGGTTTGTTTATTTGTTTGTTTCACCTCAAAAGGATAATTTTCAGGTTTCAAAGATAAATACTTTGATACAGGTTTTGGTTTTTGTTTGTTTGTTTATTTCTTTGTTTTCTTGTAGGAACTTTGTCATAGATGGAATAGATAGAACACTTAACTGAGCTGGATCCAAGCAAAAATTTTGCATATTGAAACTATGTTAAAAAATACTGTGGTGTTTATTTGTTTGTTTGTTTGTTTGTTTGTTTTGGGGGAGGCTTGATATATTTTTTTTAATACTGTTTCCTTCTGTGTTACAGGATCTGGAACCATATTTTATCCTTAAAAATTGTATGAAACAATAATGAGATTATATGGCAGAAGAGACTTCCTCTAGCATAAAACCAATAAATCTTAAGTAAGAACCTTATTTCTGTGATTCCCTTGAAAATATCTAACTTCTTATTTATTCGATTTACTTCCTTCTTTGTGTATCATAAACGTGGAAAAATTGCAGTCTTATCTATACAGCCTTGAAAATGTGGTGGGGATAGGAAGACAAAGGTATAAAAGCAACTAGCAAGAATTCAACGTAACCTATACTACATTTTTGATACTATATTCCATAATATTTTCAATAACAAAGTGGTAAAGTGCAGACTAGACAAGCGACAGTGAGGTGAGCTGAAAACTGGCTGAACTGCCAGGCTCAAATGGCTGTGATCAGCAGCACAAAGTCCACCTGGAGGCCATTCACTAGGGATGTACCCTAGTGATCAATACTAGGGCCAATACTGTTAACGTTTTCATTAATGATCTGGATGATGGTGTAGAGTGCACCCTCAGCAAGTTTGCTGATGACACCAAACTGGGAGGAGGGGCCGATACACCAGAAGGTCATGCTGCCATCCAGAAGGACCTGGACAGGCTGGAGACATGAGTTGACAGGAACCTCACGCAGTTCAACAAGAAGTGCAAAGTCCTTTACCTGGGGAAGAACAACTCCAGGCACCGGTACTAGCTGGGGACCACCCAGATAGAAAGCAGCTTGGAAGAAAATGACCTGAAGGTCCTGATGGCAACAAGCTGACCATGAGCCAGCCACCCTTGTGGTTCCCTCTGAACATCAGGAAGCACTTTTTTACTCTGAGGGTGACTGAGCACTGGCACAGGTTGCCCAGAGAGGTTGTGGAGTCTTCATCCTTGGAGATAATAAAAATGTGAATGGACACAGTCCTGGGCAGCCTGCTCTAGGTGTCTCCCTGCTTTGAGCAGGGATTTGGACTAATAGTTCTTCAGAGGTGCCTGCCAGTGTCACCTGTTCTGTGATACTGTGATACTCAGCAAGATTTTTTACCATCACATTTGTGTTGAGGTGTATGGATGAAACAGTTTGGGATGTATGACCGGCAATCCCATATTTTCTGTGTTTCCTCTTACATCTCCATATAACTGAAATATCCAGTATCTTTCCTTAGGTTACTTGTTAAACATGTCTTATATCAAAGAAAGCTGTCTGGAGGCATTTCTGTCAGGATGTAGTGACCTCTGAGTCATTTACTACAGAATAATATGTACTCAGCTTCAATAAACTAGAAGAAATATTGGAAGGAAAAAAAATAAATCCAGGAAAACAAAAATAAAGAATGTTGCTAGTAGAAGAAAAGAAAAAAGGAAAAGGGAAAAGAAAAAATTATCTGTAAGGAAATTTATTTCCCTCTGTATTTAGAATAGGAACAGTTAGAGTAACTCATTCTTTATTCATTATTATCAAACTGTGCTCAGTGTTTAGACTTGTTTGTGTCTTTTAGTTATTGTTACTGATCTTTACAGAATGCTCATGTCTTCTCCCTTTTTTTCTCTCTCTTTTGTGATTTGCTGAAACTCCTCTTGCCTATATCTGTATGTCTATCTACTTACCTATCTGCCTACTTATCTTTTCCTTGACAGCCTGAGAGTAGGTGAGAGAAGAGTTCTTCTGTAACCCTGGGGAAAATATACAGAATTCTGTCTTTTGTAGGCTATATTTTCTGTGCTGAATACATTCTTTATTTTTGAACTTTGTGATGTGTCATTATCTTCTGAGACGGTTGTAGTGGATGCTTCAAAGTGCTTTGCAGAAGTGCTAAGATAAATGGGTAAGTCTATGTGCAAAGGCAAAAAATAAGGGGAGTGGGTAAGATGCTTATCTCACAGAGAGAGTGCTGAGCTTTGCAGGTGATCTTAAAAGATGCTGCATGACTTAAGCTGCTGATGGTAAATAATTAGGGTAGACATAATATCACATATAGGGACAATCAGCAGTATTTAACCTGTATTTAATTCATGGCCTAGTTTAGGAAAAGTGCTAATCCACACAATGGATGCCAGAGCTAGGCGTGACAAATTCCAGCACTGAGTTTGACTTTTTCATGCTTTTTTTTGCAATTAAAATCACAATACTAGATGCAGTTTTTCCATACATCTTAAAATCAGACCACGAGAATAAGTATAGAGTACTTGAAAGTAAATTCTAAGGGTAATTAGAAAGTAAGATACTCACTTGCACACTGCTCAGCACTCACAAAGTGCTTATCTCTGTAATGCTGCTTCTTCCAGTTCCTTTCAGTTCACTGATACTTCTTCCTCCTCCAAAAAGCAGTAACAGTCTTTTCCTAGCTAAGTATATACTATTTGTTAAAAGCACTAGGAGGCAGAATGCACACTGAAGAAATTAGCACAACAAAAGAAAAGATAAGATAATCATTAGAGTGATTACCAAAACAAATTATTTGACACACAAAAAAAAAAGAAAAATAAAAAACTTCTCTCCTTACTGATAGAGTATGATGTGTTAGTTAGGAGTTTATCTGTAAATTCAAATTGGAATTTGTGAATTCTGAGGGACAAGCTGTATTTTCGCAAAGAGGGAGAAATGTCTCTGCATTCCCCTGTCTGCAATGATGAATACATAATTCCTGTCCTATGGGATAATATAGAGTATGACTATGGGCCTTCAGTCTCCTTACAGAGATACAGAAACATGTATTAAGTAGAGTGAGGACTGGAACACTGAATCTTTAGCATCAGACTAAGTATTCATAATTGTCATCATTCTTAATGATTTGATATGTTATGTCATTAAAAAGTCCTAATCTCTCCTGACAAAGCTATTCTACAGAGCTCCAACTCAGAATATAGTATACTCTTGTGCTTAAAGTATTTACAGGAGAGGTAGAGTAAATTCTGTGTGTGTAGGATTTATAAACAGGAATTGGAAACATCATCTCTTACCTCTTGGGAGTACCCTAAGCTGTACTAGGCTATTGAGTATTCAGAAGTGGAATTCCTCTCATTCCTCATGCTGAAACTAATCCACTTTGTAGAAAACATTTTAATAGTCACCAATATCATGAGCATAAACAGAGAGAGGGAGAGAGAGAGTGAACTCCAGCCTGGTGATCAGAGGAGGAGCTACAACACCTATACCAGACCTTGCTGGTACACATGATACGTTATTATTTGAATATGGAATTATTTGAATGAAGCACTTCATCTGAGTATACAAATGTATGTAGGATAATCATGAAGTTTATACAACAGTGTGTTTAATATTGCCTTTGAAGTTTACTTCCCTCACGAGGTCCCTCCCTTTCTGCTCAGTCAGCAGAAAGGAATGGTATGGAGTACTTTCTGCCAAAAAAGAGGCAACATGTTATAATCTGTATTATGAAAGGTGTAATTTATATTGGACTAGGGATGTGCAAAACATTCAAAATGTTATGGGTTTTTTTTGTTGGGGTTTCTTTTTGGGAGGGGGACTTCATCTGGATGACCTTTATATTGATGAAGATGAAGATTGCAGAAAAAAAATGGAAACCGAAGGAAGTAACTTCTAATCCATCTCAGGGAAAATAAATAAATAAATAAATAAAGTAAATGTTTTATGTGTGGGAATGAACAGAGCGGGTGCATTATTAGTCATATCAGTTCTTAGCTAATAGGTGAATTAATATCAAGTTACTTCAGTTGTTGCTTTAATTTTTTCCACATTAAGTATTTTACAGGATCTCTTTATTGAAAGAAATATGAGGAGAAACCAGTACTCCAGAATCTCCTTTGACTAATTATTTAGGATGTAAGAAAATGATTTCCACTCACCTTACATGAAATTCATTCTGTATCTAAAAATACTGCTGGGGGACAAACTCTCTTTGGGCAGTTCATAGGCTCTTTGACCATAGTCCAGCTCTTTACTCTTTCCTTCTTTGTGATTTATCCATCCAGAGCTATCCCAGGGAATTAGAATTTATTTTTATTTTTATTTTTTAAATATGACAATGGAACTGTGTCTGTATACATGGATATATACATTCCCATAAAGTACACATGAAAAAGATAATCCAATGGAAAAAGCCTCTCTAGCTCAAGGTTTGAGGTGGCCCTGCTGAGCTATAGTTTTGGGACATGGTAACAGACACAGTACCAAGAGCTTTAGGGACAAATGGTTTATCTCTAAATGATGGTACAGTAATAAATGCAGATTATTATCCATGTCCTAACCACAAAAGACCCAGAAATTCATTAAGACTGGGCTAAACTTGCTGTCCAGGCATGCAAAGACTTATTGGACCATGGCTATCAGGCAGGCAGTCAGGAAGCAGAGCAAGGCAATATGAGGGCAATCAGGCAATTCTAGTCTTACAAACAAATGTAGATATTGTTTCATAAAAAAACCATATCTGGCTGTCCTCTTAAATATCTTTATCAGTTTGATTTTTCATCTGTAATTTCTTATAAATAAGAGTTGTCAAAAGTTCTCAATTTTTATGTATCTATTCTAACATCAAGGTATAGAGAAAGAGCATTAGTCACCATACATGAATAGAATTCTAGGTTTAAAGATTTACTGACTCTGTGTTTGTTTGTTATTGGTATTAAGAGACTTGTCCATTCACATGACAAGAGCTGATTAAATGGGATCAAAGCCTTTGTCAAAAAAGCGTGACTCCAAAGGACACTGTGAGTTTGGAAAAAGTTGGGAAAAAGTCTCCACTCAGAAAGGACAATGTACATGCTGGGCAAAAGAAGGCATGTGTTTTTAACTGTCTGTTCCTGAACGTCACTTTTTTTCTGTAAAAACAAGCATATAGGTAGGGAAGAGTAGAGGAGAGACATGTGGGCAGCTCCCAGGGGTAACGTCTCAGTTTTTGTCTGGGGTTGCCTTTACTTACCTGAAGGGACTCAGGGGTCTCAACTCCTTCTAAAAGAAATGCCTAAATGTCAAAAAATCTGTCCTTCATACAGAAAATCCTGTATGCTACAGGTGAAGAATATTGTCATATATTAATCCCATAGATACTGTCTGCATGTGTTACTCAGGGATGCCAATACAGTGACTTTCTGTTCTGAAGTTATGCTTTAAGAAAATCTCAATTTACTGTGGGCAATGTATTTCTGTAAAGGACATTAAATTAGCTATCAGAACTATTGAACACATAAACATTATTGTGGGCTGTATTACTTTTTGGTGGCTACAGCATTCAGTTGAAAAGTTGGAATTTGAAATGGACTTACTTTGGTTTAGAGTCATAAGACTCCATGCTACCATACAATTTACAAAACCAATGTCTGCTGAAAAATATAGAAATAGCAAATCTTACACAAGCCAAATCATTAGTCAAATTGGACTTAAAGACAGTAAAGACATCTAACAGGAATATCTTTGGTGGGACAAAAATGTCTCAAAAGTTTTCTTATAACTTGGATGGTTTTACGATTTGTTTTACATATGAAATATCAGGCTGCACATTAATTACATGCCCCTATTTAAAAGCATATATGAGTATTTTACAGTTACTTAATCTAATTTAGATGGGTTTAATAATATTTTAGTTTAGTTTCTATATAATTGTTAACAGTCCTAAGACTCATAGTCCTAGTAATAAATAAAAGCCCTGGGCCTTTTTTTTGATGTTATTTTTCATTCTTCCTAACATTGAATGAAAGAGGTGAATAACCCCAGTTGCTGTTAGTTAACATGAAGCTGCTTGAACTTTGTCTACTGCATAGAGGCTCTCAGTTAACTTGGCTGGTAATCTTTGTATATGTGAAACTTCCTAGTGTACACAACACCACATAAAACCAGCACAAACACATACAGCTAAATACTTGTACTTAAAAGGTAGCTATGGAACATAAGAGTGAATCAATATTCTATTTGTGGGCAAATAGCTAACAAATACTAAAAAATCGCTACAGACCCAGAAGTACTGCTTTTTTTGCTGACCTTAATTGCCTCTAGCACTAAACACCAGATTTTAGGTAAATAGAACTGAATGCTCTCAGATTTATCACTTAGAATTGAATTTCTCAAAATCTCACTGACAGATTGAGTAATATGAAATGAATTATCAGAAATACTATTCTTCAAGACATATCATCTGTTGTGATTGTCTATCACCTTACCTGATGGGGTCCTGCATCTGACTAGAATCTCCTAGTACAGTGACAGCAATCTTTTTAAAATAATAGATATTAAGACTAAATCCTATCTCCTGTAATCTCCTTGAAGTCAGTAAAATTAGACAGAACTGGGTGTAGTAAATGAAGATTTCTGATGAATAAATAACAAGCAGCTGTTTAATAATATTTTATGTAAAAAAATAGAGCTCATCATAACAGAAAAAATGGTGAACAATGGTTACCTTTACCTGAATATTAGAGAAAAACAAAAAAAATGTATTACACAAGAGCACAATAAAACACAAATATGAAAACTATGAGAAAAAATGTTGAACATAGAAAGCTAGTTATGATAACTTCAAAATGAAGAAAATCAAATTTCCTCTATAACAGTCTTTCTAGTCCCATTATTAATATAAAGAACAAGGGCAAAAATCATATAACTGTCTTACATACTGCTTTATAAAAAGTAAGACATTCTGGCTTCACACAAATGTTAATCATATATTTTAATATTCATCATATGAATATTTTAAATAAAAAGGAGGGTATGTTTGTCATCACATCTGCCATGTAAGTATATATTTATTTGTCTATATCATGGAGATTCTAATTAATTGTGCAAAACGTGCTGTATGCCAATAAGCCGTGTAGTGACTACAGCATACACTGCAATCTTGTCACATCTCAGAAACTTCCAGTAACATGTCTGGAGATGGCCGGTGTTTTAATAGAGAAATTCAATAGAAAATACAGACATATTAGGAAACAAAGTGATATCCAGTGTGGCTCTGTTTTTTAACTAGTATTGATACTTCCTTTGTAATGAGTGAGAGAAATGGATTAAACACTCCTTTACAATAAAAAAATAGTGCAAAGTAACTAATGATTTGGCAAATCATTATTGGCTGAGAGACAGAGTGAGAGCCTGAGCTCTAAATCTCAAAATCTAACATTTGCCTGATATCATTAAAAATTTTCTTTGTAGGTAGAGAGTATAAATTACAGTACTATGAAATACTTTTCAGAATGAAGTTTTAAAGTCCCATAGTTATTGAATAAAACCTCAGGTTTGAAAAACACTGGTTCAGTGACTTTTAAAATTCTTGGTGTTTAAAATTCAGTTCTGTTTATATGCACAGTTTGCAAAATTGGGAACATAACTTTCTCAGCAAGATAATACTTCTTTGTTGTTGTAATTTTTACTCCAGTTAAATAATTTGTTTGTTTGTTTGTTTTTTGTTAGGAGCACAGTAGAACCTCAAAAGCCATCTTTTTTCTTTCTGCCTTATACCTTAGCACCCGTAATACGTGGCAAATGTGTCTAACAGTTACATTTCACTGTGTCCACACTCCTGCTTCACCTGGACAGCCTTTGAGCTTTGAGAGGCAGCAAGAAAGTGCCTGAGTTTATAAGCAGAAGACAACTACCTTACACAAACAGTTTGTTTTTTTAATGACTCTGCAGAACTCTGGTTCAGAAAATAAACATAAATCACTTTTGGAGGTATATCAGGTCTTCTGAATTTGCTTGCATTGTTAACACACTGTGGGAAGCAAAGCTCTTCTACTTCAGCACAGAAAAGGCATAGCTAAGGGGGTTTTTTTTGGTTTCTTGGGGAGAGGTGGGGGGGCAGGTTTTGTGGGTTTTTTTGTTTGTTTTCTCTTTCATTTTAATAGGTAGTCCAGGTTCCTTCAGCTCTTTAAAATCATTCAAGATAAAACAAATATGTTCTAGTATAAACTATTATTTGTGATTCAGTTCTTAGATGATTGTCACCATAGATTGAAATGCAATTTAATATAGTAAAATATAAAATAATAAGTCTGAATGCAATGTATCATAAGAGAAGCATGATATTTCTCTTTTTGAGCTGGTTATGCAACCTACTGACTGGGAAAGGGCTTTCCAGGTCTCTGGAACAAAAATGCACCTGAAGCTATAAAATGAGGTATATGATATATAAAATCAGCAAATTGGTTAGTTAGCTTCATCATTAAAGAACTGACAAATCTAAGCATTCTTATTCCACACTGCTTTTTAATTTTGTCAAAAGAAATTTTCAATTTTGTCAACTTCATAGAAAAACTGTTGCTATTTTCCAAGAGAGTCTTGAATATTATACTCCAAGGATGTTTTCAGATTTTAAGAGCTATTTTTGAGAACATGCTCAAACATGATATAACAGAAAAACAGGAACCACTGATCACAGAAAGTTAGATGATTATGGCTCAATACATCTTACATTAGAAAAATTACAATAATCAGTCATCTTGAAGCTGTTATTTATGTACAGGTTAATAAAATGTAATATTACTGGCATTTAAATAGTCACATTAAAACATACTTGATTTACATGAGACTAGGAGAGTACTTGGGTCAAATAGTCTTTCCTTGCTCTTCCTTGGGCATTGATTCCTTAACAGCTTGCCTGAAATGAGATAAAAATTTATATATCTGAAATATAAAAAGAGTATATAACCTTTGGTGTGACTCATTTGGGCCATTTATATGTCCTTGGAGTCAAACCCAATTGAATTAAAAATGCATCAGGCTGAAAGAATTAGATCTGGTCTATCTAAGCAGAACTAGAAAATGATGAAAAATTGAGAAAATTCATATAATTACCTCCTGTGTTAAAATAAATGGAAAACTGTATAATAAATTTGAAAAGTAACAAGGAATATGGAAATGTAAAAGAAACAGTTTGTTTCTACTATGCTGGGTTCTTTTCCCTAACAGGTATTTTTTGTTCTCACAGTCCAGGACATGGAGGTCATTCCATTAAACTATTTCATTAGACTGTTAGAGTGAGTCTAATATAAAAATTGTATATTAACAGTGTGTTTAAGGGAGAACGTTAAAACACTTCTCTACCTCGATGAATAAAGTCACTTTCATACAATGTAATTTAATATGCTGTGGCAAGTTAGGGTTAGG
Organism: Mycteria americana; assembly: GCF_035582795.1. Taxonomy (NCBI): domain Eukaryota; kingdom Metazoa; phylum Chordata; class Aves; order Ciconiiformes; family Ciconiidae; genus Mycteria; species Mycteria americana. The sequence goes on along the minus strand of NC_134396.1, from coordinate 53,683,224 downwards.
GTTAGGGTTAGGGTTAGGGTTAGGGTTAGGGTTAGGGCAACCCTAACCGTAAGTATGGCAAGTTCCATGTGCAATGTAAAATCTACATTATACTCAGCCTTACAGAATGTGTTATAGGAGCTAAGCATTACCAGTGAAGAGGAACCATAGGCTATGTGGACAAGGGAAAATCTGCCACAGTTGGTCAGCGTGAAGTTAAAGACAACTGGGCACTCAGATTTTTTTCTGTGGTTTTAATCACGTATTTATCATTCATGGAGAAGCAGGTGTAAGTATGATTCTTACTGGCATCGGATTTTGATCTGGGTGGTGGATTGAGTGAAACGACAAGCTTATTAGTACAAGTCTCAAATTATCTTCTGACTAGGTGCTGCCTAAATTTGCCCTTCTCTTATGAAGGCCTAAATGATACACCTCAAAAAATAATTAAACAAAAAAAAAGACACAGAGCTCTTATTTGTCTGCTTACAGGAAATTGAAGACTGGGACTAAACTGAATGTAAATTTTTGGAACTGTTATTTAAGGCAACAGGGACAGCATTCACCTCTTGTAAGAGAAGAGTTTGGCCAAAAGAAACAGATGGGTGTTAAAAAGCTTTATCTTAAACTTTTGCAAAACAGAGAACTATTAAGAGAAATTTAAAACATAGGAGATGCAAACTATGCAACCAAAGTTCTATAGATTCCTAAAAAGATGCAACCAAACTAATTACCGAAAAGAAAAAGGGAGGCATTTTCATTAAACAAATAAACAAACTGCAAATTGGTTATGCAAGAAGCAGGATTTCTTGGATTTCTCTTTTAGCAACTCAAGAAAATATTAGAGTTGGGGCTTTTCATACATTTTGCTGGAAAATTAAACAAAGCATATCTGCTCTTTGTATATGTACAAAATCAAGTTCTGCATAGCTCATCGTTTTAGCTGAATTTTTCCCTAGAGAGTTGTACAGAACAGAGCTCAGTAAAATAAACAAATAAAACAAAACTGATCTGGTATGTACTCAACTTATTCGTGCACAGTCTACCATTGCATCATAAATGCTGAAATGTAAGAAAAAGTACCATACAAATTAATAACAGTCAGTTTTTTGAGGCTGTGGAAAAATTTACCTTGCAGACCGGTGAATTATTTTTTTAGATTTATTGGATTATTAAACTAAACATGAGTTTACCTGTTCTTTTGCAAATAACTCAAATCACTGTACTTACAGTTTGAATACCTTGGAAATAATAACATGCAGTCGTGTAAATGTATTTATCGCAGTTTACAGCGATTACTCTTCCAAATAGTAATTTTGACAATTTGGGATTTTCATTAAGTATGTTGTACTACTAACACTTAATTTCAGAAAAACAAGCCATTTTTTAGACTAAGTTCCTCAGAAAGAAATGTGAATACCGTCACATTAAACGCTATTGTTCTGTGAACAGCACTGAATTTCTGAGTGCAATAATTTCTGATTTTAATTAAACAAAAATCAGGCTGAAGCTCTCTTAAGTAGAGTAATTGGAGGGCTTAAGCATGTACTACTGCTTAAGGAAGTGTCATCTGAAATCCTGCTTGAATTAAAAATGGTAAATATATACAAAATAAATCCATCCTTTAGAATGCACTTATTTCCCAAAAGATAAAAGGTTATATAGATTTATGTCTGTCTGAATTTAGTACAAATCAGTCAGAATTTGACGCCAGTTCCTACTTCAGATTATGTCTGACCTCAAAGCTGTCACTTAACTGTTCTCAGTTTCTTTTCAACATCTGTAAATCAAAGATCATATTTACTAAACCACATCAAATGGGTGTGAGCAGTTACACCCATATGAGTAAATGGTTACTCACATTAGTGTTTAGAGACCTTTGAGAGACCTCAATGGTCATCAGTAGAGGAGTTTTGTGAGGACCAGTCTAGAAGGTGATCCTGTGTAGTATTTTCATTAATGAATCTGGACAAAATAAAGCAGCAAGGCGATTCAGTTTGTTATGGAACAAAATTGAGAAGTATCTGTTAGTACAGATGGTATGAGAGAAAAGTTGAATACATTTGATGACTGAAAGGTTACAGATATGGGGTGGCATATAGTGCCACAAATTTAAAGCAATTTGTCTAGAAAGTACTAACAAGAATTTTATCTAAAAAGTGACAGGTCCTCAACTGGATATGATTGGAAATGAAAAAATCCTAATCACAGGATAATTAAGATATGATGTTTCCATGAGAGTACAAACAAGATACTTCCAGTAGAAAAAAGGAGCTTTCCTGAGTGCTGATGAGAAAAAGGGAGCTGTTTCATCTCGACACAAGAAAGGAATTTTTTACAATAAGAACAATCAATCACTGGAACTCTCTCCCTAGGGACATGGTAGAGTCCCCATTGCTGGAGGTTTTCAAGATGCAGTTTGACAGGGTGCTAGATAATCTCATCTATCCTCCCTTTCCCACAGGTTGGATCAGATGATCTTTCAGTCTTTTCCAAACTGGGCTATTCTATGATCCTATAATTCTTCAAAATCATCTGAAATACATAGTATCTTCTTGTTAAACTATGAATTGAAACAGGAACAGATGAAGATGAAGCCTACTGAAATGTTTAAGGCACTGCAAAGGCACTTATATAACAAAAAAAAAAAGACAAGGGATTTACTTGTTGGACCTAGTGAAGGTACATGAAAGGACAAAGAAATACTTAACATAAAGGACAACGTTGGTGCAAGACCAAATAGACATAAGCTATCCCTCAATATGTTTAGGCTGGGTATTAGAAGGTGTCCAGCCATGAGAAACATAGTTCCTGGAATAGACTTTTAATAAATGTAATGAGTCCAAGGAGTTAACACCTTATACAGTAAGGTGTTACCTTGATTAGTTTTTGGAAGTGTTTGTAGTATGTTGTTACCTCAAATAAGAGAAGCTAGATTTGAGGACCTGGAATAACCAGTTTCCACTAAAGTTCAAGGAATTAGCATGACAAAAGGGTAGCAGAGGAATACTGGATGCTAGATGAAGCTTTAATCCTGTTCTTATTTATATCCCATTGATGAAATTAATGCAAATTTCTGCAAGATTTGGTCCTCTGCAAGATTTAGTCCCCCTATGTGAAGCATGGAAATGAAACGCAAAGGTTTCAATTAATCAAGCTTTCATATCAGAGTAGAAACACGAACAATGCATTAAAGCAATTCTAGAACATAATTTTGTGGGGTTTTTTTCTCTGTTATATCTTTTCAAGTCCTGTTGTCAGTTTTCTTCCTATGAGTTATTCAGCTAGAAATAAAAGTGTCAGGAATTAAGTAGATTTTAAGCAGTGTGGAAAAATAAAAATGAAATGGAGAAACACAGCAGTGCATCTAGGTACAACTGCCTGCAGCTTAGATAAATCTACACAGCTTGCTGTTGATCTGTCAGGGTCAGAAGCAGGTGGCCTGGAGTTACAATCACACCTTGTGATGGATGTTATTTGCTTTGTATTTCTTCTGAAGAATATCTGACACCAAAGACAATTAAAAAAGAGTCTGGCTTTACTATCCAGAAAACCTCTCCATGGGTATACTGTTAACTTTGCCTTTTGTCTGAGTAGACAGCATGGAGTGAAATTTTGCTCTCACCCATGCACAGCGATCAGAAATCAAACAGGATATGATCCAGTGTCTCAGATCTTCTACTCAGTTTTCAGAATATGTAGGCAGAACGGGAGGGAGATGTTAAGGAAGTTAATTCTTCCTTTCCCTCAACACACAGTAGTCTCTAGTTCCTAACACGAACCTCTGATGAGGAATGAGGCTGAACTCTCTGATGCCACCACCTCCCACCACCTGCTCTTGCATCCCATACATATGTTCCATACACTCCCTCACTGTGACCTGCCTCCTCTTCTGCTGCAGTACTCCCAACCTCTGCCTGTACCCCAGCTGTTTTCCAAAATGCTGTCAGCTCTTTTCTCTGTCTCCTGGCTGACAAGAAATGGCTCATGAAAGGCTGGGTCTGACTGCAGAGTAAACCAGGTAGAACATGTAGGCTCACCAAGCAGCCGGTTAAACCAGACACCTGTCTGTTAGTGCACATCATAACCTTTCCTTTTCAGCAGCAACAGTTGCTAACTAATACAAAAAATGCAGGCATTTTAAAAGACCTCCTTCCACTGTCAAATGTGGCTGAAATAGTTAATTCTTCAAAAGTTACTGAAGACCACTGACAAACAAAATGGTCATGTGAAACATATTCCTCAGGAAACCAAGGTAAAAATAAGATCATAGAATCATAGAATTGTTTAGGTTGGAAAAGACCTTTAGGATCATCAAGTCCAATCGTTAACCTAGCACTGCCAAGTCCACCACTAAACCATGTCCCTAAGCACCATATCTACACATCTTTTAAATACCTCCAGGGATTACTGATTAATCTCACATTTCCTGTCTCAAAATTATCCTGTAATTTTCTTAGTAGGCCAATTTTCTTTTTTCTCAGCTCTCTAATACCACTGTATTTGAAAGACCCTTTGTTCATTTCAGCATTACATGTAATTCAGCTTTCAGTATTCCATTTTATTCCTGCAGTTATCAGTTTAATTTACTTCTGCATATTTTTTGTACATCCCGTTCTTTACTATGCCATGTGTATATATTTTTAACACTCTTCAGTTCTTGCTTGAACTGCTCTTTATATCACCTTACTTAATCATGTTGGCCTTTTCTGACCTTTTTGCTGTTTAAATTTAAACAGGAATGGATTTCAATTGCAGTCTGTTCAAGTATTTCTTAAATATTTACCACTTCTCCTCAGTACATTTGCCATGCATTATAGAATTTCTATCAAAATCACCCAAGGCATTTTACATTCTTTCAACTCAGCTTTTCCAGAGCGAAAAATAATGAAATAAACCCTTAAAACCCTTGTGTATTTTTCTTTAAGTGTTTACCCTCTTGAGATTTTAAAATTCATTAGTGCTGTATTCTTAACTTCAAATATTCTTTGACTTGAATTTGCTATACATTATGGTATTAATTTCCAGTGAAAATCTGATTCATGAAGGTCAAAGAGTCAAATCGTCTGCATTTTTTCCTGATTGTGGAGCTATTGATTCTAGATAATACAAACCCTACCCCTTTTCATATCACGTATTCTCTATAAAATATTCTTAGTAAATATTCCTAAATATCCAACACAATGTATCAATTTTAATATCAGTGTCATTGCACTTTTTAGTGGCTTTAACCTGGGAAGAAACTGGTGAGGCCATAGATGATTGTGGAATCAATGTAAAAGTATGAAACACAATTATGAAGTCTAGAAATTAATTATGACTTCTTTGTAAAACTACATCATATTTTACAATGATGAATTATTTTCTGCTTGGCTTTTGAGGCCTTTCTCATTCTCTGTCTACTGGAATACCTTCAGTTCACACACCAGACAATGAGTTACAGTAGTCTGGAAGATATTTCTTATATGCAGCGGGATTTCTGTTTTGTGTGAATCTGTTTCTCTTCTCTCCATGGCTTTAATACAAATATTTTGAAGAGTCATAATTCCTCAAGAGTAAGAAAGAAGAATTGTACATGGCCCTGCATGAGAGACTCAAGGCCAGATCCGGACTTCTTTATGAAAGAAAAAGCCCTTGAAACTTGTGCAGAAAATGTGTCAAAAGGATTAACACATGATCATGCAGTAATTCTACAATGTGAAAATTCAAATTGAACAAGTTACAATATCCTCTATTTTCATTCCATCAGAAAGTAGCTCTTCTGTATCCATGAAGTTCTATCCAATACACTTTGATTTTGTGCACACTAAATTATTATTCTTATTTAGTGAAATTATACAACTCGTGAGTGTTGCCTCAGGATCGAGAAAGTAAAATCCAAGTCCCGAACTTGTAGTGCAGCATCTGAGACTAGCTTCACTTGCTCAAAATGCACTGGCTTTGGATGCTTATGAAGTCCCAGGTTCATTTTGCAGGCTGCACAGAGTTAAATCAGTCTGTGTAGGAACAGTGTCCAAAATCCCTAGGCATTTTAGGATGGCCTGATCTGTGTGCATCCCTGTGAAGCCCCCATGGCTTCAAGGTAGCTATGATAAACATGAACACAAAAAGAACATTACTTAAAATTAATTTCACGATGCAAGGTAATTGTTAAATTTTTCTATTTTTTTTAAGCTCCCCCTTCCAGGGTTTTACATTCAGTAACTTAGACATGTAAAAAAATCAATGTCTAATTAATCTGGCTTGATAAAACTTCAAATTCAGCACATATCTGGCCAAAAATATATACTGAATCTGTAACCATGAGATAATATAACTAATTCAGCAAAAGATCTGATGAATATAATTTAGCCGTTTCTGGAAGAGGTTGTAAAATGTCACAAGTTTGTCATAAATATCCATGTAGTAATGTTGCAAATTGTTTGAACAAACACTTTTGGAAAATAAACAGATACAGTATGACTATGAAGGAAAAAAAACCACAATCAATGAATGTAAATTACAGTAGTCCAGAAAAAAAAAAAAAAAAAGGAAAAAGAACTTTATTATGGTGGCTGCATTATATAAGAAAATACAAGTGATTAAACAAAAAACCATAAATGAATATTATATTAGCTATCTTATTACATGGTTATTTCAAAATGGGGATCTTATCTTCAGTAACAAAAATGCATGTGTCAATAAAAATGAGCATACATTTTAATAAAGCCATAAGTTAAAATACAGCATCTCACATAACAGTAAAAGATATGACATCTTACATTCTTTAGTTTTCTGCTTTTGGCATAGAAAGTTTATGAAATTTCTGTTCATCATTTTCCAGTGCTCATGAAGACTCTTGGAATTCTTCTTAAAATAGATAAATGCTGTAGTGACATTAAGGTACTCAATGAGCTTTTAACAGCTTTTCAGTTAAATCAGACAAACAACCACTCAATGACTGAACTTCTTCTTGATGGAGCGTGATTTCACACAAGCTAAGCATCTGCCCTTACAGTACTTACAGTAAACAGGATGCACTACCTGACTGTCTATCCTCTGATATTCTCACAGCCAAGTTGATATTATAGGTCCAAACAAGATTCCTGTTCCAGTCAGGTAATCACAGATGCTCATTTGCCTTTATGCCTTCAGCTAATCGTTACAGCTCTGAAAGTCACTTAGCAGCCACTCTTCCACTCGCCTGCAAATGGAACTGATGTTCTTATCCTCCTCTCTCTGCCTCCTCTTCTTCTCCCTATTCACACATGTTCACACATCCATCATTCCAACTAACAGAAGAAGAAGGCTTAAAATGCTATGGGGTTGTTATAAATATAACTGGGGGGATGGGAGGGAATCACAATACAATATACTTTTCACTCTAAGAAAAGACCAAGGCTTAGTGTTAAAAACTAAGATCTTCTTCATATTTCCTGAAACTTCCTGCAAGAACATGCTAAAAGAACAGCAGTCCTTTATCGTGAAGCATGAAAACAGTCAAATCAACAGCTGAAAAGTTTAAGTCCCCATTTGCATAGAATAATAGAATCATCGAATCATCAAATCATAGAATTATAGAATCATAGACTCATTTAGGTTGGAAAAGACCTTTAAGATCATCGAGTCCAACTGCAAACCTAACGCTGTGTTGTGGTTTAACCCCAACTGGCAACTAAGTACCACACAGCTGCAGTGGGCTGGGGGAAAGAGAATTGGAAGGGTAGAAGTGAGAAAACTCATGGGTTGAGATAAGAACAGTTTAATAATTGAAATAAAATAAAATATTAATAACAACATCATCATCATCAATAATAACAATAATAACAATAATAATAATAATAATAATAATAATAATAATAATAATGGTAATAAATTGTAATGAAAAGGAAAATAACAAAGAAAGAGAAATAAAACCCCAGAAAGACAAATGAAAACAATTGCTCACCACCAACCAACCAATGCCCAGCCAGTCCCTGAGCAGCGTCCCCTCGCCAATGTTTCCCCTAGTTTTACTGCTGAGCATGATGTCATATGGTATGTAATATCTCCTCGGTCAGTTGGGGTCAGCTGTCCTGACTGTTTCTCCTCCCAGCTTTTTGTGCACCTGCAGCCTACTCACTGGCGAGGCAGTGTGAGGAGCAGAAAAGGCCTTGACTCTGTGTAAGCACTGCTCAGCAATAATGAAAACATCCCTGTGTTATCAATGTTTCCAGCACAAATCCAAAACATAGCCCCATACTAGCTACTATGAAGAAAATTAACTCTACCGCAGCCAAAACCAGCACACGCTGCCAAGTCCACCACTAAATCATGTTCCTAGGTGCCACATCTACGTGTCTTTTAAATACCTCCAGGGATGGTGACTCAACCACTTCCCTAGGCAGCCTGTTCCAATGCTTGATAACCCATTCAGTGATGAAATTTTTCCTAATATCCAATCTAAACTTCCCCTGACACAACTTTAAGCCGTTTCCTCTCATTCTATTACTTGTTACTTGGCAAAAGAGACCAACACTCACCTTGTTACAATCTCCTTTCAGGTGGTTGTAGAAAGCGATAAGGTCTTCCCTGAGCTTCTCGTAAGTTCTCATCCCAAAGACATCTTGAGTGAGTGGAAAAGGCAAACAAGGAAATATGGGTGGAGAAAACATGCAATCCTCTCACATAAATGGGTGAGTATTACTCATGGTCTCCCATCTTTGCAGGCTGAGAACAACCAAGATAAGAATCAGTTAGGTGTACTTCTAAATCAGACCCAGATAACATAAAATATATTTCTTAGAATCATAGAATCATAGAATCATAGAATCATAGAATCATAGAACAGTGTGGGTGGGAAGGGACCTTTAAAGGGACCTAAAAACCATCGGCCCATACTAGCTGCTATGAAGAAAATCAACTCTATCCCAGCCCAAACCAGCACACTGTCTTTCTTATAAGCCCCCTTTTCAGTATTGAATGGCCACAATAAATCTCCCCAGAACCTTCTCTTCTCCAGGCTGAACAACCCCAGCTCTCTCAGCCTTTCATCACAGGAGAGGTGTTCCATTCCTCTGACCATTTTTGTGGCCCTCCTCTGGACCTGCTCTAACAGGTCCATGTCTTTCTTGACCCCAGAACTGGACGAAGTACTCCAGCTTCTTCTCTGTATCTTTAAGCCCAGAGTGTTATATTTATGGGAGTATTCAAGCACCTACCTCAGCTTTGTCTTACTGTCTCAAGGGTTGTCTCCTACCACTCTGAAATGTAAAGTGTGTCTTTATTGACCTGGTCTTCACTTTCTCAAATCTGACATTAGAAAGGTAAAGTTTGATACTGGATAGTCAGAGAAAGACAGTTCATAAAAGAAATAGTTATTTGGTAGGTGAGGCCAATATGCTGCACAGTCTGCTGCCCAGTGATACTCTTCCTTTTTTTCTGTTCCCTCCTTCTCCTAATAATCCTTGCAATTGGCTTACTTTCGCTTTTGCTTAACCATGCCCCAAGAAAGTACAATATGTTATTGGACAGTTTACAAGATCAGAAGCAGCATGACTTTAACCTATTCTTATCTGTTTTGCCTGACAGGGTATTGTTCAGGCTTCAACTTGTTTCTAAGCACACAGGTAGGACTGCTTTCGTGTTGACACATGGATTTCAAGGAATGAGGCCTCCAGCCACTAGATGCTTGCTTCACTAACCTACAACTTCCAGACAGACACGAATTATCTGTAAAATAATTCTTCTTAGAGTTCTCTGACAACCAGAAATATCCTTCTTGAAACTTTCTCAGAAGTCTTTGGGATAAGCAATACCTTTAGGGAATTACATCTTTCGCACTGTATATGCTCCAGGCAGAGTTTGCTGAATTCATCAACACTGAACAGGTGCATCTGGAGGATACTAAAAATAAGGGTAAGGTGTACACTCTAGAAATTACCAGTATGTGCAAGAGCTAGCAGAAGAGGAGGGTGAAGTGATAGGGAAGAAATATGAATAGATATTCCTATAGCTCTGAAGAGCAGAAGTTAGTTTTTATTCAACATTAAAAATTATTCCAACAAAACGGAAACAATCTGTTTTGCTGCTCTTTTTGTTTTTACGTGTGCATATTGTTTTTGCATTCTAGAAAGCAGCCTCTCTGAGATTTGCAGGACTCTGAGCAGACACATTTTTTTCTTTGTTTTTCTGTTATAAAATCTGTAATTCGGTTATAAATCATGTCCCCTTCCTATTTTGTCCCTCACCATTTTTCACAGACTTGAATCAATAGAATCTGCATAATAGTTCATGAGATTTCATCAGCTCTTTCATCTTGATGCTTGAGACACTTAATGGTGGATCCATGTCCTCTGCGGAACAATCTTTGAGAATTTCATAGTTGCTATTTCTTAAGAAAAAGCATAGTCCATGTGATTATTTTGAAGCTCACAGTATGTTTAAACTCTACTGTCACTGTCAGGATAAAGTCTCTCTGTGATAGGATATCTGTATTTGGCCTACAACAAGAGGAAATAGCCAAAGAGCTCACATCATCATCATTATTTCTAAATAGCCCTAATTATTATAAGGCTTAGCCACGACCCAGGAATCTCAAGACTGGGAAATAACCACCCAGCATCTGAGTGCATGAACTCTTGGTCCATGCAGTAATGGCGGTATATTTAGGCTAAAAGTCATGACACTACTTGAATAATCTTATAGCAGAACTTTTGGGGCAAGAACCACTGAAAAATTAAAATCTGGCAGATTTCATAAGCAAAAAAGTGGGATAGTATACTATTACCTACTGTAAATGCCTGTAGTTTACAATTATGAATCTGAGAGCTGGCCAAACAAAACTAAGGAAAATAAGTACAAATCCAAGAAGATACAGGGATTAAAAACTTCTAGTTTAAGAATTCAACCCTTGAGTTATTTATAGTGTTCTTAAAATCTTTGCACGGGTTGATCATTAACAAGTTATCCAAAATTTAACACACCCCCCCTTTTGTTTCTCAAAGAATTTCCTATGTGTCAAACTACAGCTCCCAAAATGGCAGTTCAAGAAGATGTCATCAATAATCAATGCTTAAACTAGACTATTAGCAATTTCAGAAGGCTATGACCATGAAGAAGCATTACAATTTTCTGAGCTTTTCCTACCAGTAAGAAAGGCAGATGGCAGTAAATTTTGGAACCATGGATAGAACTGTGTCTATCCTTGCCTTTTGTCTCCACCACTCCCTTATTCTATGCTAGACTGCCAGGTGGCCATAAACTGCAGTTTTCCAAAAAAGATAAAGTTTTCCTCTATTTTTATTAAGTTTTAAAACCTGATGGCTGAAAACTTATTAAGAGGAAAGCCTACAGGCAAGGTGAAATAAATTGTGAATCATCTCCCAAGATAACTATGTTTTCCCAAATGGACCCCTACAAACCTTATTACACTATAAAAAAAGACTTTCACAGTGGGAGGAAATGTTCTCTTTAAAGGTCTGATTACACTATACAGCAACCAAGGAGTAAGTGAAAGACATTTTGTGTGAATGGCTTTGAGTATTTATAATTTCCACTGATGCTGATTATTACTGAAATTCCCAAACTGCGTTACCCCAACTTATTTTCTTTTCAGGACAAGGCGGGTGGGCTACCATACATAGTCAAAACTCAGTAGACATTTACGAAATTATTGACCTCCTGCCTCTTATTTGAATTGCTGCATTTGTAGTTATCACCTAGGAAAGGATAAAAATTGCCATCCTATCATATTAAATAACAGAAAATATTCTTCATTTCAATCACAGAGTCTTCAACTGCTAACACAGTTTACTTTTGGAAACAGCTTGGGACAGAATCCCTACAACTCTGAGATATATATTCCTCTAGCTGCTAAAAAAGTAGAGCCATTGCCTAGGTTTTACTGCCACTGGCTTTACATGCCACAAAACTATTTATGTCATCAGATAGTAGTTTACTGGCAGTCATGTCTGTCTTTCTGGCACAGCACTATGTCAGCAAGAACATTAAGTGAAAGTGAAGCAGAGCTGGTTTTCATGCTAGGCAGTGTACAGCAGAAAGGATGCAGTGGCAATAAATACAGTACATTAATAGATCTGGAAATGATACCTGCTGCCAGCATAGAAGTATTTTTATCCTGCTTCTTACAACAGCTGGTAAGAGAGAGAGAGGGGGAGAGGGGAAGCAGGTGGAGGAAGGAAGAACCTCCTTATGGCCTCCCTTTAGTATGTTTTGGTTCATGTTGCAAAGTGTTCTTGGAAAGCATGAAGTAACCTCATTTAGGATGAAAAAACCAGCAAGATGTAATCAGGGATACATCTAATATGCTCCAACTGCTAACAGGTAAGCAGTCAGTACTGGACAAGAGTAAGCTAGCAGAAAAAAAACACAGTGTGCACATTGTGTTGCCCCACATTCACTTTTTTGGTTTTATTGGGCTGCATTACTTCAATAATAACACAGTTATTGAAATTCAGATGAAGAAGCAGTAATCTCTACCTGAGGGGTTCCTAATGCTTTAAACCTGTCCAACTGAACTCACTGCAATAATCTGATGATACCCTAGAATACACCTTTAAATGTTTTATTTATATGTGAGGCACTGGGAGCAGTTTGGACAATATTACTGTAAAAGTGAACACAGAAAGGACATCATGAAATTCTAAACTTTTTCAGAAGGAAATTATTTTAATGAAATGGCAAATGCGGCAAGTTTGAAGGGCATCAGACTCAAGTTATCTTGGGTCACTGGCAGAAAATAAATTCAAAACATGAGATTTTTGCAGACGATGCTTGTTTAGAAGTGCCTTCTCATGTACTAGATAAGTTCTCATCTCATCTTGTGGCAATACAGCTTTTAGAAGACAGAGAGTTTCCAGGCACTTAAAATCTTTCAGGATAAAATAGCAGAATAATCTGGAGAAGAAAAGAGAGGGAGGGAATCATATCATTCTGGTTTGTCTGCCATGCTGTCAGCAGGTTACAGCAATTTTTCCTCCTGTGCTTGAGTTATATACTAATTCAGGTATTGTAAGTTGCAGTCAATGACACCATGAACATATTTTCAATGTTTATAATGCACATAAGCAAATATCATCATCTCCTCTCCATGATAGCAACCATTCTTGAATTATATTATTTGTGGGTTTTAATGGAATATAATAAATATAAGAATACATTCCTGATAATTTTTGCTTTCATTTAAAAGCTGCTGAAAATTCTACTTGAGATGTTTATATTGATTTCTATGGAAAGTTTCCTGAAACTAGAAAATTTTTTTATGATCCAATCCCTACAATTTTTAAAGAAAACTGTATTGGAATAAAAGTATCCGTCACATAATTTAATTAAATTAATGAGTTTATTTAATCAATATATTTGCCAACTAAGCAAACATTGCAACAATGCAATTACACATTGAAATGCATTTATTTAAATATTTGGTTACTGTTTAAGATGGTTCATTATATGCTTTAGCAATATTGTATAATGTGCATAATAATGCTAGAATATAGCCTTGGGGCACTGTATCCAGCATTAAAATTTCAGTGCCCCTTAGGCAAAGAGGAGCATGAGATGATATAGCGCTTTTGCATCTCAGCTTCAACTTGCAAGCTTAAGGATAATTAATGAGGGACTTAGAGGAACATATTGGGAATAAACAAATAGCCACTCGGTAAATAACAAAGCCCATGTGGTATACCTTAGGTTAGGCTTTGCCCTCCAGTGCTCCCACAGTATAATTAATTAATCTTTGTGGAATTATACTGGAAGACATTGCCAGGGCTTTTTTGTTCAATACAAAGTAATTTAAGACCAATGTACAAAAATATTCCTCAGACCTCCAAATATTTTTTCTGCAAACCCATATATTAGCATATGTTACATGTGGTATTCATTAAAGGTACAGTACTTTTAATTTCTTCTAGTTTTCTGAAGTGTTTTATTTTAAAGAGCTGACAAAGGCAAATGGTTATTTAAACAGAAAGAAAGAAAGACAGACAGAAATTTTTGTTGTTTGAAAGTAGATAGCATAACTAGATTTCTTGCTACTGTTGGCCATTTAGCTTCTGAAGTAGCCAAAAAAATCAAATGCTGAGGTAACTACTGGTTTTGTTTAACCTCCTCCTGACTTATATTCCTGCAGCGTTATTGGAGTTGTGAGACTTTATAAGTAACCAAAGATGCTTGGTTTATTACAGGAACAGTCATAAAAGAAAAAAATTAGAGACTCAGGAAGGTCAGATATAGTAGCTTCTTGTGCAGCAATGTTTTACAGACTTCAGTGATCAGTAGTAATGACTTACTAGGATGGAGAGAAGAGATAATTCTTATATTAAAAGATATCTTATAGTGTTTAGTGTTCCTGGTCTGGCATTTCTGGATAACAATTCTGTCATCCAAGTGGAAAAATGACAGGAAAACTATCCATACGGATGGATATGTCCAATATTTAAAAGAAAACAATTTCATGTTTTCAAATAGGTAGAGAAAGGGCTTAGATGGAGAAAAACTGTAGCTTTTGTAGGTCTAAAATGTATACTGTATTTTTCCCCTGTGATGAAATAACAAAGCAAAAAGTTTAATATTAAACCAAATAATATGAGTTAATATGGGCTAATTGAAATTGGTGAGGAACTAAGCTAGAGTAAATAAAACCAAACCAAGGCAAATATGTAGGACTTGAATAATCACTGCATTCTGCCATGATAGTGCAGATGATGATTGCCTGTTCACAGGTACCTGCATAATGGAAGGGAAAGAAAATAGTGCATATTTCTTTTAAAAAGTGTATGTCTTAAAGCTGTTCAAGGGAAAGGTAGATTTTACTTGTCTTGAAGTCTTGCAATCATGTCAGAATTTTTCTTGATTACTTATTTATTACAATACTGAATATTCAGATAGAATTCTGTTGTGTTTTATTGAATATTCCAAAATTTCAAAGCCTGAAAAGTCTGAGAATAGAGCCAAACAAACTGGAATCAAAGATTTTACAGGTGAAGGCACATGGCTAATAAAAATCACCACTAGTAAAGTCTGACTTGCTGTGACTGAAGAGTATGTCTTGCATTAAAAGTATGGCATAAGGATTCCTCCTAATGCCAGCATTATATTTTCTAAAGCCAATTAACATACAAATAGTGTCAACCCCAAATTTGATTAAAACCACCATTAAATCCACTGCTGACTTATTAATTACTACTCTCAGCAAATACTCTAGGTGGGCCTCATAGAACATGTAAAGGGTGTCTTTGGGTACCTTTCAGTAAAAGATGTTGAAGTCAAGGGAACACAGGTTGAGCCCCAACAAGTGGATAATGTTGCCATTGTGGTCTGAAAGCTTTAACTAAGATTCTGCCAACTGGTGTATGGTTCTGAAAAATAAGCTAAATATCAGAATGAATTATTTTGTTTTGATTGCAATCCTCTACACCAGTCACAGACACTAATAAAAGCTTTTCTGGATTTCAGATGCATTCAAGGCAGCTGTTTCATTGTCTTACACTGTTTATACAGGGAACTTTAGACCTCTACAGGAAAAATCACTGAGGGTCAGCTACCTGTCTCTAATGTACTGTCCTAGAAGGGTCCTCATGTAGTAAGTTTATACATAATTAAAACAATATCACGTGCCATTCATGACATAGATAGATAGATAGATAGATAGATAGATAGATAGATAGATAGATTTCACCATATCTCCAGAACAGCACAATGACCTGGGTATTCATTCCTATAAAGAACCCAAGATAATGCAGTTTAGTCCACAAGTACTATGTAATGGTTTAGTATATTCCAGCTACATTATATTCCTGCTGAAAATTGCTTTTGCTACAGATCTGATTTCTCAACTTATCATATATCTGGTTCTTTTTTCTCATGTGTGCCTCATTCATTAAAAAGTCCAAACATAATACGAAATTTTATACGTAATTTTATAATACATGATTTTATAATACATGATTTTATAATACATGATTTTATAAAAGAGGGAATCTACCTGAGAAATGTGAAATTCTACCAAACAGTGTTTTCTTCTCCAGATACTTACAATAAAACCTTTTCTTTTCCTACACACTCTTTAAGGAAATGCATAATGATCTAGCATTTGAGGAGTTAGGAAAAGAATTTAAATAAAGGTAATGAAGTAGCCTCAATAACCCTCCTTTTTTATGTATCATAATTTTATTCAATTAAAATTATTGGAAAAATATCCTTGACTTCAACTGTGGTCTAGAGAACACTTCATTTTGGTTCTCTGAATTCAACATTACTTACAGCTATTACTTACTACAGTGATCACCTATTCTATCAGTATTGCTGTTCCTGAGTTGTGTGTTTG
This sequence comes from Mycteria americana, assembly GCF_035582795.1. Classification (NCBI taxonomy): domain Eukaryota; kingdom Metazoa; phylum Chordata; class Aves; order Ciconiiformes; family Ciconiidae; genus Mycteria; species Mycteria americana. The sequence goes on along the minus strand of NC_134396.1, from coordinate 53,666,942 downwards.
TTCACAGTGTTTCATTTTTGTCAATATATTAACCATGATTCTGTAACAAATGATACTATCAAATGAGTGTCACAATAAACAAAAATTTTGTTTCTTTCTTGAGTGTACTATTGAATTTCAGAGGAGGTCCACTCCTTCCTTAAAAATCTTAAAACTCTGAACCAAAAATACTTGAAACATGCTAACAGTAGTATATCTTGGAATGGATCTACCATTGCATGTTCAGAAACTAGAAAGAAAGGAGATGAGCATGGGAGTCACAGATAAAACAGTATAAATAATAGATTTTTTGGCTCAGTGGCTAAATTTCACTTCTTAAAAGTTCTGAGTTAATTAAGACGACTTTTCTGTTTAAGAAATCTAAACTTCCTAACCTGTTCCTCCAGTTTTTTTAATTTCATTTTTTCTTCATAAGTGCTAAAAAAAATGCAAAAAAAAAAAATCATTACATTCAAATAGATTAGATTGATTGAAATTAAGCTTGGTATTTTTTCTGTTACATAAGTAATACTACTAGTTGAGAAAATAATATAAATCCCCAGATAAAGTGAAAAACAATGTAAAATATAAACAAAGTAAACATGGCAGCATAAATAAAAGTGTAAGGTGGTTAATAAAATTGTTAACATACTTGTTCAGGAGAAAAACTATTAAATTTTTATCTGGTCTTATAAGGATAGGCAAAGAAGTTGCAATTGAGGTTAATAGAAAGAGGGGGTATGTTTTTTTTCGGGCCTGGGTTCTGAGATTATTAACTGCAAATCAGTGGTGTAGAAATGTAGCAGTTATTTTAAGGCTCTGCAATATATAGAGTGCAATTGATTCTGAATGTTCTGGACGGTGATCTATTAAAATGTCAGAAATATAAAAGCCCTGTTGGGTAGACAGCTAGTTTTGTAGAACTTCTCTGTCACACTACTTCTTACTGTTTATTGATCTGGTAACCAAAGAGACTGGATAATAAGCCCTTCATAAAGGCTTGATCTCTACATTACTTGCCATGTAAAAGCAGAGTTATTTGACCTCAAAAATCAAAACCTGATTTAATTTATATGCTCTCAACCACATTCTAGTTGAGAGAAATGAACAATTCAGAGGAAATATTCTAGAAGATATCCATAATTTGCCTTCATTAAGATTTTCTTAAAGCAGAGTATTGAGGGTGGGGGGAACAGATACTTTGAATGTAAAATTCCACTTTTGCTCCTTTGTGTGTGTATACATATATATATATATTTGCAGTATGTGCTCTGGCAATGTTAGTAGCTCCCTCATAAAATGCAGGTCAGGTGGTTGAAAAAGGCTATTGAGATATGTTCACTGGCACTAATGAGTATTCTTTTAGTAAAGCAAGGGTGTCTTAAAACAAACAAACACGTTCGTCTAATGTTTTTATAGTCTTAGTAACGCAAGTTGTCTCCTACCCTTACAATTTTTTATGACAATTACTGGCCTTAGAAAGCCATATAATCTCTTTCCATTTAAAGGCCATAAAACACACTCAGTAAGTGAAGACACTACTATATACTAGGTTATATCTGGTATGTTGTCTAACTAAGGAGGGTGGTGAAATCAATGAATTTGGTGTCTTACATGGACAGCGCTCTATCCGCTGCATACAAAGTATGAACAAATTCTAATGTTGAACCTCAGGGTATTTCTCATTCTTCTCATTCTTTTAGTCAGCTGGGAATCACTACAGTTACCCGCTAGAGATGTCTAGTTCCCTTTTTCTAGGGAACTATACATCTGCCTAGAGAAGTTTCCCTCCTCTAGGGAAAGTGGTACAGATTTTCTTTGCAACCCTCACCCCACAATGCTAATTTCTGATTTGGCTAGTCTTTTTTCTTGCTTTCTCTGCTAACATTTGTTATTTCTAAAAGCAGACAGACAAACCCAGACAAACCCATATTTATATATGAAATTATCTACAGATTTTAGATATGGATTTTAAATATAGATATAGATAGATGTAGAGATATGTATACTCCAAACTAAATTTAGCATAATACAGAGAATAAGTATTTTTTCCTTCTAAGTGACTTACAGGAATACTTATATCATAAGACCACATAACCATGGCACCATTTTATACAATTTATTACACAGTTCTAAAATAAAAATAGAAAAAAAACCCAAACCTAAGTCCAGAATGCTTTACTCTTAATTTTATTTTCATTAGAACAGCAATGGAATGTGCTACACGTTAACTAAGACAGCAATCTCAGACTTGTAATGGAGACACCAGAGTAGGATGAGATGGACCCTAACATATATGGTATAAAAATAAAGAGGATGTTAAAAACCTGGCTTTGTACTGAAGTTTTTTTTCAGAAACAAAGTAATTGTCCATGAGATGGTTTCTCTGGTTAAGCATTCAAAAGGAGAAGTTCCAGGATTTAATTCTCCACTAACATTCTCCAAAGTTCTCCAAGTCTGGAGTCAAGGATATTGCATTTTAGAAAAGGTGCATCATGAACCTAAATGCCCAGCTATATTCTGGTACAATTAGGCAAGCAGGAGAAAAGAAAAGAAAACAATTTCAGATTGAGAAAGTACCATCTCCTACATCATCAGTCTAGAATGGGCTGTAAATCTTCTTTAATATTAAGTAGCAGTTTGAGGAATGTAAATTGTAGACATGCGAAGGTATTTTTTACATTTGACTATTTCCAAACTTTTAAGAGAACCCTTTACAGAAACTTACAAGCAGACGAACCATTCAATTTCAAGCTATTTAACAGTTATCAGTCATTTTAAAGTACGTTAGAATGCATTTGGTTTATATTTCACTTAGAATTTCCTTTATTTTTTAAATTACAATCATCTAAATTGAGAAATATTTTTTTTGTTGTTCTGTTTTTGGTCAAGCAAAGAATCTCTTTCATTTGAACTGAAATAATTTGCCTTTTATCATTTAGAAATGTCAGCAAAATGAAATAAGCAACCAAGTCAAGAAAATCCATCCTATTAATCAGTCATCTTTTACTGAAGGATTCCCTGTGGATTAATAGTCAAAGTTTGAAAGACTTCACTGAGTGATGAAATGCGTATTTGAGAAATCTGCTGGCAAATTTGTACCTGTACTCTTCTACATATAGAACCATGGAGAACATGAAGAAATACTAATATCAAACTGTTTACTATGACAGCAAATCACTGATAAAAAGGGAGATTCAAACTAGGTGGTGTGTTAATTGCAAAACTCATTTGTATGAATATTATTTCCAACCTAGAACTTTTGAAAGAAGTGAATGAGTGAAAGAAAGCTATTCGATTGATCTGGCCTTCCCAGTTATAAACCAAAAAGAGTGCCTAGTCTTGCTGCAGTATGCTTCACTATTTTTGCTAGTTTAATTTTCTTCCTGTTAGGCCATAGTTTTGAGAGAAAAGTGTTACCAACCATTAACAAATTAAATTTTAAAAAAATCTGATCTCTAAAAAAACCTTCCCTATTTTTTGAGAATTGTCTAGAGTCCTCCCTATTTTGGAGCACGTGGTTAACTGCTACAAAGGTTCACATCTACACTAATAAGTACCATGCTACTTCTACTCTTTTGCCCAGTTTGAGTGGAAGCCAGTCCAGTTCCAGTCTAAGAGGACTTTTTAACATAGCATAGTGCCATGGACCTTTCTGCAAGGGGCTGCATGAATGTAGATTCAGAACGGCGGGTTATTTTTCAAATGTTATGCAAACTCTCAAAAGGCAGATTTGTTGACCTAAGTGGATCCACAACATCAACTTATAACACTGTTCTTCTTCTGGTTCCTTGTCCCGCTGTCATCCACACTCCAGTTAATTCCCTCTGGAACAACCAAACTTGACCTGCTTGTGTTGAAACCTGCATTTGGATGTCAAGAGATTTTATTCCAAGGCCTACTACAGAAATTGGTTTGAATTGGATAGAGCTGAAGTTGTTTCTATGCAGGACAGAGTAATGAATTTAGGTGGCTGAGAAACAGCTATCGTATTATTTGACACTCAGGCTAGTTAAAAATAAATTATCAAACACAAAGCAAAGTCTCATATTTTACATGGGAAGTGAAAAATAAAGGTAAATTAAATGTAAAAGATTAGTTGGTTAATAGGGCCTACCTGTGATTACTTCAGCACCTTCCCACAAGGCCTGGAAGATACATAATAATGCCATATCCACAGAGAAGTAATACTGACCCAACATGTCTATTGCAGTGAATAAGTATCAACCATGGACAGACCGTCCTGAACTTGGAACAGGAAGTCATAAGCTCACTGCTGTTTCTGTTCAAAAATTTGAGTTACGAAAGAAAATACTGAAATCTAGCTTCAAACTTGTGTATCAGAAAAAGATAATAATTCACTGTGCATATTATGAGAGCAGGACACTGGAACACAGCAACATCTGAAAGCTGATGGACTGTCTTCAGGGTGCTGCTACAATGGTGTAAAATCAGTGCTATTGAAAAGCTGGAGTACAGACTCTTTACAAAACATGGTCACTGCTTTCTAAAATCTGAGGTCAGGCCAGAACCATAAGGGACCTATTGGTTGTCAGATGCACAACAAAAATCTCTTTAATGTGAACAGGAGTTACAGGCACCCTCATGACTGCTCAGTCATTCAAGCACTCAAACATATTGAGAAGCCAATTACAGAAGCCAGTCTTGCAAGCTCTCCTTAGCACAGACCTTCCCCGTTCACACAAATGCACATGTAAATAAGGGCTTGTGACAGAACCAAACCATTCACTGCACCTATACACATTTCTTCTCTTCCATTTCACTTTAGCAGTTATTTGAAAAGCAGAAAGCCATGCTCCTACAGGTACAGTGTTTCTTCTGTAATGATCCTTTGGACATATATATCATCTTTAAGAGCCAATATCAAGAGATATTTTTCATTCAGAATAATTAGTTGCTTAACTGGCTTTTAAGAAATGAGGAGCAATTGGCTGTCATACAAGTCTGGCTGTCAAGACTTCTATTCTGGTCCTGAAGGGTTTTTATGTTTTGTTTTGGTTTTGCATTGCCGTAAGATTTTACCTAATCAGAACATTAATTATAATTGGTATTTATTAAAACCTCAGTTTTTATTAAAACACCATTTAGAAGGGACTGGTCACTGAATTATTGCTCATTCCATGCTTGTTAATTTATTTTCTGCATTTTGTGTTCAAAGTTATCTGTGAATATGAAGGGACACAAAGTCCTATTAAGGTAAATGAGGGAAAACTTCAGGTTAATTTTTATATCCTGTCTTATCTGCTTACATAAGTAAACTGATTGCAGTTTGGCCCTTGAAAGGCAGGCTTTTATGGGGTAAAATCTTTAAAATTGGTTTAAATATAGAACATATTTGCTATCTTAATTGATAGTAAACTTGATCACTAAACTTGAGATTCAGTCTTGAGATTCAAACCTCTTCTTCCACCTAGAATGGAACAATGTCTAACATTGTTCAGCTCCTTTTATTTATAAAATGAAAGATTAACTATCACATATGTTTTTCATTATTGAAAAGCATAGAGATGTTAATGAAATTTCAGTTATATTTGGGATTAAATTCATACAAAGTTCAAATGGATTTAATTATCTTCATCTGACTATTCAGCCTGATCCAGTAGCAAACATCTTTTTGTCTTGTGGCTCTCCTGCCTTTCCCAATTGCCATCATTGTTTTGCCTGTTGTTTGTTCTGGCATGTGTGGCATTATAAAATAATAAATATATCATTAAACCAAAAAACTTGGTGAAACAGTCCCATAAAGAAGATTTCAGTCCTGCTATTTCAACTTCCTAAGGAATGTTTTATTCTGAATCTTCAAATTTTTCATTGAATTTGAAAAACAGAATTGAACTTTTCACCTATACTTTCTTCACTCTTCCAAAAAACCAATGCCAACTAAATTAATTCTAAAATCATGTGAAACTGGGAGATTAAAGAAAATGTGGGGAATGGTGATTTTCTAATATAAGATAACTAGAGTGTGCATTTCAGCAATTACATTGTAAATATATATTAATTAAAAATATATAATTCTTCTTTAGAGAGGGAGATTTGAATTCCAAGTGATAGAAACTTTCTTGTGGCAAAATAATTTTGGTTAAGCAGATACATATTCCCTCCAGTTAAATGTTTTTTTCTGTTTGTGAAAGTTCAAAACTGTATTGCAGCAAGTTGAATGACAAGCGCACTTTGCCTCATTTTTCAAACCAGCATTATTGTTTTACTGGTTAGTTTGCATTCTGCTTTCAGGAAAACGGGCTGCTTTTTGTCATCTTTAAAAAAATGCCAGTTTGATGGGGAAAGTGTCAGACTATCAAATATGAAATGGACGTGCTATCCCTAAGGAAAAACCTACTAAAACAGGTCAAAAGCTGTCTGAAAAAAAAAAAAAAATTACGAAATCCTCAGAAATTTACATGGCAGGAACAATTCACAATATAAATTCAGATATCCGTGTTTCTAAAAAGACAGCATGTAGTGAAAAAATACCTGCCTTTCTTGTGAAGGATTCTATATACACCTAAGGTTTATACTGAGCATTTTTGTGACCAGAGGTTTTCAAAACTATTAGAAAGTCTAACAATTTCTGATATTCTTTCATATCTAAACCCGAAGTTTACCAGAAGGTGAATGCCACGTGTCACAGGAATGAGCTTGCATTTGACACTCTGGCGTTTTCTTTGGATCCAGAATTAGCTGCAGCACTTATCCAGTGGTTTTGTAGTCTGAGGTTACCCTTTCAGTAATTCAGGAAGGACATCTTTCGGGACATAAAATGTTTCCTGACCAGCGCAGACTGCTTTTGGTCAGCCTGATGAACTCCTCAATGACAGGCCTCTGCTTCTTCTTACTTAACTGTTAGGACATACCTCAAAATATCTCAGGCTTTTTAGGGTCCTGCATTTTTATGAGGAAAAGTCTTATCTCAAAGCTTAGTACATATTTTCCCAACAACTGTCATCTCAGTCGGGGTCTAAAGCACTATAAGTACAGTAAAGCAAAAACCAGTTGAATAGATAAGTAATATGGACCTATTTCATTCTGGGTCGATTAAATATTTATTTCAATTGTACTCAATGAATACTTCAGTTTGTAATTCCTAATTTAACTTGTCCCAAATTACTTCTGGTTTTGAAAACAAAGGTGGAAGAGCCCTCAAAAGTTTGCATCTAAAATTATGAACCTATCTCGGGTCAACTATCCTCAATATAAGTTACTCTGGAGTCGTGTTTTTAATGTGAATGTCTGTTACCAAAGTAAAATTCTTTAATTTTCCTCAGAAAATAATTGTCCAGAAACATTAAAATGTATACTTTCTGTATCTATTTTTGCCAGCAATTCACTTGCTAGAACAGTCACAGAAACTGAAGACAATAAAGACACAGTCACATCCTAAGCAGATTCTATTTTTTATTCATATGAATATTCATAGTGGAAATGTAAGGTGTTTGGCCAACCCTAATTGATTTTCTTCTGCTGGTTCAGTATTTTTTTTCTGGTACTGGCAGAAACCAGAAAACAAAAAGGAATCATGCAAATGTCAAAAGAAAGAAGAAAAAAAAAGAAACCAACCAAAGTCACTTCAACCTTTAAATACTTCTTTTTGTACATGGGCTATGCAAACACTCAAAATATAGGAAAATCAAGTTCTTGTGCAGGAAGAGAGGAAAGGGAACAGCAAAATAGAAAAGACTGTGATGAAAACAGTTTGTGTACAATGACTTTTTCAGAAAACACATGCATAAACCAAATTACATCTTTTCCTTCTACTACTTGCTGTTTTTTTGTAGTATGAGAACTGTTAAGAGGTGAACATAAAGTATTACATGAAAAGACGTTTTTACTCAGATACCAAAATATCTATGTTTAGCATTGTTCATGGTCCCCCCCAAAAAAATTTATGATTGTACTTCATAAAAAAAACCTCATCTTGATAGAGAGATTGTCTTGTTTTATGTACAATATTCAGAAGAAATAAGATAGGTTGCTATGTTAGAACATTTTTTTTAGAAACAGAATTCAAGAAGGAGGTCAGCTAACTAAATATTCTTTTTTTTAAAGTGCACTCAGAGTACTCAGAGTTCCGGAGCCCAAATGTTTCAAATGTATTGTGATGTTATTTCAGTTTTTATCTGCAAAGCATGCTATTAATCCTATGAAACACTTACTAAATTAAATAATTTGAGAAATTAAAATAAATACATTCCTGATTTAAAATAGATTGCTAGATATACCTCCTTGAACAGCTTCTTGTAAAAGCAAGTTATGAAGCAACCATAGCAGGATCATTAAATGTAACGATACAATCTTTTAAAAAATGTTTCTTATTTCAGATAGCTTATAGGATTTAATTCCTATTGGACATAACATTCTAAAGTCAATTGCAAATTGAAACATCATGCAAATGGTTTAGAATAAATCTATTTTCTGTGGATTTTCCTCCTCTTGAGTATAAATTGTAAGTTTTGCATCACTGCAGCAAGATTAGAATGCATCCCACTGGAACTCATTGGTGATCCTTCTCTTGGAGAAATTTACATTTTCTTTTTAATGTAAAACGGAAAGAAGCAAATAAGACTTTCAAATATACTGTATGAGATCAGTATACTAAAACTATGAATGATTCACTGTGTATTAAAATAAAACCTGTGAAAGAACACAAAATGCCAATACCCACCAGACTATCTAAACACTCATCCCCATTCTCAAGTCAATTTATAAAGTAGTTAAAAACACATTAGAAGGGCCTATTGACTGATTAAGTGTACCAGCAAAACATTCCAAGAGGAAGTAACTTAAAAAAATTGCCTTCATTTAAAATTTTGCATTGATGAATTACCCATCTATAGAAAAACGTATTTTTAATGAATTCTGAAGGTTAGCAAAATGTTTATGAGGTATACAATGACTTTGATTTTCCCTTACAACTGGAAGAGGAAGTTTACTTTTCATGCCTCAGAATACATTTATGTTTAGGTAACAGTTATTTAGATAATAAGTACCAAATTAACATAATTAAAAATGTGCAAGATAGCTGTAAAATAAAGTGGTCACAATGCACCTCAGAAAAAGTTGTGTTTATGACTAAAGGGGTTAAAAGAAGTTTGAAAAAAGTCTGCTTTATTTATGCTACATCTTTGTATTTTAGCACATAAAGAGTATTTTTGCATGGCAGATGTCAGTAAGTTAAATGCATGCTTCCATCTAACTTTCACAAAAAAACCCACATCTTAAAACCAGCCCCCTAAAAAATACCTCAAGACACCACTTCATTTCCAGTCTTAATCTAGACATAGAGCAGTATTTCACCAAGTCAGTAAGAAATAGTGTCATGTAAGATTAAATATATTCTAATAATCTAAATAATTTATCTAATTATTTACCGTAAGAAAACTTTTCCAAAGACAACAGTTTTAATAGGCGCATTCAGGTAAGAAATCCAAGGCTGACAGAATATTTTCTCATCTCCTCTATGTATTAAAAATAAAAAAACCCCCATAAAATAAATTTTATAAAGAAAGGCAAGTAGACAAGGCAACCTAGAAACGGCAGTGTTTCTTGAAAAACATAGACAATAGTTCATTATTTCTAGTCTAGAAATATTTCTATTTCTAATTGTGCTGAAACACTACTGTGCTTTTTACACCAGCTTTGTACATTGACAGGCACTGATCTGTCCTGAGCAAACTTTTTTTGTGGTTAGTCTGTCTGTTAGTTAGACAACTCTAAACCAAAGTTAATTTGATGTAGCTACATGACTACAGTGTATACATTTCTTGCTTTTATAATGTCATTAAAGTGTCAGTAGTCTTGTACAAAAGTCAGTGAAATAGTTTACTGAAGGAGAAGGGAGAGTTGCTCTTTTTCACTTAGTGTACACTATCTTATTATGCAGATAATCAAGATTGCATGCTAAAGCTAATCAATATTAACTGCCAAGTGTTGCTTTTTCATCAGAACTTCTGTCATGTGGCTCTGTTAAATAAAAAACTGTCCCATGGAGACTATTTTACTATACTGGTTGGATTTGGGTTTTAATTAAAACATATTACTTCCATTCACTGCAAAACTGCTCTTTATGATAGCTTTCCCCCCACCCCACAACTTAGAAACTTCATGTTTCTTATTATATATAAAATTGCTTTATTACACCAAACATAATTTGATTTTCCATAGTGAGGCACAATCCCTGTAGGCTTAATCATGGGATTTTAGCTTGCTCTTAAATCTCTTACTCTGTCAGTTCTTCAGTAAAACTAATGGTAAGAGGTAATATTTAAATAGCACTCTCTGCAACAGAATTATTTTTAATCAATTAAATGTAGTCAGTTTATTTTTCTAGGAGAGGATGTTTGCTTGACACTGAACCATGACCCTGTCCAATGACCTTGATATTATACTAGCTGTCACTCCTCTCTTCACAGCCACCCAGCTGATTTTAAAACCATATGATAAGGCAGCTATCCTAACCCATTTAAATCTATTTATCTATGGCAGAAATGAGAGAAGTGTTGTTAAATTTCACTGAAGTCTATGCATATGACACTGTATTCTTTGTGTTCTTTAATTTTGGAAATCTTTTGAAATAAAATATACTTTGATTTGTTCTTTCTAAGCCTATGTTGTTTACTGCTCTTAGTTCTGTTATCCTTTACTCTCAAGTTCTTGAAATGTGTGAAACATTTGAATCCATTTGTGTTAAAGACATTTGAGTCCTGGTAATCTGATTTAGGGTGTTACTATTTGCCCTAGTCTCATTTGCAAATACACCAATTCTAGTATCATTTCTAGCTTCTGTAATTTTTTTCCTGCAATGCTTGGATTTAAAGTAGAATTGAAGGATGAACAGAGCAGCACAATTGAAAACTCCAGTCCTAGTGATCTTTCACTTGTTCACAGACATTTTTAGTAGCTCTAGGATGAGCAGCTGAGTGATAAATTAGCTGAGATCATGTACGAACCATCAGTGAAATTAATACAGAGCCTCTTCCAATAAAAATAGCTTGAGACTTTTCTACCACTTAGCTGTCTTCAGAGCACAGACAAGAATTAATTATATAATATTATCCTCTGAACTTTTCTGGCCTTTTTTTAATGCAACAATGATTCAGACCTAGCAGAATAAGCTCCACTTGTCTATAAGAAATTTTCTTTTGAACTGAGAATCCTTCTCTAGGATTATTTCACCTTCTGGGAACCACTACAAACTGTGGTATGTGTTTAAAACTCCCCTGAGCATCCATGGTCAGGGCAAGGCAAGGTGTTACCCACCCACTTCTTACAAGATGAAAACGTAGGGAGAAAGAAGAGAAAGCTTCTGAAATATGTTGGTTCAGGCGCTCCCTGCTCCCTCTTATTTCCACAGGGACTAGGGAGAGGAAATCTCTGCTGCTGTATTTTCTTATTCCATAATGCATCAACAGGAAAATAGCTGGCAGTGCCTTGCCTTTGGTAAGGGGCACAATGACCAGCTCAAGACTAAAACTGCAAATATAGAAACATCTGAAGAAGAGAAGCATGCTATAATTCAATTCATTGTTTGCCTCAGGAGCAGGACAGGATTACAAATTGTTCTCTTCTCTACACTGAAGAATTGATACTCAATCCTTGGCACTATTAACTGGCATACATGCAGATTTATGCTGATTAAAAATTCCATTGCATTTTGCCACACAGTTTGTGGATATACTGATCTCACATGGTTAGCCACTGATACTAGGAAATATGACCTTGAAAAAAGGTCTGAATAATACATTGCATATATGACATGGGAAACTGCATAATTCTGTGGGAAGACTGTGGTGTATACTCTGGACATTTGTTCACATAGGTGCCTGAGTGAGATGCTGAATAATTCTATTAATTTAGAATCTCACACTGCACTAAGCTTAGTATAACCAGTTTCTCTATTTCCCAAATTACAGAATTCATACTCTCAGAATGCCATGATTCTCTTCAAAATTCCTGAAAAAAAAAATACAGCTGAGTTCTAAACCGGAAACATAAATACATTCCTGTTATGAACTTCCAGTTATGTCTAGATTTGTTCTTTAAGATTTTCTATCCAGAAACGTTATTACTAAATCTTCAACCTCTTAAGTTATTTCTATGTGATTCATTTTTTCATTCACCTCTATAGGGCATAGATAAGACATTTAGTACATTATTCATGAGTAGCCCTCACTTTAGGGACAGATGTTGATATTTAGATCCCCCTAACCAAATCCTCTTTGACTGTGATGTGCAGGACATAAGGGTACTGGCTCCCTGAGGTAGGCATGTTTGGGGAAATCCTCTTGAGAATATGACCATCTGGCATACATTTTGATGACATTTCAGCAGCCTGGCAGTGCTTCTGAAAAAGATTTTAGATATTTCAGTAGCAAAAGACAAAATAAATGTGTTACCAGGATACTGAATTTTCCCTGTTCTGTAGCTCACATAAGCAACAAACAGGTCCAGATCTTATTCTCTTTGGAGTCACATTAGAGTTGACTTCAGTAGAAAGAATCAATCCTACAACAGGACAGGAACTGTTCCTGCTATAGCTGCCAGAATGTGGCAAATATATAAAGAACAAGTATCCTGAAGGGACACGGTATCTTTAAAAGAAAATACTAAGAGAAAACAATTCCCTGAATGGTAGGATTTAGATAGATTCAAAAGCCAATTTAGGAGAAAAATAGAGGTAGGATCTAAATATTTCATTGTTTGCCTGAATTGATTCTACTGGTGATGAGGGACAGGAATTTGTGCCTTCTGTAATACTTATTGATGGACCCCTACTAATGTGACTCAGTGGAGCTCATGCAGGTTGACCTACATAATTTTGTAGCCCTGTGCTTGTCCAGTTCCTTCCTCCCCTAGGAGCCTGGCTATATTCAGGATATTTAGACTACTCACTTCAACTTCAATAGGTAGACTAATGCTGTATCTCCACACTGCTATTAGGCCTGAAAATAAGTAAAGTATCATCCCAATATCTTTGGTTGCACTATAACAATCTCTTAAGTGCTCTCTCCTAATTTCCTAATTAACTTTTATACCTGCATCATGACATCTTTTAAGTGTTCAGCACTAGTTTGCTCATTCCAGTTCAAACTTTTCTATCTTTTTCATACTGTTTAAGAGTTTAAAGTTCTGAAGTCCCTCAGATTCTCATTTCTTTTTGAGAATAACTTTTCTACTCTTATACAGGTTGTGGAGAAAGCAAACTGTAAAGCTGTCTTCTAGGGCAGGAACCATTGCTCAAATTCTGTTTGTTGACAGAGTCTTTGTTCTTGAAAATGACCATTAACCCTAAGACCTTTGCTTTGCCTTGCCTTGCCTTGCCCTCCCTCCATTCCCTCACCTCGTCTCCCTTTCCCTTGCCTTGCCTTGCCTTCCCTTCCTCTTTTTTTCCCCCAGTAACCTCTTCTAACTCTAGGTCCATCTCTGATTTAAAGGCTCTCCTTGTCACCCCTCAGGAAGCACACAGCACTAGCACCTGCCTCCAATTCCTGCTGGATGATTTCTCTCAGAGGTACTTCTTCATTAAAGTGGCTGTGCCTCGGAGCAGTGCTGGTTGCTGCAAGCTCTCATGGCTCTTTGGAATACACTCTCTTGCTGAAAAAGGTTAATGATTTATCTCGATCACAGGCACCCAACCTGGTTCATACTTAGAAGCAATAATCCTTTTGACTGGCTTGGCAACTCACTGATATTTGTGCTAAACTCAGACTAAGGAGTGAGGAGGAGATAAAAAGGAGTCAGGCAGAAGTCAGTTTTCTGCCTTTTGAAACCTCTGGCTCTGAGTTAGACTTCCTGTAAAGATAAAAGAGTTAGAGGGTATAAAGGCTTATGGCACTAGGCAGGTGCTGAGGGGTATGTAGTACAATTCTTTGTGTTGAATCTCTCATATACCGTAGTTATTTTAACACAGCACTCTAAATGCAGAATATACTAATGACTCAGAGAATACACAGTGTTACGGAAAGAGGAGTTACGCAGGAAGTCTCATCCTCTCTTGTAAGAGAGACTTAAGAGGTCCAACACCTCATAAGGTGACACAAAAGTCAGCACATTGGCTGAAATTAATGCTTCTAAATCGCAAAAACTTTTTCTTCTTTTTTTTTTTTGGTATAAATATCTCTCTAATAAAGGACTCTATTCTTGATCTCTGTGTTTCAGGGAATTGTGCGTACCAATAGCCCAGAGAGAGAGAGAGAGAGAGAACGTAACTATGTTTTCAGCAATGACCACATTTCCACAGGAGTTGCACTCTTATTCCACTCTTTGCTCAAGTACATGCTTCACATAAATTTTAACTGAAATAAGAAAAAAAGCCAGAGTATTCCAGATCATTACACAGGTATTCAAGACAGGTTTTACCTTTCACCTATTCTGTAGCCCAGTAAGTATTTCTTGTAAAGAGACAGTGAGCCCTCTCTGGGGTGCTATGCACCAAAAGGATGGACAGTTTCCAAGTAGTCTATCAAAACAAGGAAGTCCTGTCAAAGGCTGCGTAATTTTGAGCAGCCCAGAAACAGTCCTTTACATCATGGGGAATTTTAGCAGCAAAAATATAGGCTTTTGCATAGTTTGGATCTAAATTTTGGTTGTTGATACCTATATAGATAACTAATTTAGGTGAAGAAAGGGTATCCATTTCCTAATAAATGTTCCCCTATAAATCTTAATTTCTTCCTTGCCCTGAGAGAGACTTACTACTGAGGACGTATTTATGGATGTATTCTGGTGTTTTAGGATGCATTTTAGGCACTTTATGAAACCAGCCCTGTATTCAAAAGTTCCTAGGTACCAAAATTCCATTGCAATTACATTTCTCAAACTTGCTTCTTTTCCCCAACTGAACTTTTATTGAGCTTCATTTAAAATATATACTTTTTTTGCTGTGGTTGCAGTAAAAATCACTATACAGAAAACAATACTGTTCCGATAACCATTCCAGAAGATGAAAAATAATATATGCAACATTGCCTACCCAGCTGAGCTTGTAAAATTCTTATTTGGGAAAGAGCAAACTAGCATTATTTTCTTCAAAAATGGGCTCTTGTCATTTTTGCAGTCTTACAGAAAATGGCTTTACCAGTTTATGAGTACTCCTGCCTGAAAGGGAAGTAGGAGGAGGACAGATATTTTTTATTTATGAATACTCCTGTAAATGATATCACTATAATACCCACAGAATTTGATAGTAATTTAAGGTGTTCCTACCACTGTTTTATTTCTTCAATGGTTATTTATGTAGATAATTTCCATTGTATATAAAAAAAATCTGTTATAATTCCGAGTTGTTTGAGAATTAACAGACAAAAAACTGACAGACAGCTGGGTAATATTCTGGTTTGTCTTAAAGATTAAATTCATTTGCAAATATAATTTCCCCTCAAGAAATGATGATTCATTGCTTTTCTATGTCTATACGTAAATCTTAAATAATCAATAATTTTTAAGCAGTTTGCATTTAGGAACATTTGTTGTCAAGTTGCTTTTACATTAAATCTTCATATATTGTTTTACAAATGCAACCTTCAGGATATAAGATTCATTCCAATAATGTTCTGCATTAGGCGTAGTAGAGTCTAATATGAATGTAGTACGTCAGGGTTGTCTAGCTGTAATCTACCTGAATTTGCAGCAATTATTACTTCACTGTGTAAACTGAAAGAATATTTTCCTTAAAATTCTCCTTTTCACAGTCTTGGCATGCATCTCTGCATGTTTCACAACCAAAATTGAACAGAATTTTGTTAATAATCTGTGGTTGGTATTACTTTTTCTTGATGTTTTTATTCTGCCATAGAAGCAGGAACATCATGGGAGAAGAGATACTCTCCAAGCATATTTTACCCCGTGTTGCAGCTGGCAGTGTGGAAAGAACATAGCCTTATTCTTACCCTGTCATACTACAGTCACTGTCCAAGAAGGGAGAAATGCTTTTCCCTTCCGTTATCTTTGCCTTTATTAAATAAATCTTCAAAGCTAAAGACATAGTTATGGCAGACCTGTGGTCCACCTCTATTCTCTGAAATCATGGAAAAGATGTTGTACAAATTCTGAGGCCCCAAGAACTTCAATTCCTGTGTCCATACTTCTGCATAGATCAGGCGATGCTCCATAAGCTGTAAGATTTCCTTCAATTCCCCAAAGAAAGACATGTAAAACATCTCAGTTTCATGAACAATATGTTAATATCGCTTCCTAAATGCATTCAGAATATATTGACCTGGTGCTGACTGGCAGGTGTCCTGAGTCAGGTCTCCATGGCCCTGTTCAGGTCCTGAAGGCAGAATGCAGTAATGAGCATGTTTAGATCACAGAAGCCATGTGCCTGCATTAGCACTCAACTCTGCACAGGATAATTCACCCTCCTGTGAGTTACACAGAGCATTTTCACACTGTGCTGCCGTATGCCAAGTATATGTCCCTCAAGAAACAGTCTACCTGGGACTCTTGAATGTGGATCGGAGGAGTTAACTAATTTATTAATATTGCCATCTAAATTCAGCTGTAAACACCTTCTTGTTGTAGCATCTTCATTCCACAAACTTTGTTTTTGGCTAATTTCTTATAAAACAGTCTGTTTTAATGTTCCTTTTCAATAAAGTTCCTCCGTGAGACTGTCTTTTTCTCATTGTTGAGTCTTTCTTACTCTTTTCCTTTCTTTCTTCCTACCATAAGTTATAGTTTTTGTTCTGTTTTTCAATTAAAATTGTTTGTGTCTTTTCAAATTGAAACGATCTTCAGTGGTTCTTCTTTGAATCTTCCTCACTGAATCTTAATCAATGGTTATATATTATTCTATTCTTGGCTTTTTTTGTCTCTTCTCTACTTCTTACACAACACTTCTTCTGAAGTGTCTGCAGATTCCCTGCTGATTATCTCTTCAGAAATACCTTACTAGAACACCCACATTCTGATTTTTTTCTTCTGTCCCTGATTCCATGTGTAAGGATTTAAAAGTGTGTACTAGAATAAGCGAGTGAAAAAACATCAAAGCATAAAACCACTAATAAAGAACCTGTATGTAAGAGCTGAATATATCTTTCAGCTGAAAGGTAGTATGGGCATAAGTTCTTGTTTATAGCTATTGTAACACATCTAATTAGGCAAGTATTCTTTACAAAGTTTATTACAAATCCACCTACTAATGTATCTAATGAAAATGTTCTTAATGTCTTTATTTCATTCCTTTACATAGCCAGCTTGTTTCCTGGCCAAGCAAACTAACATGCTGTTTTTTTGAATCCTTTCCAAAAGGAGTTCAAAATCAGCCTAAGCGTCTCTTGCTTCTAGCCAGAAATTGAAGAACTATACCTAAGGATTCATTTATTTGATAAATTCTTCCCCTTTCTAATTACAAACAGATGTCAGTCTTCACAAATTTGTTCATTATTCAGAATTTAGTGTTTTGGGTTTTGGCCACTCCAGTCCTCCACCATTTGTTGCAACAGTAAAATCTACTTTGACCACAGTGGAACAGGACCAGGCCTAAAGCACAAGTGATGGATATGAAAGGTGGCTCAGACTGCTTTCTGAAGTGTTGGAAGTTGGTTATCCTCCAACATCTTCCTTAGTCAGATGATTGTTCTTGTGGATTGATTGTAAGGGGATAAGTATTACATAGGAAGGATATATAGAAGGGTGTAAACAAAGCTTTTTTTCTCATGCAGAGAATGAGGACCTGTTTTGAGGAACAGGTGCCAGATGCATAAGTAGGATTGTGGATTTTAAAAAACATACGACTTTGTTTTGGACCAAAAGAACTCATCTAAGTGTCATCTAAGTGCCAATGTTATTACACGGCTATATAGATGGGTTGGAATCAGATTTAATGAGATTTAGTTTTTATTCTGTTAAAATCTATTGTAATGTGATATAATATAATATAACATAATACAATATATTAATATGTTATGATATTATAGTAATTAATAGAATACAGTATAAATATAATACAACATAATAGTGGTGGCAGACTGTATTTTTAGAGTCTAAGACCATGAACAATCTATTTTCTAATCCATATAATTAAGTGAGCAGTAGGCTTACACAGAGAGCCAGCAGTAATCACAACTACCCTAGTTTTAGAAAATTTACTGGCAGAGAATAAAATTTTGATAACAATAAAAGTGAAGTGAAAACCCAGAAGTATATCTTTTTATTTGCTGTTTTTCAGTCTCCTTTACCTAAAAATTAATTAACAGTGTCACATATTTCATATATATTTGTATGTATTATAAGGCTTTTTTAATTAATCACCATAATAATAATTTAAAATGATTTCTTGGACATACTTTGTTCTTGGTGCAAGGAATTAGGGGAACAAATGCTTGTACATGTAACTTTTGAAGTATTGTTATGAAATATATTATTCTAAATGATTTATTGATGATGAGTACCAATGATGGAGGAATAAAGCACTTCTCACAGAACAGGAGAGATTAAGAAGTCTACCAAAAGATGTCAATGCTTCAAGAAGAATCAAATGGGGTTGAAAGCAAATGTCAACTGTAAATCAACCCCAACAGAGGTTTTCAGATATTTTCTAGAAGCTGCTCACTTCTTGAGTCCAAATTTCAATATGCTTTTAAGATTTCTTTTAATGTACCAGTCTCAGAACTACTCAATCCACAATCTGGACAGTCCTGACGCAGAATTTACCACCCATTTTAATGATGGACAGATGCTCTGTGACTTAGCAGAGAAGCTTTCATCATTTGTTGATTGGAAAAATACCTTTTAACCTTTTCAGCACTCTGTTGGCCAGTTACACATTTTAAATTGCCTTAGTTTTAATCATCTATGCTCTCTTATTTTCTTTTTAAAGTTGATTGGAAGATAAGGTTTCAAAGACTGTTGTGACTGCCAAAGCAACTGTCCTTCCTACATATCCTTCTCTTTTTCCTTTTTGTATTCATGAACCCACAATACAATCCACAAATCCTCTGAAAAAGCCTTCTAATTGTAGTTCAATACAACAAGGGGACTACTTCCTTAGAAGTGGCTCCCTAAAAGTCCTTGCTTACAGGGGACTTCTGCTACAGAATAAGTCAAAACAGTTTCCATAAATGCAGTTTTCATAAGCCACGCAGTCTCTGCATACAGTAACTTCAGGCTTCATGCTCCAACTTCTTTAAATTTCTGACAACATATGTCAGACCCAAAGGCCACTTGTACAAGAAAACTTGTACAAGCAAAAATCACATTGGTACAAGTTGAAAATTAAGTTCCTTTCTCCTTGTACAAAATATGAGTCTGTCAGTTTCTTTATAGCATTTGAGCAATAGTTCTTCTTAGTATTTAAACAAACAGTATATTTTAAAGACATAACAATGCATTAGATCATGGCATTCTAAATCTGATCTGTACAAAGCTTCCTGATTCCTGAACCTGTGACCAGGAATAGTGTTGAAAACTTTATCACAATTTGTTTCCTAGTACCTTTCCATGTTCTCCTGTATCCAGATATCCCTGTACACATAGAGATTGTATTCTGCTTCTGTTTTTCTATAAAACATGTTCACAAAAGTATAAAACATGTTTTGATATTTTTATTAAACTGTAGTAGGAAAACTGCTTTAATCATCTGAACATGGATGCATGTATTGTTGCAACTTCTTCAACAGTTCCAAAAGGCAAATTTTTGCAGCATTTTTTGTAGATTTACAGGCATGGCCTGTATATCCTGAGGGACAGGTCAATTCATTCTCAGTGACAGTATTCTACTGTTACAGCTGTACTGTCATTCACTGTACGATAGATAGATCTAAATGAGATATTTAGATATTGATGAATTTTGAAAAATTCATTTCCCACACTCAACTAGATTACAAGAAAATTTCTAAAAGAAAAAAATAAAATCAGATTAAAACAGGAACAGAGAAACATGTCAGTCACTCAAAGAGAAAAACTGCATATCAATGGAAAGCAATGACAATGAGTTTAAATGTATCTCTGTTTGGACAGTGAATGGATAGAAAACTTCACTGGAAATACCTGACAAAACCAGTATTTCTTCATTCCAAAACCTAAATATTTCCAAAATGTCCTTTCTGCTGCTGAATTCTGACTTGCAATGAACCTTCTATCTTTTTAGAGAACTTGTTAAAAGAAAACATCACCCTGTCTTTCTCATGAGCTTGATACGTACTGTGTTACGTCATTAACTCAGATAATTCTCACTTTTACTAAGCATTTCCAAGTAAGTGAAGAAGGTCACAGAGCGTGCTTAACAACACAAAGTGCTGCTTTGATATTGATAGACAGGAGCATCAAAGCATACTGGAATATTGCACGCATGCCAAAGAAGCAATGGGATGGGTTAACTGTTCAAGAAATCCTAAACCAAGACCAACCTGAGGATGCAGTAGATTCATGTCTTCACCACGTGTGTGCTTCTCTAGACATGAGCCCACAGATTAAAAAAAATACATCTTAAGCATGTGTAAAAACAAATACTTATGAACATATTGTGGTGAGAGTTATGGAATGTAAGTTACAAATAAGATATAAGCAAGAAATTAAAATTTGTCCTATGGGTATAGTTCTGGTGTAGCTGCATATAAGGGCTGTGGGCACATCTGGTGCACTTACCAATTTTCTGAGTTGTTCAGGTGCTCCCTTCCCAGTGAGGCTCTGTACAGGAGAGACAATGAGCTGACTGGAGACAACAGACAAAGTTGAGACAGAAGGATTGCCTGAGCTCGTAGCAGCCTTCAATGCAAAGCATGGACCGATTATTGCAGGACCTGAGCAATATCCCAGAGTAACTCCAGCAGCCTCTGTTGGGCCCCAGTGCTATTCATTTGTGTGTTTGTTTTGACTGACACCCTGGGTGGAGAGTCTGGGTAGCCCAGTGACTGCCCTGGGCAATCCTGCTGTAGAACCAGCCAGGCTACATCCAGATGAGTCCTTGTGAATAATCAGTAGGAAAGGCCCGTGTGAATGTGGGCATGGTAGACATAGACAGCCTTTGGTACATACTTCTGATACCTAGGAGGTATCTTGTACATAGTTTAAGGCAATCAACTTAATGCAAAGACCCAAATAAATTAGCTCC
Organism: Mycteria americana; assembly: GCF_035582795.1. NCBI lineage: Eukaryota > Metazoa > Chordata > Aves > Ciconiiformes > Ciconiidae > Mycteria > Mycteria americana. The sequence goes on along the minus strand of NC_134396.1, from coordinate 53,645,893 downwards.
TTTTTTTTTTTATTTTTTGACAGTCCATCTGTGAGTGTCTGTGTAACAGTATGTAATGAACACAAGAGTTGCTGGCTCACAGTGAAGCAGATAGCCAAGCATACAAAACTAAAAATATTAAGAGAAATAAAATATCTTAATTTCTTTCTGTTTTCTGATTGAGTAAATTTCTCTGTTATTTATTATACCAAGAAAGAAAAAAGGAATCTGAAGATTTGCTGAAGGAATCTGTAGAATCACACAGCAATCACTATGCATGTAGTGTGAATGAATAAAACTTTTCTTACAATCTCCAGTATAAAAAGAAAAAAAAAAGACATGAAATGACATAAGCTTCCAGTAGAGGTTGGAGAACAACATTTAGATTACCTCCAGGTTATCACTTCACTGGGAAAATGGGAAAAGCCCAAACTCTTTCTGATTCTATCCACTTAAGATTCAGAGGATTACCATGTATTATCATTATCAAGTTCAAATACTATTCTGTAAATAATTTAACTTGACTACAACTTGATATAGGTATAGCCAAATCAGAAATTTTTCTTTCACATTTTACAAATTCTTTAAGTAGAATTCGGCTTACTTTTTAGAAGGAAATACATCTTACCAGGTAGTATGTTTTTTACAGATTATTTCAGAATAGGAATTGTCTCAGAACATATCCTAGACAGCCATTCAACTGATTAAGGTAAAGGAACAGAAGTAAGTATATTGAAAGCTGGAACATTTCTTAGGAATGCATATCAAACTAATAAGCAAAAGCATACAAGTTTTAAAATCAAGAAAACTGACTCAGCCCAGGGCACAAATCCCTGCTTTGTTTCATTTAACATCCAGCTGAAAAGCAACACTAAAATCTCAATAAAGTAGGTGTAGTTGGACATGATTTTTTATTTCTGGATGGAATTCGTGGAATACCTGTATCCTTATGCCCTTCCACACCTCTCTCAGCCTCTTCCCAATAAAACTAATGTCCCTTGAGGTAGCCATATTAATTCTTAGCCAATGATACTGTATTACACTGATATTTAATAGTGATATTTTAGCTTCCTTCTAATTAGGACAGCTAAATATTTACTGGATTACAGCAAGAGGAAATACATACAAATCAATATCCCAGAACAAACAATGTCTAATCCATTCCAAACAGATAATGGACAATTTTCTTTTTTTCTCAGTCTCCACGCATGTACAGAACACTTCAGAGATGGTTTGCTCTGTGTTAGCAGTGCTGTCTAACGAGTCACATTTCCTCTGCTGAGAACGCTCATTCTCCTTCCATGCAGAGCTGAAGGCAGTGTCTCCCACAGGGGCTAGTAAAAATGTTGGCAGAATTATGATGTGCGTTTTGTACACATCAGTTCACAGAACTAGAAAGATGCACCCCTGAGATCAGCTTGTATTTTTCTGCAATCCACTTGAAGCTTCAAGAAATTCCTGTTATCTCTCCATTTCTTCTCCATCTCTCTCTTTGGTAATGACTTTATGGACACATGTATTGAGTCCCTGTAATCTTGAATTAATGACATTTCTCAGGACAATTCATTGGTACTATTCCTGTGTCCTTTACTAATGACAGATGAATGCAAAGGTCAAACTTTAAGAATACAGTTAGGCACTGCAGGAATTATTTTTCCCTTTGCCCAATCATTAAGATCAGGGAAGAACAATATATATGACAGCAGAAAACTGTGCAAATGGTAGACAACAGTGGTTGAATTATCACAGGGGAAGGCTCTTTCCCCACACCAGTTTCGCCATACCAAATGGAACAAAAAGGAAGTAACACATGAAAAAGAACCTTTGAGGCATTACTCTAAAATCTGTCACCGGAGTGAACATCTGTTGCTAGGGACTCTGCTGCCATGGCTAGGAATTGAAAGCGCTATAGTATCATGTGGCTGGTCTTATCAGTTGCTTGGAAGAGAAATAATAGCCATCAGGGCACTTTATTTTGTGTATCCCAGTGAGGCTGCTTCTGGTGAGCGGGTATCAGAGAAAACATCCTCTGTTTTTTTCTTTTTCTTGTGAGAAAATAGGTATAAATTTTAAGGGAAGGTACAGCATTTGGTGCAGATTGAAATATAGATGAGAAGCTTTGTGATTTGTTTTATAAAGAAGCTACAAAGTAGGTTTCTAGAAGGAAGTGTAGTATCTAGACAATGAGACAGTAGAATAATCCATTTGTAATAACTGCAAAACATCGCATGGTGTCTGTTTATGGAGCTAGCCAAGATTACCTGTTAGGATTTTGAGAAAGTTCTTCTAATATGCCACAGGCCTTTAAAGCCTTTTCTTTTTTTTTAGTCTCTAGGACCCCTCAAGAGTATGTTCGTTCATCAGAAGTAAAAGCTACAAAAGACAGAATATGCCGTTAATTGTGTTGAAAAGTAGTGCTGTATTCAATCTGTAGCTCTTTTGGTTTTCACAAAGCACTCTTTACGTAGAGGGAACAATTTAATGATCGCTGAGACTATCAGGGTTCAATCTTAAATAGTTCATGGAATCTGAAATATTATTGCAAATTTTGTATACTTTATGGTCTGACAATCAATTACTGAATAATTAAGAAGAGAGTCCAGAATGTAGAAAATGCAGCAGTTATATCACATGTTTCCAAGAAACAAAAAAACTATTTAACATTTCAGAAAGAAGTGATGAAACCAATTTCAGGAATTAAACATTGTCTTCATCGAAGTGATGTATTACAACTAGCTGTGTGAACACAATGAATTATGTATGTGTTTATAAAACTCGGTGCAAGGTGTAATATGGATGATGAAGTCAACACAGAGAAAAATACATCTTTCCAATGAAAAAATGTTGTCAAACTTCTTAAAATAAAGTTTTTAAAGTCAAAACATTTTTAATTTTTTTTTAATACTAGTTTACCTGGCATCCATAACTCACTATGGCAGAATATGGTACATCAACAGTTTTGAAGGTAAGCACACCCCTTTCTTCCTCATATCACATACTATTATTTCAGTACTATTGAAAGCTGAAGATCTGCAAAATTAAATGAGGAATACAATAAAACCTTGTATGTTTCAAGAGAAATTTGGATTCTTTCACCGTAACTTCATGATGGTCTTTGGCCTACAGATCTAACTCCTCAAAGGGCTTAGCGTGTCCGAGAGGTTTAATCTAAAGATTGTAGACATCTACTTCGATTAACCACCCTATGATAGGGCCCTAGGTCTTCTGTACAGCACAGAATAATGCAGTCAAGACAGAGCTGTTGAGAGGGAGGTATCTGTCAGTTCCTACACTTGGAACTCTTGCCTCCCTCTGGGAGGTGGTAGAGCATGGCTTGTCTCCTCTCCAGGTTTACCTGGGGAGACAATGACCATGACCAAACTTAAACAGAACAGAGAAACTTTCCTCCATGCACTGGTGCTGTGCTGCACATTGCCAGAAAGTAAATTTCTCAAATTTAAGAAGGACTCGATGAGCTGGACCCTTAGGACAGGCTGCATGTGGTTAAGTTAAAGCAACTGCTGGGCAGTTTGTTTCATGTGTGGCAATTACGACTTGCTTGCAGCAGACTTCTTTTGAAAACAGCCCCTCAGCCACAACAGGAAAGTTTTGCCTTCTGTATTAGTTAACAATATGATAACATGCATATCTGTGATAACACATTATATTTACTGTATATTTTGAGAATATAAGGATCTTATTCAAGTTAATGAAATTCTTTTCCTTTCTTTCACTTGGAACTGAACAGCTTTCTAAAGCCCTTTAGCCTGTAGGGCCAGAGAATTTTGACACATGTATAGACATGCATGCATGCATGCATAATAATTTAACTATAATAAAAAAATCAATTTCAGTTAAGTTCATACTAAGAGAAGTAAGTAACACTTAAAATTTTATACCCAATGTGAATTGTTTTGTTTAAAGGGGTTTTCAAGCCCTGAAAGTGAACAGTAGTCAAAAATCAAAGTGAAGCTCTTGAGCCACTCTATTCATAATGGTTTTTTTTCCTAAGAAGATATCATTTACTTCAGCAAAACAGTGCAATATGTCTGGTTTTATGTCACTGTAAATAACATTTACTCTGTTCGTGAAACTTACTTTGTACTAACAATAGAAATAGTCTCCACTACTAAACTTCACTGTTGTCCAGCAACAACAGACTTCAGAAGAATGCTTTGACTGACACATTGTTACAAACTTTTAATGCTCTCCTGAAACATGAGTACTATCTCAATCATTTTAAATTAAGGTTTGATGTTGAAGGAATTCCCAGGAGTAAGAGTGAAACTGCTGTTGTATACTTTGCTGAAAATCTGATATGTGGTCCCTTTTCGCTATTAATTTTGGTTTTTTTTTTTTGGTAGCCTATGCCTCTGTAAAGATGGAGGTCCAAAACTTTACAATCTCTTAATGAGGTGAGTAGTAAAAACTATCTATTCGAGGTTTCAAGAGTGAATATGCATGCAAACTGTACCGCTGCAGAGGCTGATACAAAAAGGTTCAGTTTATAGCAGCGGCTTAAAAAGTGACCAAAAGCCCAAAGCAGTGGTTTGAGCTATTCAGATTTTTAAAATATTTAAAGTCATAAGAGAACACTGTTTAAAATGGTCTAAAGTGAATAAAAAATGCAATTTGTAGCATTTATGTCCCACAGTAATTACGTATCAAAAATAATGTTAAGATGTAGGCAGTGTTTCAAATGGAACATAGTGTCTAAGCATATATCTGTACTTAGTAGATATAGCAGCATGTCCCTTTCACCATGTAGTAGATGAATAAGCTATGTACTTCACAAGGTTGATAAATGGATTGTGTACTGCATTTAGCAAATGAAAGTTTTAAGTAACACTTTCTGTTTTTTCAGAGCTAAGTTACATCATGGTATAAACACAAACAAAAATCAGAGCTTTATTTATCTATATCCTTATAGGTTTACTTATCAGGTTTGGGGAGGTTAGTTATAAGAACACAACATATTGATATACAATGAATTGCTTCTTTTGTATTTTGGTAGATTATTCCATTTAAAAAATTATCAAATGGTCTGGTTTTAAACTTGGTTAAAAAACCAACCAACCAAACAAAACCAAAAAACAACCTTCAAGGATGAAACCTTGTCTTCCAAGTTTAAATACAGAGTAAAATTTTACAGCTGAATCATAAAACCATGAAAATAGGGGTGTTATAATGGAATTAGTGATATAGCCTTAAGTATTTCATTACTAGCAGGTATAGCTACAATATAAAACATCCTCAATATAATAAAAACATTGGTCATGCATAATATCAGGGTGTTGGAGACACTATGTGTCCTGGAGAAAACAAAACCAAAAAAAAACCCAAACCCACAACTGCTAAGAAACAAATCCTTAATATTTTTATGTTTGTTCTTAATGAAAGGGAAGGAATATTATTCTTTATATGATGGGGAAAAGATGGGGAAAAAAATTAGAAACAAAAGCATAAAATGATTTTAAAAAATATTTCAGTCATTCTTCCTTCATTTGTTAACAAGACTTGTGGCTGATGCAGAGATCTGGTGTTACAAAACAGTGGTGTAAAGATTTTCTTAAAGGGACATCTTGGGATCCAGGTTGAAACACTGGAATAAGAGATTTGTTATAAAATACAGCTTAAAAATGTTTTCAAAGGTTTTCCATTCAATCTCTTGATATTATTGTCAAACTCATAGGAATCAGATCAGAGCTAACAATCAGAAGTATGCTAGGTTTAATGATGCAGAGCACACAGCAAAAAAGAAAAAAAAATTAAAAATCCATGCTTTCCTTATTTTTGCCCTGATTTTATGTCATTAATTTGTCATGTGATATTACAGAAAAATATTAACTCAAGTTTGGTGGGTGTTTTGATGTGCATATTTCCCAAAAAGGAATATAGTGAGTACCAGTTTCCTCAAGACAGAACTGCTTCAGAAAATCAGGTATCTAAACAATGAGTTTGTTTCCTTTCAGTATGTTTTCCTTCCAATTTATTTTTCTGCTCTTCTAGCCTTTCATAAACACTGATACAGCCTAATGATCTGATTGAAAAAAAAATTAACAAACCCAATTTCGTTGATCTTCCAATTCCACCAAACCTTTTTCATTTGAGGATTTTATACTCTCTTATGGTTTTATGGAAATATGCAAGATTAATAAAATTAATAATGTTTTCCACAGGGATTCTGGATTCCTTGTTGAAATTTAGAGCCTTGACACCATTGAATAAGTTTTATGCGAGAAGCAAGCATTATGTCACAATTTCCTGAGATACATACAAAAGTTAATTTTTCCCTTGATGTCAAATAGCTGAGCACACAGTATTTCAGTAACTTGACAAATGAAATGATTAGAAAGTCTAACTGCAGGAAATTCCCTGGATGTTGTATGGGGAGACTCAATAGCATGTTTCTATTGTGCAAAGACAGAATGTGACACATAAAAAATGCCAGCAGAAAATTTATAACAGTAAGAGAAATAGTGGATAGATGAGAACCATTTCTGTATTAATATCAAAGTGGACTTTCAGAATGATCCAGGTGGACTGCCCAGGATCCGTATGAGAAATATAGAAGATTTATTTCCACAGCAATGCTTTTTTCTTTAAGTTATTTTTGGTTTTTTAACCTTGAAAAAAGGTTGTCTTGTATTGTGTCTAAACTTTGGCTTAAAGGGCTGAAAACATTTCTGTGAGTCCCCAGGATTTAATGTTCAGAGAATTTAGCCATGTAATTTTCTCATATGCGCTAACATTGTCAGACAAATCCTTCATAACAGAGGAGTCCAAAATGGACTAACAGAAGGCTTGTGGGTGGAAGCATTTCCCATTTAAAGACACCTATGAAAATCATAGGAAAGATAAATTAGTTTAGTATGGAAGTACAGAGGAAATCATATCTATCTAGAGAGGTCTGCTCTAGAGAGACCTTTGGAACTGAGGAGAAAGAAATTAAATGAACTTGAAGAATTCTTTCAGAAGAAGAGGAGAAAATAAAGGAAATACATAGAATGTAATGACTGTTTTAGTATTTAACTCTATTAAATATTATGACTCCCTTTTAATAGCACATTAGGGTTAAAGTTTTAAGTAAGATATATTTGGGTGTTAGTAACATGATACTACTACACTTACTGCAATAAAAGGAACCCCTGAATACTGAGTTGGTTTTTCCTGTACTTATTTTAACTGATTTCCATTTAACACTGTGTTGACTACACACACACATGCACACACATACGTGTCCATATGTATGTGTGTGTGTACATATGTATGGATAACATAGGTTATGGATTGTTGTATAATAGTTACAGTTGATGAGACAAATCTTGAATGTTTTGCCCATTTTGAACAGAATTTTCTGAAAAAAAACCCAAAAAACCTGGAGGTTAGAGGAAGAAAGCAATGGAAAATGGCACGGAAAGATGACATGTTGAAGAAACTTATTTTGATCTAACTGAAAACAAGAAAACAGACTACATTAACTTTACAGGAGAATTAGCATATAAATCTGAAAAACAAGCGATATTATCAAACTTCAGTCAGTAAAAATATTTACATTACTTACCTTTAGATAAGCAGTAATTTACACCATTGCAATCTTTCTGAATTTCCATTCAGAACAAGAATAGTTAGATCTTCTCAAGCGGAAGTGTAATTTTCATCCAGCCTCACTCTCTTTCTTGTGATGGCTAAATTCAGCAATGGAAAAAACACATTCCTGATTTATTTTTGGGGGGCCTGATTTTAATTATTAAGATCATATTTTGCCTCGTAAATATGCAAAACTTTGTTGTAATGTTTACGAGGATGAGACATATCCTTAGAGAAAATTAGCAAATAGTCAGACATTTACCAAGTTGAACAAAAAAAATGCAATAAGTCATAACCGCTGTAAATTGATCACCTTTAAGAGTAAAGTTGCTTGATAAATTTAAAGGGGTTGAAACTTTTTCCTTTGGTTTCTTCCCTAAAGACCTACTATGAAGATATTTATGTAAGTGGTCAGGCCTGTCCAAGCAGGCAGTTACAACACTAGGTATTTGTAGGTAAATTTGTCCCTATTAGTAGTCGTCACATTTATTTCCAAACAGTATCATTGACATTTTGATTACAGAAAACAAAATCAACTATTAAAATACATCACTGTTAAAAATTTTGTCAAAGTGAAAAGCTTTTTTTTTTTTTTTTACAAATACTTCATAGAAAAGATCACAGAACATTTTCAGTTGATGATCTGGAGATCATCTCCCCTTCTGAGCATGTAATATGCATCTCTTCTTCCTCTCCACTAAGAAATTACTCTCCAATAGAACTTTCACTTCTTTAAGTCTGTCAGACATACAACTATCAACAGATTTGTACCCATGTATTTACAGCTGCTTTGTATTTGGACCACATCTTTACATGCTTCAGATATGTCAGCTTCACCATGCTCTTTGTCACTGAAATTTTTAGTCAGGTAATTACTTTAGTCAAGTAATCTTCAACTTTTTCATATTTCCCAACCCTCATATAATGGTTCTTGAGCTTTTTTTTTTGTTTATCAACATTTTGTCTGTTTCAAACTTACCTTTTCCCTGAAAACTGTAGCTTCCAGTTCATTCAACTGATGACAATTAAAGAAATTTTATCTTTCAACAAAGTTCAGCTCTGATTCAAATGTCTTTACTGACTTCAGTTAATTACATACTCAGTCCAAAGTTTTTTATCTCATCTTCAAACCAGTTTGCTAAAGCTGGAGTTATATACCATCAGACTCACTGCACTGAAGTTGTTTTGATGTCACCTATTTTTTCTGTTTGTATCTCACTAATCTGATTGCTTTCAATGCTAACCAAGATTTGATCTTCCTTAGCAGCATATCACAGCATAAAAAACCCCAGTTCTCAGCGATTTTGTGCAGAGACTTAAGTATTCTGGAAATGTTTAAGAAGTAGGGTTTTGCTGCACTCTACCACTGACTTCATCTACCACTGACTTCAGCAGAGCTAATGTCTCACTCATTGGTTTTTTTTAATATAATCACATTTTATTTGAACTGTAGTATTTAGCATGTCTTAATAACATTTTTGAAAATGGCAGTGTTGAAAGGATTTAGGTTCCATGTCTGTCCTGATCATAGTTCTCCTGTCCAAAAGCCTTTATTTCATTCTTATGTGATCAAAAACCACCTCACTTTTCTACTGTTTCTATTGCTGATCTCTCTGAAATCACACTGAGCCATATTAAGACTACAGCAACATTACCCACATATATGCTTATTATATATGCTTTCAGACATAATACTTCAAAATATAAAATCTAAAAAACCTCTGGCAGCCATCATTTTAAAGAGCTGTAATGAGTGAGAAATACAAAATATTTCTGTTTCTAGAGGCACTGTGATATCCCAGGATTCCTTTGGTTAAATGCTATTTACAGGTCTGATTAGCAATAGGTTTAGATTTCAAGCTGTGTTGCTTACTGTAATAGTTTCACAGTGTTGTCTCTTCCCTGTAATACTTTTTTATAATGTAAATTATATTTTATAAGCAATATGTACATTTCACGATGTATTTACACTATTGCTTCCCTATTAGTCTTTTTATAGCTTTCATGATACAGGCTAGAATATTTAAAATGGTCACAAATCTTTGTAGTAGCTGACAACACAGAAAATATTTTGCTACCTTTCAATGACCGACATAACTGGAATAACTTATATGAGATTACAAGAGAATTAAAACAGAGCACTGGACTAGAATATTGTAAGAGGCTATTTAATGTACTAAAATGAGACTGCTTCAAGTCCATTACACATGCTACTATAATTTCTGTTAGATGACATCTAAATGACAATTAATTCAGAAATTACATATTTATTTCTGTAATTTATTTATATAATTTATTTATATAAATTACAGATTTATTTCATACTGACTTTTCATTCTAAACCTGAGGACAAAATGCCTCTTTGTGACCCTGGGTAAATAAGGATTGCAGTAATCGATTCTTGCATATTCATTATGTCAAATTACAAGTAGTTATTTGTGCAGTCCAAGACCCATACTTATTCTAACTTAACGATTATGCCAAAGAACTAGGAAAATAGCAAAATCAACTGAAAACAGGATCTGAAATTGGTTTAGTGGGAATGTTTGAATCACAGAATCACAGAATCTTATAGGTTGGAAAAGACCTTTAAGATCATTGAGTCCAACCGTAAACCTAACACTACCAGGACCACCACTAAACCATGTCCCTAAGCACCTCATCCAAACGTCCTTTAAATACTTCCAGGGATGGGGACTCAACCACTTCACTGGGCGCCCTATTCCAATGCTTGATAACCCTTTCAGTGAAGTACAATTTTCTACTATCCAGTCTAAACCTCCCCTGGCACAACTTGAGGCCATTTCCTCTTGTCCTATCATTGTTACCTGGGAGAAGAGACCAACCCCCACCTCTCTACAACCTCCTTTCAGGTAGTTGTAGAGAGCGATAAGGTCTCCCCTCAGCCTCTTTTTTTCCACGCTAAACAACCCCAGTGCCCTCAGCCGCTCCTCATAAGACTTGCTCTAGATGCTTCAACAGCTTCGTTGCCCTTCTCTGGACATGCTCCAGCAACTCAATGTCCTTCCTGTACTGAGGGGCCCAAAACTGAACACAGTATTCGAGGTGCGGTCTCACCAGTGCCAAGTACAGGGGCATGATCACTTCCCTCCTCCTGCTGGCCACACTATTCCTGATGCAAGCCAGGATTCCATTGGCCTTCTTGGCCACCTGGGCACACTGCTGGCTCATATTCAGGCGGCTGTCAACCAACACGCCTAGGTCCTTTTCTGCTGGGCAGCTTTTCAGCCACTCTTCCCCAAGCCTGTAGCGTTGCATGGGGTTGCTGTGACCCAAGCGCAGGACCTTGCGCTTAGCTGTGTTGAACCTCATACAATTGGCCCCAGCCCATCGATCCAACCTGTCCAGATCCCTCTGTAGAGCCTTCCTACCCTCAAGCAGATCAACACTCCCACACAACTTGGTGTCATCTGCAAACTTACTGAGGGTGCACTCCATCCCTTCATCCAGATCATTGATAAAGATGTTAAACAGAACTGGCCCCAACACAGAGCCCTGGGGAACACCGCTTGTGACCGGCCACCAACTGGAGTAAACTCCATTCACCACCACTCTTTGGGCCCGGCCATCCATCCAGTTCTTTACCCAGCGAAGAGTACACCCGTCCAAGCCATGAGCAGCCAGTTTCTCCAGGAGAATGCTGTGGGAAACCGTGTCAAAGGCTTTACTGCAGTCTAGATAGACAACATCCACAGCCTCTACTGACCCCCCTCATCACATTTCCAAGAATCAAAAACTCTATCATTTCATGATCACTCTGCCCAAGACAGCCTCCAAGCATCACATGGCTCACAAGTCCTTCTCTGTTTGTGAACCAGAAGTCCAGTGGGGCACCTTCCCTAGTTGGCTCACTCACCAGCTGTGTCAGGAAGTTACCTGCCACACACACCTGCCGGCTGCAGCTTAGGCCAGCAAACCTGTTCCAGCAGCTCAAAGGAGGAGAGTGAATGGAGTCAAGTCCCCGCTCGTGGTGGCAGGCGAACGTCCTCCTTGCCCACCTCACCTGCCCAGGTGCCTCTGTACAACAGGTATGAGGCCCTGGAGGTGGAAGGCCAGTCAATGGAGGATGGGGATGACAGTCTATCTACACCAGAGGTGTCACCTAGGTCAGAAGAACGTACCTCTCGTATTAACACCACATCCACAAGGAAGAGAAGACGGGTTATTGTTGTGGGCGACTCCCTTCTGAGGGGAACCAAGGGTCCGATATGCCGGATGGACCCTCCTCTTAGGGAAGTCTGCTGCCTCCCTGGGGCCCGGGTGAAGGATATCACGAGGATACGCCCTACCGTGGTACAGCCCTCGGACTATTACCCCCTACTGCTCTTCCATGTGGGGGGTGATGAAGCTGCAACACGAAGTCCTAGGGCAATCAAAAGAGACTTCAGGGCCTGGGGACGGCTAGTAAGGGACTCTGGAGCACAGGTTATTTTCTCCCCTCTCCTTCCAGTTGTGGGCAGTGACACTAGAAGGAATGGAGGCACCCAATCTATCAACTCATGGCTCCGTGGCTGGTGTCATCGCCACGGATTTGTTTTTTCTGACAACGGGATGGCCTACACAGCACTAGGCTTGCTGGCGTCCGATGGGATTCATCTTTCTCAAAGGGGAAAGAGAATCTTTGCTCAGGAACTTGTGGGGCTCATCGACAGAGCTTTAAACTAGACTTGAAGGGGGAGGGGGATAATATCAGGCTTGTCCAAGGGAAGCTGAGGGACGAAGTGCCACGGTTAGAGGGAGCGGGTGCCAGTGAGGGCACTCGGCCTGTGTCTCTGAGATGTGCGGGGTACGCTGGGGCACAGCCAAAGTCGAACAGAGTTGAGCTAGGGGATACTGAGGCAATAGGAGCCAAGAGGGAAACACCAGTGAAACGCCTCAAAGCACACAAGGAGTGTTCTTCTATGAAGGAACCACGGACGACAGCCCAGCTGAAGTGCCTCTACACCAATGCATGCAGCATGGGCCACAAGCAGGAGGAGCTGGAAGCCACTGTACATCAGGAAAACTATGATATGATTGCCATCATGGAAACATGGTGGGATGAAATGCACAACTGGAGTGCAGTGATGGATGGCTATAAACTTTTCAGGAGGGATAGGCAAGGCAGGAGAGGCGGTGGGGTAGCCCTGTATGTTAGGGAGTGTTTGGATAGTTTAGAGCTTAATGATGGTGATGATAGGGTGGAGTGTCTATGGGTAAGAATGAGGGGGAATGCCAACGAGGCAGATATTGTGGTAGGAGTCTATTACAGACCACCCAACCAGGATGATGAGGCAGACGAACTATTCTATAAGCAGCTGGGAGAAGCCTCACGATGACTAGCCCTTGTTCTTGTGGGGGACTTCAACCTACCGGATGTCTGCTGGAAATACAATACAGCAGAGAGGAAACAGTCTAGGAGGTTCCTGGAGTGTGTGGCAGATAACTTCCTGACACAGCTGGTGAGTGAGCCAAATAGCGAAGGTGCCCCACTGGACCTCTTGTTCACGAACAGAGAAGGACTTGTGAGCCATGTGATGGTTGGAGGCCATCTTGGGCAGAGCGATCATGAAATGATAGAGTTTTTGATATGTGGAGAAGCGGCGAGGGGGGTAAGCAGAACTGCCACCTTAGACTTCCAGAGGGCAGACTTCAGCCTGTTTAGGAGACTGGTCAACAGAGTCCCCTAGGAGGCAGCCCTAATGGCCAAAGGAGTCCAGGAAGGCTGGACATTCTTTAAGGAGGAAGTCCTAAAGGCACAAGAGCAGGCTATCTCCAGGTGCCGAAAGACGAGCCAGTGGGGAAGAAGACCGGCCTGGCTGAATAGAGAGCTTTGGCCAGAACTTAGGAAAAAGAGAAGAGTCTACAACCTCTGGAAGAAGGGGCAGGCAACTCAGGAGGACTACAAAGGTGTAGCAAGGCTGAGCAGGGAGAAAATTAGAAGGGCCAAAACTGAGCTAGAGCTCAATCTGGCTGCTGCTGTAAAAGACAACAGAAAACGCTTCTTCAAATACATTAGCGGCAAAATGAGAGCTAAGGAGAATCTCCAGCCCCTAGTAGATGGGGGAGGGAACACAGTGATCAAGGATGAGGAAAAGGCTGATGTACTTAATGCCTTCTTTGCCTCAGTCTTTAATAGTAAGGCCAATTGTTCTCTGGGTACCCAGCCCCCAGAGTTGGAAGATAGATATGGGAACCAGAATGGAGCCCCCATAATCCATGGGGAAATGGTTAGTGACCTGCTGCACCACTTAGACACTCACAAGTCTATGGGGCCTGATGAGATCCACCCAAGAGTACTGAAGGAGCTGGCAGATGTGCTCACCAAGCCCCTTTCCATCATTTACCAGCAGTCCTGGCTAACTGGGGAGGTCCCTGCTGACTGGAGATTAGTGAATGTGACTCCCATCTTCAAGAAGGGCTGGAAGGAGGACCCGGGGAACTACAGGCCTGTCAGCCTGACCTCTGTACTGGGGAAGCTGATGGAGCAGATCATCCTGAGTGCTATCACACGGCAGGTAGAGAATAACCAAGGGATCAAGCCCAGCCAGCATGGGTTTATGAAAGGCAGGTCCTGCTTGACTAACGTGATCTCCTTCTACAACAAGGTGACCCACCTAGTGGATGAGGGAAAGGCTGTGGATGTTGTCTATCTAGACTTCAGTAAAGCCTTTGACACTGTTTCCCACAGCATTCTCCTGGAGAAACTGGCTGCTCATGGCTTGGACGGGTGTACTCTTCGCTGGGTAAAGAACTGGATGGACGGCCGGGCCCAAAGAGTGGTGGTGAATGGAATTTACTCCAGTTGGCGGCCAGTCACAAGCGGTGTTCCCCAGGGCTCTGTGTTGGGGCCAGTTCTGTTTAACATCTTTATCAATGATCTGGATGAAGGGATGGAGTGCACCCTCAGTAAGTTTGCAGATGACACCAAGTTGTGTGGGAGTGTTGATCTGCTTGAGGGTAGGAAGGTTCTACAGAGGGACCTGGACAGGCTGGATGGATGGGCCGAGGTCAATTGTATGAGGTTTAACAAGGCCAAGTGCAAGGTCCCCCCACTACAAGAGAGACATTGAGGTGCTGGAGCGTCTCCAGAGAAGGGCAATGAAGCTGGTGAAGGGTCTGGAGCAGAAGTCTTATGAGGAGCTGCTGTGGGAACTGGGATTGTTTAGCCTGGAGAAAAGGAGGCTGAGGGGAGACCTTATCGCTCTCTACAACTACCTGAAAGGAGGTTGTAGAGAGGTGGGGGTCGGTCTCTTCTCCCAGGTAACAGGTGATAGGACAAGAGGAAATGGCCTCAAGTTGCACCAGGGGAGGTTTAGACTGGATATTAGGAAAATTTACTTCACTGAAAGGGTTATCAAGCATTGGAACAGGCTGCCCAGGGAAGTGGTTGAGTTGCCATCCCTGGAGGTATTTAAAAGATGTTTGGACGAGGTGCTTAGGGATATGGTATATTGGTGGTCTTGGTAGCGTTAGGTTTACAGTTGGACTCGATGATCTTAAAGGTCTTTTGCAACCTATATGATTCTGTGATTCTGTGAAGGTCCTGCACTTGGGCTACAGCAACCCCATGCAACGCTACAGGCTTGGGGAAGAGTGGCTGGAAAGCTGCTCAACAGAAAAGGAGCTGGGCATGTTGGTTGACAGCCGCCTGAATATGAGCCCGCAGTGTGCCCAGGTGGCCAAGAAAGCCAATGGCATCCCGGCTTGTATCAGAAATAGTGTGGCCAGCAGGACTAGGGAAGTGATCATGCCCCTGTACTCGGCATTGGTGAGGCCGCACCTGGAATATTGTGATCAGTTTTGGGCCCCTCACTACAAGAGAGACATTGAGGTGCTGGAGTGTGTCCAAAGAAGGGCAACAAAGCTGATGAAGGGTCTAGAGCAGAAGTCTTGTGAGGAGTGGCTGAGGGAACTGGGGTTGTTTAGCCTGGGGAAAAGGAGGCTCAGGGGAGACCTTATCACTCTCTACAACTACCTGAAAGGAGGTCGTAGAGAGGTGGGGGTCGGTCTCTTCTCCCAGGTAACAATGATAGGACAAGACGAAATGGCTTTAAGTTGCACCAGGGGAGGTTTAGACTGGATATTAGGAAATTGTACTTCACTGAAAGGGTTATCAAGCATTGGAACTGGCTGCCCAGTGAAGTGGTTGAATCGCCATCCCTGGAGGTATTTAAAGGACGTTTGGATGAGGTGCTTAGGGACATGGTTTAGTGGTGGTCTTGGTAGTGTTAGGTTTACGGTTGGACTCAATGATCTTAAAGGTCTTTTCCAACCTATAAGATTCTCTGATTCTGTGATTCTGTGGTGCTGTGTAGGTCATCCCGTTATCAAAAAAACCAAATCCGTGGCGATGACACCAGCCACGGAGCCATGAGTTGATAGATTGTGTACCTCTGTTCATTCTAGTGTCACTGCATGCAACTTCAAGGAGAGAGGAGAAAATAACCTGTGCTCCAGAGTCCCTTACTAGCCGTCCCCAGGCCCTGAAGTCTCTTTTGATTGACCTAGGACTTCATGTTGCAGCTTCATCGCCCCCCACATGGAAGAGCAGTAGGGGGTAATAGTCCGAGGGCTGTACCACGGTAGGGCGTATCCTTGTGATATCCTTCACGCGGGCCCCAGGGAGGCAGCAGACTCCCCTAAGAAGAGGGTCCGTCTGGCATATCGGACCCTCAGTTCCCCTCAGAAGGGAGTCACCCATAACTATAACCCGTCTTCTCTTCCTTGTGGAGGTGGTGTTAATACAAGAGGTACGTTCTTCTGACCTAGGTGACACCTCTGGTGTAGATAGACTGTCATCCCCATCCTCCATTGACTGGCCTTCCACCTCCAGGGCCTCATACCTGTTGTACAGAGGCACCTGGGCAGGTGAGGTGGGCAAGGAGGACATTCGATTGCTGCCACGAGCGTGGACCTGCCTCCATTCACTCTTTTCCTTTGAGCTGCTGCCTTCAGTCCGGGGGGGTGGGGGTGGGGATAAAGGGGGATACAGGGTCCCCTTGATTGTGGGTTCTTAATGGTGGCTGCTGCTGGTCCTGTTCCTGTCTCAGGGGGGCAGAACATGTCACCACCAGTCTATCTCTTTCTCAGCCTCCCTGATGCTCCTTAACCTTTCTACCTCCTCCCATAGCTCTGCCACCATGCAGAGCAAATCATCCACCTGAGATAACGGAAACATTGATTTACAGACTCAATTGTCTCTAGGGCATATGGAATATCTTGCAAGAATAGTACATGCATCTGAAGATTGTAGCTGTTTTATGCTAGATGTTTCAACATTCAGAAATGAATAGGAATCATGCTCACTCCATATAAAATAAAAATTATTCCATGCCAATGAGGTGTATTATCTAGTTCACTATTCATTCAAAGTGCTGATAAAACCTATAAGCCCAGAGGATTGAAAGAGCTCAAGAAATTGATATTGGTAAAAAGAAAATAAAAGTGAAGTTAAAGAAACCCATTTTTGTTTGTAGTTCAACCACAAATTGCACTGCTTTCAAATGAACCTAGGAGAACAAGGTGATTTCACCTTCAAGATATAAGTGTAGATTTCGGATACTTCCTGAAATCATGTTTACTATGCAAACCACTTTCCCTATTATATAACAAAGAATTCAAGTTTGCTTTTATTATCCCAGGGCATTGCTGCTGAGACCTCTGTTTAGTCTACTACCACTTCGTATATAAATACAGTTTTACTGTGTATGCACATTTAAAGCACAGCTTGGGTAGTTTAGTATTTGGCATAGCCACTTCTGTAATGAAATTAATACAATTCCTAAATTGCTTAAAGGATAAACCACAGCAGATTATGCTGTTGTGAATGATGTGATAACAGTTTGCCAAGTTCTGCTTTTAGGACATCAGTGTAAAACTAATAATAAATGCATTAAATTCTCCATGGAATTTGACTGGGATTTAAGGGTGCACACAGTTACTATTATCTGAAGACAATCTCTTCCAGTTCAGCAATTTAACATTTCTGTTACATCCCTAGTTTTTTACTAAATGAACATCTGGCCTCTTACACATTTTGTCTGGACAGTTCTTGTCCAGTCACAGATCAGGCAGGCAGTCATACAGCTATTTTTGTACATGTGTAATTTTCTAAATCAAGATATCAGTGACACTATAATTTTGGACAGGGATAAAAAGTTTATGGGAAATTCGGGAAGTAGGAAGTCATCCAATAGGTGATGTAGATACGCATTTCCAAGGTGAAAATACATGTTTTTTTTCCATATGTGTCTAAGAGGATTGATTAATTTGGTAGGTGAGCTGGTGAATTAGGACAAATTATTTCTTGATCTTAAAGAATTCTTACAATTTTCAGTCATATGTTCCATTTTCTAGTTACTCATGCTAATTTTATTCTAGTGGGAATTCCATTGTCCTTAAAGAAATTGCTTCTGAATTACAGCTATGTGAGTTGTGAAAAAAATATTTTCTTTATAGACATGTACAGAGGGATTTATCTGAATGTATAGGGCTATGATTCTGTCTTTATGCAAAAGATAGACCAGTAGAGATGAAACTGGACTTGAGTTTCACTTTTATGTAACTTCCCAGTAAATAACAAGTTTCAGTAGTTTTCCCTTGAATGTCTTGTAGCTAGGCAGCAACATGAGGTCACTACTTATTTGACATCTGAATTTATTTTAGGTTTCCTTTGCTCAAGTACAATTTATTGCTCAGAATTTGAGCCAAAGAAAATTTGAGCCAATAGCCTTCTGTCTTTGAAGAATGAGAAAGTATAGGCATTTTTTTTGTATGTTAAAAAAAAAGGAAGTGTTCTGTGGTATCCTCTGATTTTATAAATAAGTAACATTTGGAGTTTGGGCTGTTTTCTGGTCCAACTGGTGGTTACAAAGTGAAGACAATAGATACTAGAGGCATGTGATTGGAGGAATGTCTGCATAACTTTTCTATGCATCAGATACAGAAATTTTAAAATGTTTGCTCTATCAGTTTGCAGCTGATTATGAACCTGAGATATGGTATGCTACACAAGTTTTAAAATACACTCTTTCTCTAAAAAAAATTGTTTTCACGTTTCCTGCACAATATTATTGTCTTCCAGAGTACAGGTCTTTGCAAATTTTTGTAAACCTGGAACATATAGAACACCTTCGAAGAAAAGTTGAAGCATCAATTGAATATGTGCTGTGTGTGTGAAATTACTTGCTATATCTCACTAGAATCCCTGAGACAAACATGAGACAATTACAGATGGAAGGGTGGCTATTCTACAATGGTAAATTTGTATATCTTATTTTTAATTGCATAAGGAAATAGTTGTATGAACAAGGACAGTCCGCTTTTTTCATTCTCAGTTTAAATTGTTTTTTTTTTATTTGCTGGGAGAGTTTTACTGAAAACAAATTTCACTAGGCTGAGCATGTGTGTAGGCTGAAGTATGTGCTACTGAGAAATAGCTTTGGTATTTTAGAATTTCTGGATTCCTGCTGTCAACAGGTAAGCTAAAATATATGTATGAGAAATCTAAGATAAATAAAAGGGTTCAGAATTCCTATTCACATTATTCTATTCCCATTTTCAGCTCTTAAATAGTAGCCATCAGTTCAAAACACTATTTAAAAACATTCCAGAAACATATGAAAGATATATTACCATCTCTTAGGTAGGATTTCTTTTCTCAATCAGTAACTTATTTCTCCACAAAGTGTTAAATGGAAATAAAGGCTGAAAGCAAACACAGTAATGTAGCAAGGGAAGAAAGATATGTTTTGGGAATGACAAGATTAGTAAGTTATGATATGTTTTGGGAATGACAAGATTAGTAAGTACTTAGAGAAATGTTTTGATTATATTTAACATAACTGAAAAGTCAAACACATTTCCACCTTTGTAGCTATTCACAGATACCTATTACTTCTACTAGATAAAAGAGAAGGCTGTAATTTAGAAAAACAGAATAAATCAGTCCCCCAATTCCTTATTCAGGTCTGAAATGGGAGATTTGAATAAGCATAAACATATCCATTCATCTGGATCCATGCTTTCTGTTATTTGTTACAAGCTTTCCTGATAAATGCAAAGTTTGGTCCTGATCACACACACTCCACTCTTCTGCCCTTGCCTGTGACATGTATTTGTTCTGTTCATTGTCAAGAGTCAGGCTTTGTCTGAATTATCTCTCTCCCTCTCCCTACCTTGCTCCCATGCCACATGTTCCAGCCACATCCTCTGTTGTCTCATACCTTTTATTCTTCAATTTTCTTCTTCCTTTTTGCATCTGGAAATCTTTAATTCAATTTTGGTATAATTTTTCTGCCACGTAATAGCAGGGACTGTGTAAACCCCACACAAATCTACATCTGAATGTCAGCTGATACAGTGTTAATTTTTTAAACTTTGTACCACTTTTTCTGTACCCTGGAGTGTCTTTGATGTTTCTCTTTAATTATCTTCCTTCTATTTGCCTATCATGTCCTGACTACTGAAGGGGGTGAACAGCTACATTACTATTTCACTGACATAAAATTATCTCAGACCTCAAATAACAAAGTGCCTGCAGACTCCCAAGAGCTTCTGGCTGGGTCAACTTTTTCCATAACTTTTCACCTATAAAATTCACTGACTTGATGACAAACATAAAAGTGTTAAATATCTGATTACCTTATGGCATTTTATGCTGAAACACCTCAGATAGATAAAAGAACTAGTTCAAATGGCAACAGCAATAGGACTAAAGGCCTTTGTATCAACAACAACCAATTTGTTTGTTTGTTTGTTTGTTTGTTTGTTTGTTTAAATGAATGGACACTGAAAGAACCAGAGGATGAGAATAAACCAATCAGAGAGGGAAATAAGGACTATGGTGTATTGATACTTAGGAAGCGAAGCAGAGATTTGGTAGATTTGCTTGAGATTGGATGTGATATGGCCTTCATCCATCATATACATAGAGGCTTGACTTCCTGAACATGGTTGAATATTGTAAGGAGAACAATGTAGTAATACAACATTAGAAGATGGGGCTGTGGATTTCATTGTAAACTGTTTTAGGAGGACAGTTATGTGAAGGTACTGTCCCAGTTAAAGCAGGAACTAAATTAACTTGTAGGAGCTGTATAAACAGGAGGTGAGTTCATCATAAAAGATGAAGCTAAAGGAATGCGGAAATGAGACAGCTGCACTTCAGAATGTCCTCACTGCTCGGTAGGAGTATTGCTATTTCTGAGGCATTCATGTTAAAGAATATAAGAAAATTTTCACAGGAATCCAACAAAAGAAGTAAAAAAAGCCAGGCATGTATACAGTAGAATACATTTTTCACAGATGTGGAACAAAGGTCATCTCAGTGTTTAAAATGGTAATCAGATTACATCTACAAAGCTATTTATGTTGTGATGTCTATGCTAGCAAAATCATGCTCTGAAAGCAGCTAGAAGCAAAAATGGATGCAAAACAAAGACACTTGCAAAGCTGGCAATTGCTAAAATGAAAAGCACCACTCTTTCTTTAAAAAAAGTTTGGCATACTGATAAGTGTTTAGGTTCTTTTCCTGATATTCCTGGAACAATAATCAGGACTTATTAAGCATGTTTGTTTTCTCCTGAAAATGTCAGGTTTTCCTTTTAATTAGAATTGAACAGCATGAACAAAGAGATAGCTTCGTACATGCAGGATCAAAAGTCAACGAAGCTCTGGAATTTACACAACCTGAGGATTCTCCAACCATTTATTTAATTCTTTCTGCTTAAAATTAGTTTCCACTAACCCACAGGTGACATTCCCAGATCACTTTGGAGATCTGCACTAGACAAATAGTTATGAGGAAAAGAAGCTTGGCCTTAGTTCTCCTTCACTATGATGGCACTTTGCCTAGCTGTGCTTTGTAACACAGTGAAAAGTGTTTCAAAGGCCATTTGCAGGCCTCTTTCACTGAAAGGCCTGTTTTAAAAGGGACCTTGGCATAAAACAAAGATCAAGACCCTTGTCTTTGAAAAACTAATGCATTTTTACAGAGAAAGGACTGCATAACAACAGCATTTTATCTTGCATATTGGAACTACACTTGTGTATTTAATTGTGGCAATCACAACAAAACTACCTTAAAGAAGGGTCAAGGAGGGATGTTGAAAACCAGATGGTTCCTTTGAAAGGTTGACTGTTTGGATTCAGTCAGTCACATTTACTGGCATTCTATTGGGACAAGAAAAAATTGTACAGATTACTCTGAAAATTTCATAGCTGCATACTGTTTTACTCTTGTCAGCTATAGGTTTTGCTACGTTAATTATAACAGGATGGAGAGTAAAAATGAGTAGCAGCATTACAAAAACCTAATGAATCAGAATATATATATGCGGTTTACTTAGCATATTAATGGCATGCTATAGAGGTACATTTTGAAATTAATGTTATAAAAGTGAACAAATGAATCTTGATCCTTTCTGTTGAAAACCTCTTGCTCAATAGAACCACTGGTATTAATGAGCAAGTTAAAATTCTTTGCTGTGCTGAGCATTGCTAATGCTACAGCTGCAGGCCACAGTTAATCTCACCTCAATATTTTCTCCAGTGCTCTGACTTAAAAGTAGCATAGAAGAGGAAATGGTAGTAAGTCTTAAGGATTAGGTCTTCTCAAGAGGAGAAATATCTGTGTATCACAACCCTTGGTCATGTCTAGATGGAATCAGTGACTGGAAGCAACTTAATGTGATGAAACTGATCCACGTCAGGTCAAACTCTTGCACCTTGTGAGTCATTGCCTCTGAGGGGACAGGGATTAAAGGAGAGCAGTAGCATGGTCTGAATGACCAGTGAGGGGGAAAATGTTGGCAGTCTGGAACTATGTTCTTGGCCAGGTGAAGGGAAGTAAAGTTCTATCAGGAGGAAAAGTTGTGTTTAATTTTCACTACTGTAGCATGCCCTGTTGCACTGACTATAAACTTTAGGAGTATGCTGAGACAGAAGACAATTTGTTAAAAACATGATTTTTTTACATTTCAGAGGCAAAACAACAAAATATTCAACATCACCCTCACACTGACATTTCTGCTATATTCTACTGCTATGGGTATGAGTTGAATCCAACTAATTCTGAAGGGTTTACTGCTCATTTTTAGAATGCCATGTTGACTTCTGTGCTGATGACCAAACTGTGCAATTCTTCAGTTATTTTTAGCAGATATCAGAGTGTAAATCAATAAAGCCCATCTTGGTTTTGGTTCTGGTTTTATAATCCAGTATAAAAATAGCCGGGGGCGGGGGGGGGGGGGGGAGTATGCCATTGTGACATGGGCATGACTTTCTACCAGCTTGGCATAGCTCTGATTTTTTACATTTATTTTGGCTCCTAAGACTATTTTTTAAAGAAAGAGAAATAAAGCCTGGCAATCCTTATGAGATTTGCCTTGAGCAGTACCAGAAGTAAGTTAGATCAAACATGCGGTTGCTCATATTTACAGACCAGAATATATAAGACATTAAGAGTCTCATTGACAATTTCAAACCCACCTGCCCCTGCCTTAAATGACTGTATAATAAATGTATCTGAAATATAACATATGGACAAAGCTGTATTATCTTTCTTACTCTTTATTACAGTATTTTTATAATGTATTCTAGAGTTTCTTGGAAACAGGACTTTTAAGATTTTATTGGAATTCTCTGTTATATCTTATTATTATGCAATAATACCTTAAGACTACATTTTAACTGAATTACAATTCACTTTAATCTAAGGGGAAGCTAATTTGCCAGGAGTTATAAACACAATTACATGTATATATATACATGTGCATGTATATGTACATCACTATATTCAGAATCCCACAGCTGCACACCAATGTGCATGTGTAGGCTGTGATCTTATGAGCAGACAGCGTTATGCAGATGATTTGAAACTTCAGCTTTTCCTTTGCTAAGCAAGAAAACCCTGTGCACAGCTTAGCATGTTTGAGGGAGGAAATAGATAATGGCACATTTACATATAGATTCACCAGGTCAGCATGCTTACTAGCATTATTACAACTTCAGGAAAAGCAAGTTACCTTTTATGCCATCTGAGAATGTGGCTCAGTATCAGGCTGAAGTCTGTGATGTCAATATAAGGACACATAAATAGGATTCCCAGTAACAAAAGTAATTTCTGAAAGTATATTTGTCAAACTTAGTGTGTGCGTTGAATCCATATCTGACTATTCTGCGAGGCAGAATGGACTCAGAAACTTTTTTTCAGATATCTGAATTCCCCTTCAGAATCTCTGAGTCAGTCTGAAAAGTCTTACTTTTACAAGACCAACATAACTAATGTCAAATATAGCATAGCTGGTAGCAAGATGCAGTAAGGGTTAATATGGTCTTTTTACCCCTGTGGAAGTAAATAATACTAAACTGCCAGATTTCTCAGTGCATCTGTGAAGCTTCATTCTGAAGGTTGCATAGCAGAAGGATTATAGAGGCAGGAGTTAATCTGTTTGAAGAATAAGCAATTACAAATGCATTCATTTTAAGTGTATATTAAATAAAGCAAATATAATGATTGTGGTGTGAACATTCATTAACTGTAGTTTTGTTTTGATATTTGTTATGAATATATTATAGATACGTGCATACAATTATCTGTAAAGATTTAATTACAAGTTTGATAAATAGAAAATTTGCCCTACAATTATTTGTGTAACTTTAGGATAAAGTGAGATAAATAATCATTTTCTATGCTCATGACAATCATGTGTTCCATAATTAAACACTTATTTTCATCTTGAAATTAATGAGTAAAATAGCAAAAATGATTTAATACATAAAACAAACTAACCCAGCTATTTGGAGAATTTTCCCACTAAGGAGATATCAAATAATGCAATGAAGTACAGTACAGCAACAACCAACCTAATGCAAAAATGCCTGTAAGAGAACCAGAAGTAGAACAGGTACTAAGTGGAATGCTGCACTACGCTTGCTGAAAGACAAAGACTGCTACTGAGGGCAGTTCTAAGAATCAAGCCAATAACTTTTTTCTAGGCTTTCCCTTGTAATTTGTGCATTTGGAGCTTGCATTACTACTTAATTTCATGGCTTTGTACTCCACTGTGTTGGATAGATGCATGCCACAGTTTCTATCAGAGCAAATAGTCTTGTTTCCTTGTGTTATAGAAACAAACTTAATTCACATTATCTTCATGTTTCTACTGTACTTGATATATAAAGATGCAACGTATCACACTACGAATTCGGAGCTATGAACATTTCATAAGCCCTACTCAAACACATCCCCAAGTCTTTGAAAGGGCTCCTACTAATGATTAGAATGAAGTAGAATTTTGATTCTACATTTCTAACTGTACCAAACATGCACAAAGAAAAACTTTGTGTCACTGGAATGTGCTTTGTAAGTCTTACCAGGACAAACACTCTGTGGAAAGAAATGATCTAGTTTCCCATCATGCACCCATCTGTGCACTATGATACTTTCTTACTGAATTGGTCAATTAATTATAGGTCACATTAGCAATTTCCTCTAACACATACAAAGTTAATCAACAATAGCAGACAAATGATCATAGAGACCACCTTTACTGACAGCATTTTGATTTGTTTAATTAAAAAATTGTAACCACACTGGATTGTCATGCTGGTGCTGTGAAATAAAGACAGAATTCATTTCTGACTTCTTCAGTGGGCCAAAGCCTTCAAGTCCATGGGAATAACTGGGACAATATTTCTTCTTAATGAATTTTTAGACTTTTGATTACTTCATTGAAGAGAAACTACAAGTCAGTGAAGTAAAATTTCCATACCTGCAAATCTCACCTGACTGAGATGAATATTCTACTTCATATAAATATCACATGTGGATCTGTTGGACTATGGAGAGGGCTATTCAGTTGTATGTAGTGAATGAACAGTGCAGAAAGATTAAAAAACTGAGCATGACGATGGCACAGTTTGTGAATTAACTGTTACTCAAGCATGAACCCAGATGAAATCAGCTTACCCAGCTAAAGTCATAGAATCATGTAGGTTGGAAAAGACCTTTAAGATCATCGATTCCAACCATAAACCTAACACTGCCAAGTCCACCACTAAACCATGTCCCTAAGCACCACATCTACACATCTTTTAAACACCTCCAGAGATGACGCCACCACTTCCCTAGGCAGCCTGTTCCAATGCTTGATAAGCCTTTCAATGAAGAAATTTTTCCTAATATCCAATCTAAACCTCCCCTGGCACAACTTGAGGCTGTTTGGTTTTTTTCCTATCACTTGTTACTTGGGAAAAGAGACTGACACCCACCTCATTACAACCTCCTTTCAGGTAGCTGTAGAGAGCAATAAGGTCTTTCTGAGCCTCCTTTTCTCCAGGCTAAACAACCCCAGTTCCCTCAGCTGCTCCTCATAAGACTTGTTCTCCAGACCCTTCACCAACTTCATGGCTCTTCTTTAGACATGCTCCACCACCTCAGTGTCTTTCTTGTAGTGAAGAGCCCAAAACTGAACACGGTATTCAAGGAGCAACCTCACCAGTGCCGAGTACAGGGGCATGATCACTTCCCTGCTCCTGCTGGCCACGCTATTTTTGATACAAGCCAGGATGCTATTGGCCTTCTTGGCCACCTGGACACACTGCCAACTCATATTCAGTGGACACACTGCCAGCTGTCAACCAACATGCCCAGCTCCTTTTCTGTTGAGCAGCTTTCCAGCCACTCTTCCCCAAGCCATGATACTAACCTTCTTCTTCCAATAAGAAATTTACAATATCATTTCTGAATAGATTAGTCCAACTGTGACTATATTCGAACTATGGATTTCTTGAAACACAAAATATATTAGCCAAAAATGTTTAAGATTTTGTCTATGACATTTGGAACAATCAGAGCATGGTCTCCACTCCTATGAGAGTGAGGAATCTAAGTCATTCCTCTTTCATCACACCTATGGTCTTCACTGACTTCAGAGTCAAAAGTAACTAACAGGGCTCAGGGAAGAACTTTAGAATCGTTTTTTTTCCATTTATTGGTGTTGGATTAACATCAAAGATTATACTAGCAAGAAAAAGCCCCCATTTTCTGGTCAGCAATCCAAAAAATAACAAGCATTCAGAGGAACTCAGCTCTAAAGATATGTGCACAGCAGGCAATTTTAAAATGGGCCAGACTGACGTGTTTTGTCACTTTGACAGAAACTAATTGTATTCATATTTTCATATATTTTATACCTAGAAGGAATTACTGTGATTACCTCACCTGACCTCTCATGTCATTTGGAAGACAAGACTTACTGATATTAATACTTACTTCATATCTAATTGATGTGCTTGAACTACAAAAAAGTTGAATATTGATTTATAAATTTCCAGTAATGGAAAATCTGTTAAAGTCCTGGTAAAGTGTCCCAGTACTTTAATTACTATCTAACATAAAAATCTGTGTCCTATTTCTGGTCTGAATTCATGTAGCTTGAGCTTCCACCCATTGATTCTTCTCCCTCAGATTGAAGAACACTCCATTAATCAGATTTCTGTTCCTCGGTAGGCACCTATAGACTGTGATTGTGTCACTCTTAACCTTTTCCTTGATAAGCTAAATAGAGTAAGCTCCTCTCAAGTCTGTCATTACCTGTATGACAAAGGGGGAAAAGGACAAGTTGCTGTCATGAGTACAAATTAGATGGTAGGAACTGGGGTTGGGAGGGCAAAAATATGGGAAATGTACAAATCTACACTGCCATTCATACAGAGAATCAATTATAAAAATGTGAAAGTAATGCTACAAGCAAACAGTTTTGGAAGACTGCTACAATGTGCTTATTTCAACTCTTGAATAACTCCTTTGACTTTTCTTTGAACTTCTGAGCTTTTCAATATTATTTTTTGAAAAAAGTGTAGTACAGACACCATAACTGCACTCACTATTCCAGTCATATTCATGTCAAAAACAAACATATACATGACAGGTAATAAAAAGTTTGCTCCGATTATTTCCCCATGGAGAAGGTTTCATTCATTCATTCACTGTCAAAGTTGTGACCACAATGACAGATATATTTAGAATATATTTCAGTTTAATAACTATGCTCTTTTTTCAGAATCAGTGCTTCCCTGAATGACTTGGTGGGCTTGGCAGTGCTAGGTTAATGGCTGGACTTGATGATCTTAAAAGTCTTTTCAAACTTAAACGATTCTATGATTCTGTTTCTCCATCTTGTTAGCATGTGCTACGTTTTTCTGCTTAACTAATTTACTTTACATCTGTCATATTGTAATTCAGCCAGTTTACAAGTGACTCAGTGATCTTCACTATTTATGATTTAATGAATCGGTACTTGTTACGTACGAAATTTACCAATAAAATTTTATTAATGCATTTTTATTAGTGGTGGACCAAGAAGCAAATCCTACTGAGTCCTTCAAGATACACTGCTAACCAGATTTTATTCCATACAATATACACCAAGAGGATTTTGTATTGTTCAACTCACTGCATCAAAATGGAATGCTTCAAAGTCAAAGGAAGAGATTATGTGCATCCCCCAAATTTGCAGTTGTATTTAAAGCTGATACTAAGTTGAAGTGATAAGACTTAGTTTTCGTAAGTCCATGTTAATTGACATTAACTGTATTAACTCCCCTTAATTCTTTTTTAATCAAACCCTGTACCAGCTGCTCCATTATTTTCTTCAGGATCGATATCAGGCTGACAGGCCTATAATTAACCAGACCTATTACCCAGGTTAATTTACCCTTTCTAAATATTGACATAGCATTAGCTTTCTACTAGTATTCAAGAATTTCCAGTCTTCCAAAACTTACTTAAAACTGGTATAAAAAACTGTGCCAATTTTAAAATGTTTAATGTTAATAAGTGTCACTTAACATGCTTTAGAGTTAGTAGCAGAGTGTTTATCATCATTATGACATGAATACTGCATCTAGCTCTTCCTGAAATACAGACACACTAACTATTTTTGCCTTCTCTGCATTGTTGCTGGCAATGCTAGGATGTCCTTCTATAACAGTCCAGTATCATGCAGACAATTCCTTAGTGCATGTCAACAAGAGATAAGTCAATGAGGACCAGAAACTCTTGCACTTAAACGTGGCAAGTTCATACAACAAGAAGTAAAGTGGTGTAAATTTATTATATTGAGACTAGAAGCCATGTAGTACTATTAAACTATCACTTTGCTTTACCTGGGCATTAGCAGTAAAAAATAGTGAGTAGTGAAGTTAGAAGCAGAAGCTCAACTTTTTGATAGTTCAGGCTGAGCAGTGAAAGGAAATTAAACCCTCTTCTGAACTTGAAAGTAGGTATTTGCCAGCCGTTCCCCTCCAACACTGAAGGTAAGGCTTATTAGCTAACAAATGGTCTATAGCATTTCTGTACTGAGGCTGACTTGTGACTAAGCATATTGACACCAGTGGAATATATGTCTCTTAATATTGCAAGCAGTTGAGGGGGTTTTTTAATTAGCTATTTGTTTTACTTATTAATTTCTACAGTTCAAATTTTCTCATCACTATGAATTTTTCCTTTCCTTCCCATCACTTGCTATATTGTAGGGTTTTGCTTTTGCTTTTTGATAGATGTTTTCATTTCAGTTTAAAGATTTTTTTTTAAGATTTTTTAATTACTTTTTCACTCATGGAATCTAGTACAGTTGTCACTCATTTACTGTCCTACCTGCTTCTGTCCAGAACAGTTTCTAAGACTGGACATCCAATCTCTTTTTTGGTATCAGTTATGTTTATTAATAGTTTGGATTTCAAAGGTAGCACATCTAATCAAGTGATTTTTATTCCTGTGATCATACTGTCTTTAACTGTCACAATATCTAATGTCAAATTCCCATATGTCAGAAACAATGGTCTATTAGAAAACCGAAGAATACTTTTAGAAATAGCAGCATCATTCTATAGGTACCTTATCCAGTGCTTTTCACGTGTATTATAACATGAAGGCATAGTTATCAAACACTGTTTACTTCAGACTTTTCAATGCCTCAGTAGTACAACTAGTAGACTACAACTAGTACAACTAGTAGACTACTACTAGTACAACTAGTACTAGACAACTGTACAACTAGTTGTCTTGACAACAAGACAACTAGTACAACTAGTAGACTACTACTAGTAGTAGTACAACTAGTACAACTACAACTCAGTAGTACAATTAGTACAACATTTGAGATAAAATGCCACTCCTTCTCCTCTTCTGTTCACTTAATCTATAGGTGATTTATAACCGTTGATTTTAAAAGTCCAATAACGTGAATCCCACAAGTTTCAGTACTACCAATTAAGGCAAATTTGTGCTCATAAACATGCAGTTCTAATTCTTCTTGTTTATCACCTACACTCTTGGCACAGGCACATAGACAATTGCAATTTTCTTTCCTTTAAGCTTCTTGGTGTCTTTATTAATTTTATTCTTGTCACCTTGATTTTATGCTAACAACTGAACTCTCCTTTGTTCACCTTTTGTTGTTAGCTTAATATCTCCTTGGGTAATTAATTTAACTTATCTTCTAGTTGGTTATCCTAATACTAAAATATATGCCAGTGATGCTTTTCTCACTAGTAAAGAGGGGTCAGCACACCATAAAACCAAGAATTCCTAGCAGGAGTTCAATATAGCAAAAGTATAAACTGAAAACTATGATTGTAGCAAATTCTTTACAAGAAAAGCTGCTTGAACATTTAAGGAAAGTATTAATTCCTATGTATAGCTAATTACATGTGCAAATATTCTCATAATGCCTGGACTTCATAGAAGCTACTATAGGAGGAAAGAAACAGAACAGGTGATATTATACAGAATGCACTATTAATTCTAAACCAATACAGAATTCTGAAGTTGCTTTTTCAATACAATCAATTCCATTAGCCTTAATCTTCTATAGAGCACAGTTTAACTCCAAGGTACATGTACAGTGCCTCGAATCAGAGTTCAAGTCTTGATTGGAAGATGCTACTATTCCAATTAAAAAAAATCCTTTCGTTTCCTCAGAAAAAACTAGTTGTCAGTGTCCAGTTTCTATAATGTGAAATGTTTTATTTGGACATGTAAGGAACCGATTTATTTTTGTTCATTGGTTCATTTTGTTCATTTATCCTCATTTGGGTATACAATTCAAATATTCACAAACAGAAATTTTAGTACTGATTTGTTCAAATCTTTTGCAATAACCACTGTAAAATACTCTTTCTTGATAAATTTCTAAAAGCATATTTGACCTCTGTGAATTTGAAAACAAATTCATTCACTACTTTTGAACAAATATGCATGGGATGTGTTTTATAGTATCCACTCAAGTTATAACCTTTAAAAACCTTGCAAATAAACTCTTTTATTGCCTTGATTGGTATTGTCTTCCTATTTGGCAGGCACCGACTAATATTTTCCTTTACTCTTAAGAATCAAAAGCCAAATTTGCTATTCTTCCTTTGGTTCTTTTTCTGCCTTTCCCCACAGATTAACATACCAGCACAGTTGGGGGCTGACTTGAGCTCCACTGCAGGGCAGAGTTACAGTCCAGCTTGTACTCCCAAATTTTCTTGCACATTTGGAAGCACCTTACAACATACAAAATGTCCAGCTTTGGCAGCATTCCAATAACACCCATGTTCTCACAGCAGCTTTTTGTATTAACAGGCAGGACTGACTTTCCAGCCGTGAGGAAGGCCCATTAGCATTCATGGCTGTATATTGCCTTCTGATGAAATCCAGTGCCAGCACATCCCTGACTTCAGTCAGGAAGTGGAACTTCATTCTGTCACAGGCCCACCACTCCTATTGCTTTCCTTTCAAAACAACACAACTTTGAGCAAATAATACAGGTTAATGATTAGTTAATATATTCATGGAGCTTTGTAGCAGGTTAAAAATTACTTGTATAAACTGACCTTAGTGGCTACTGTAAAACAGTCTAATTATTGCATTCTTAGAGTGACTGTAATTAATGTAATCTCCAAAGCACTAAGATATTAATATTTCAGGTTGCAGATTGTCTGTAACATTTGCTGCACAAGCTGGTGGTTTAATGTGCAGGCTGTGCCATAATTCACTGCTAATCTTTCACTGTACCTTTAAAGTCCCAGTTCTTAATAAATTGCAGCTGTAAAACTGTAGGTTTGAACTTAGCACTTGTTGAAAATTGGCAATTAAAAACCAACAGTAGCCTAATACAAAAATTTAAATTAAAAGAAAAGTAGATACCATCTCTAATGGTAGCAGTTATAAACAAGAGCAAGGTATTATTAACCAGGCCTAGATTTTACCTGGTATTTAACAAAGCTGACATACTGCATCCATTGTTTGATATAGATCTTCAAAATCTTAACCATTGCTCAATGGAATTTAAAGAAACAGAGAACATAATGTTCTTGTTTCCTATTTGAGTATTATCAAAACTTTGAAGTGTGAAAGTCTTATAAAATGTCATGACTATTTTTAAATAACCTTTCTTACATCTTTGCAAGGCATGAGGTGTAGGCCACTTGGTTAAATAATCTGTGCTGTTAGCCTTAAAGTACCTGACACAGGCCAAGCATAGTTCAATAAAGTACAAAAGAAATTAACAGGAGGAACTGTAATTGTATCGAAAGGGATTTGAGCTGCAAATAAACCTTCTTCCTTGAGTTACACCTAGCCTGCTTAAAGGATTTGAAACTATGAAGAGTTTTAATAAAAGTGCTTCGTCTAACTATATTGTTTAAAAGTGTAATGAGTATAATGCCACTTGCTTTCAAAAAAGTGCCCTTGCCATTGAAAGTCTGAAAGCAAACTAGAATGTAGATTTAGAGGAATGAGAGTAATATTACATTGTATTTGTTTATTTAGTTTTTTTGGGGGGTGTATTTTAGATCCTGCAGGTTAACATTTTTACACTGCTCTATCTAGGCTAGTTAATACATATTGGAGAATAATAGATATGGAAGTGATGTGCTTTACTACCTAGCTTATTGACAGGTACAATCAAATCCATTACTCTAATTAGTGATTATTATGAATAAAAAAATGCTTAGTATTCAGTTGCAGTTTTATAGACATTATTTACTTAGGAACTGAACAGGTTTAATGTTTCATTTGGCATACTTTAAGGAAACAAGATTGTTTTCAGATAATTACAAAAATGTGATTCATTATATTGTGGAAATAATGGACACAAAATTGCAGATTCTTACCAGTCTTGTCATTTAGCCATACATATTATAAACCTTCCCTGATTTTCCTGACTCTCCTGACTCACATTTAAGGGCATTTTTTCAATTTGAAACTTAACATGCACCTTACAACATTTTTGCATTTCTCTTCTGAATGACTATACTTTGTACTCTGGAATTGACTCATTAGAAGGAGGAAGAGCTTCCAAAATGACACTTTAATGCATTTTGTTATGACTCAGGAGCCTGTGATAGCGAGCTTCTTTCTTCCCATCCTCTACAACTATATTACAGCTATAGTGACCTCCAAAGAGAACATTCTTTGTTTCCCAAAGGTAAATCACATTCAGAAGTTTGCTCACCTGTTGGTAAATTATTCCCTCCTAGAATTTACACTATCCTATGAAGCCATTAATCACATAAATGCATGTCTATCATGCATGTATAGTTCTTATACAAGCTTTCTTTATCCCTTTCTTTAATAAATGACATGCTTTCAGATACATTTCTTTCTCAGTAAATGTGTATATGTTACATCCATTCTGGTAGCATTTTAGTGTGCTTTCTGCTACTGTTTACATAGGTGTTTAAAAAAATGTACTATTTCAAACACCTTAGAGTTTATGCCCTGTTTTCCATCAAGGGTGTCAGTAGCCTCTACTTGCAATGCAACATTTTCCAGGAGTTTTTCCCTGTTATGTGTATCTGTTTGTCAGCACCTTTACGTATACTCACAGCCTTCATCATTCCAAAGATGATGAGACCCAAAGACTGTTTGGCCAAGTGGAAGCACAGCTGTGGGATGTTAAGCAAGTGGCTAATCAGAAAGAGTATATAAGACATTGAAAAACAGCAAAAAAACTTTTGAAGGAAGAGGGCAGATTAGCTTAGCTCAGCTTAGTTTAGCTTCACTTCTCTTACCTTCTCTTAGCTTCTCTTTTCTGCATTTAAAGTGTCAGATCTACTGCTCAAGACACTAACGTGGTGTCGGCAGTGGGATGTCTTAAGCACTATGGGAGAGTTTTTATAAGCTTTGGAAGCTCTGACAAATGGTCAAATCTCGATAGGAAAGATCAGCACAAAGCAAAGAGTACCTCAAGAGCTGAGGAGTAGAGGGAGATGGGGAGAAGAGTAAGGCAATCTTCCACATGTGCATCTATCATAAATAGATAGGAGCAGATGATTTATCTATCTATCTGATTATTTAACTGTCTATCTTTCACATGCAAGTGATTCCTTAAGCTAATTGTTCTGCCACTTCTGTAGAGGTTCTTTATGGCCCTGCTCCATAAAATTTCTTGGCATGAGTTTAGCTTTTGAATGTGCTAAATGACACTGTTGATGGTTGAGGTTAATTACAGAAAGTAATTATTCAGTATATATATTCTGAGCAACTGATTTCCCCTATGGAAAGTAATAGCAGTACCCATAGATCTGTTTTTATATACATATATGTTTCATCTTTGATGCTAATGCAGTTGCAATACAGATAACTTTGACCTAGTATGACTCATTTATTTTAAATTATTGTCATTCTTTTGTTAAAAATGAAAGTGGGGAAAGAAGAAAGCTAACAAAAAACATGTGACGTAAATCACCATCTTCCCTGATTGTATTTTTCAAAATTATTATATTTATTTTTGCCTTCAGAACAGAAGTACTTTATTCTGTTATAAGTATACAATGTTTGGAAGGACAGTTGTACAGGAAAGAAGTAGCCGGGCAAGGAAGTGAGCTAAGATAAATGAACAGTGTGTGACAGTTCAAAAATGCAATGAAAATGTTGAATTCACCCAAATTTATGGTAATTCTTGTTTCTGTGCTTGATGTAATGCAATCCATTGAAGAAACTAAGAAAATACAAATTCTAAGCTAAATTCTAACAGCTCATATCATGTATTAGCAGATTCAGTCCTGATTGTTTATACTTTCTATTTTAATTTATGTTAAAAGTATCTAATAACTGTGTATTATATATACACTTCTGCCTAGATTTATCCAAAAGCTACTGGAACAAATATAAATAATCAGCATTTTGCAAGTGAACTTTTGAGCCTTTATTAATAGAAGATGTATGAATATCATTGCCAAGGGAGGACATAAATCTGTGACTGGGTAACAACCAGTAGCCCAGGAAACTTCACTTGTTTGAGAATGCCAGGGTCAGGAAAGATATGTCCAGAAAATCTTGTCTGTGCTTCCCTCTGCCTCCTGCTTCTCCTAAGAAGAAATTATTAAAGCAGTAGCCTACTTTGCTTAACATAGTTTAAAACCAATCAAAAATCTTTTCTGGCAAATAGTTTGGGGGAAATTAGAAACAAAGGTATCTAAATAGGTATTTAGAGATATTTTAGGCAAATAGAAAATAAAGTAATTGCTTTACAGCAATTTGAAGGGGAATGGTCAATAAAATGAATACCAGGGAAAGAGAAGCAGCAGAACCATTATAAAGAACATGAAGCAAACCACAAAAATTCATGCATTGCCAAATTTCTTGGAAAATTGGTAATCCATTTCACTGTTGTAATTTGGGAAAATATTTTGTAGACTTACAATTTACAAAAGTTACTATATTATCAAGTTAAGGCATGAGTTTTTAAACTTGGGTGAAATCACCCTTTTCTTAACCAATTCCTGAGAAAGAAGAAAAGTTCTTGAATCAAGGCAAAAAAAAGTCCTCTGTAACACTGTTGAAGCTTGCATATCTACAGGCACATGAATTGAATTGTAAAGAGCCTGGTAATGAAAGGTCAGATGAAACACTGAACTTCCTTGGGTCTCCACTGGTACAGTGACAACAATACATGAAATGGAATATTTGAAACTTATGAATCAGCATCTTTAAACCAGGAAATCTTCATTCAAACATTAAAAAGTCAAGAAAGACATTACCCAGATGCACTGATCTTTTCAAGCATGCCAGTTGTACTGTAAAAAAAAGCAATTGTGTTAAATATCTCTGTCACATTGCCCTGTCAAAATGGTTGATTGATGAGCTTCAATATGCTCGTTGTCTGCAACTGGTACCTGGATTTATTTTTTGAGAGAAGGAAATATACACAAGTATGTCGAAACTGAAATCCATTTGTAGCACAGAAAGAAGACAAAACCTCAGAGGTGTGTGAAAGATACCTTCCCTGACTTTTCTCAAATGAAATTAACAGTGTTGACATTTCAATTATCATCACTGGAAATATGCATGAAATCTTTTAGCTGAAACAAATAGAAAATTTCACACATTTCATAGCTGCTTTTCGTAACTACTTTTTATGCCTCCCCACAAGTTTAAGCAGCTGCCTCATCAGTGGTGTGCTTCTTTTACAATCATAAATGTTAGACACATTTTTTAAATGGAAGGTCAGAACCTGAATACAAGGACAGAAGTTGATTTCTCTGTTTTCTAGCAGACAGTGAATAGCCTCAAAAAGCCATAAACCCATAATTATACCATTTGCACACTTTTTAGAAGTGTCAGAGTCACATACTTTAAGAGCCTGGGAAATGAACTATTCTTTCTTGCTTGAAGTGATTGTATCATTCAAAGTTAAATTTTCTACCCACAAGAAAATAAAATTTCCAAAAATTTGTTATTTACCTTTCTGCTGAAGCCACAGTTCTGCAAAATTACCTAAAAACCCTGAATTTTTGATGTTATTCTCTCAATACCACTAGCATGTGTTTTTTCAAAATCAAAATACATGTACTCAAACTCTACAGGTTTATGTCCCAAAGTGAGTGATTTCCATGTCTTTCATTGCTAGAAATTTCTGAGTAGGAGCAGTCACCAAACTCAGCTTGTGGGTGCTGAGCTTTGCAAAGGGGAACCACAGAGTTTAAGGCCACCCTGGTGCATCTGGTGGATCCACGCTCCTTTGGTGGGCTGTTTGCCATGCTTAGGCAGGCTGTTAGTGTCAAGCAGATTCAGAAGCAAAATTGGCTTGAATTTCTCAGAAGATTTGTGGAAAGAAGACAGTTCCATGAAATCTTTCACTCGTAGTCCGTCAGCATTTTTCAAAAGAAAATATTCTCCAGCTTAACTTTGTAGAGTCTCTTTGATACTACTCTGACACAATAGTAGAAGCTTTGTGCTTAGTAACTGTCCTATTTGCTGAGGTGTATACTCTGTATATAAGAGAGAGCCTGGTTCGTTGTTAGGTGCCTACATTCAAAAAGAGAAGTCTTGTGCACAGTTGCACATTGTACGTTCATACTTTATTAGGGGAACTGATAGAAAAATGTAACTCCAGTTACACGTAAAGTCCAAAAATGTGAAGCTATTTTGGTTTTGCTCTCTTTGCACTGCAAAATAACAAACCACTCTGCCTTCTCTTGTAAGTAGCCTTCTGGAGGAGGCTGGCTGACTGTGGCTAGCAGCTGGCTGGACAACTTAAGTACAAATGGCAAGATATTTATGTATGGAAACATGGTACCTGTAAATGTCAAGTTTCATGGCTTTTTGTGGTTGGCATGGCATGACTTCTTGGGGAGAGTCATACTTAAATGTAGATGTTGTCTAATTCTGTGGAACCAAGTGCAAATTTGTCCACATATTCACTATTAAATATGCTACCATACCTGTGAAATCAGTAGCAAGTAAAAATCACTTGGTACTAAGGGTGAAAATGAGTAGGCAAATGCTACCTGACACCTAGTATTTAAACTATTAAACTACCAAAAGTTTTCAGCGAAGTGTATGTCATCTTTGTCTTTTGGTTCTTGCCATAACCCAGTAGTAAACCAGCAGGCAGCTACAGTTTCTCATAGACTTCAATATTGTCCTTCACTTCACTCATCAAATGTAGTATCTTTCATCTCTTTCATTCCTTTCAGTCAATAATGTTGAAATTTTCAAATGGGAGAACAGTAACAATTGTTAATAAACACCAATTTAGCTTATTCAAAATCATCATTTGCCATTGGGAGGGAAAATATGTCTGTTTTTCTGCTCTTTGCAATCCATATATTCATTCTGTGATAAATATAAAAATTCACATGACATATTGATGTATAAAGTGCACTTTCTGTTTGGTAGGAATAAAGAATAAATTTCATTTGATGTGTAGTCACTAAGGTAACAATATTGTTAGTGATTTTGGTAGCACAGTGCAGCAAAGAAGGATGCAAAAGATGTAAATCTTCTATCTGTCAATTACTATTCTGTTTTCAATTTCTAAATGCCTAAAAATACATATATCCTGATTATACCGTTGTTAGAAATGGGAAATAAGAGAACATAGCGTTAAGATATCACAGTGGTTGGTGACTATGGTATGTGCTGAAAAAAGGAATGAATGATAAAAGAAGTCTGAGTGATGGTGATACAAGTCTTTTTTCTCTTCTTTTCTCCTCCTTTACCCTACTTTATGAAGTACAAGTGTCTGAAAAGAGTAGTTTAGTTTCATTTGCCAGTTCCCTATGAGCTTGTATTTACTGATGTCACAGGTGGTTGCTGTCAAAATTATTCTCATTTCTAGAAAACTGAGGCTAATAGGGAATTTGGATTTGGGAATAAGCTATAGGAAATGATAAATTCTTTAGGTATTTCTCTTTTTTCTAACACAAATGATTAAAAAAAAGTAGACTAAAATATTCAAAACTATGGTAGGCTTTAGATGTAATAGCTCTTAATTCAGGGAGACTTAATACCTTTACATCTGTTTATTTGGAAGTATTGTCTAAGTAGACAGGAATGTAATACATGGTAATGGGATTCCAGTGATTTAAAGCTTATATAAAAACACACTTCTGTCAATAATTAAAAAAAACCAAACAATAAAACGTAAAAAACCCTTTATTTTTTGTGAGCAATAGTGTTTGTTCTGGAGTAGAATATTTAAATTATCTTTATAAAGAGTTGCTAGCATTGAGGAAGCTGTGAGTGACTTTCAATTACTTCATTTAATATGGCACACTATCATATGTCAGATTAGGATCTTTATTTCCTCCAGAGAACATTATATTTCATAGTATCAGTGTACTAATTAGGCTTTCCTTACACCACACTGTTTATTTTTTAAAGGTTGAATGAAGATCTCTTAATGTCTGTATGTTGACATAGGGTTTATATTAAAATGCATTATATCAAAAATATTTTAAGGACATTCTAGGCACAGGTCATTTATTAGCAAGCTTATCAGCAATCTCATACTGATATCAGAAAATCTAGTACAACAAAAATAGCTAGAGGAAAAGTCTGGCTACCTAACATTGTTTATAGTGTGGGCAAATGTTAAAACATATCAGCTTCTCTGTCCACAGCATAAAAGTGCATTTAATGCTATTTATTTGTTGCAGTGTTCCCCTCCACAGGAGCTGCTGAGGGACTTGTACAGATCTTGGTCTGTCACAATCCCATATTGTTCCAGCTCGCTAGTGCAGGTCTTCACACCTTATGTCCATGGATGTCTTTCAGACCCAGGCCTGAAGCGGTGTCTTCCACCTCTATTTCACTATTACAACCACCACTCATGAGACTGCACTAGCAAGGAAGCTCCAGGGCTAAAACTAGCTGTTGCAACTTGAGCTAATTCTCCCTAGTTGGATCAATAAGAGGTTTACATAACCTACAGGTCATGTGCAGAGGAGAGCCTGTGTTTGTTATCTGGTGTACCTACAGAAGACACTTTTTATAACAGAGCTGGTAGTACTGACAGGAATAAACTTCACATAAAGGTCTGGATTTCTAACTAGACGAACCCGTCAGACACTTTGATACTTGTTCCTCACTAAAACTGTATGTTACTGAGCAATAATAAATGGATCCCAAATTGGTTCCAGGAGAATTATTAACTGAGAATTGAAATATTCCAGCTATCTGGGCATAACGGATCTAATCTTTAAAGCAGTGTAGTTTATGTTACCAAATAACTCTTTAAATATTCAGGCATTTGATAAGCATTAATTACATGACTTTGTTATAATGGTTAGATACTATGATTTGTATTACATGACTATTTTATAATGTTTATATTTAGCATTTTATTTTGCACATCAAGACATAAGAACACAAGAACAGAAAAAGTTAAGGACTATGTCAGGAATATACAATTTCCTATCTTTGTATTTCTACAGTTGTAAAACTGGATTACTTGGAAAGGAAGAAATGTTAAAACTACTAAAGCACACAGAGAAGATACTCAAGATATTCCCCTGTCTCTACCTGTTCGTAAGATAATAGCACTGAAACAGAAACATCCTTTGTTCAGTAAGGAACCAAATATCTTGTTTCTTACCGAGTAAAGCCTATTCTGCTAATAAAAATAATCACAAGCACTGCAGTGGGAGTGCAATCACCAGGAGACTGCACAGCATCTTTCAAGAGCTGTTCCATGTTTGTAGCAATAGAGACCCAGATTCTCCATAGAATCTATAGGGTGAGTTGGAACAAGACATTTCATATTTAAAATGTGTGGGAAAAAATGCTTCAATTTCTGTTTATTTAGGGGTTTGTTTTGTTTGGGTTTTTTTTTTCACTTTTATTTCTCAATTATCTATCTCCTCTGTTGTATTATTGGTTTAGAACAAAAATTTCCTTCGGAATTTATGGCTAATGTTAAACTGGCAAGTCTGCTTACAGAGAGAGAGGAAAATATCTTACTGCTAACTTCTCAAGTTTAGTGGTCTGCTACTACGCAGTTTTGGATGACTAGTCA
The DNA here is from genome assembly GCF_035582795.1 of Mycteria americana. NCBI lineage: Eukaryota > Metazoa > Chordata > Aves > Ciconiiformes > Ciconiidae > Mycteria > Mycteria americana. Next base: position 53,605,526 of record NC_134396.1, on the reverse strand, counting down.
AGTTTATGAAGTGTCATTACTTTCTTTCACGCTTTCTGACCCTTTATCAAAAGTATACCTTTCCTTATATCCTGACATTATATCTCCTTAATTGATGAGGTATATTTCTGTAGCATTGTAGAAGGATAATTGAGGAAAATGTAATTTATTTTCTGGCCTTATGAAGGGAGTATTCTAAGTTATGACAAGTCTACCGGTTCCGGAGGGACTTGTGTAGCTGCAAGAAAAATGAGCTCTATGGTCAGTATTCTGTGTACTGGTTAGCAACCATTTACCTATATTTCTGGAGTGCTTTTCCTTTGGTTTAATTATTACCTATCATTATAGACAGACATTTGGAGTCACCAGCTGAGATCAAGGGCTTGGTGTCAGTCAGCCTCAGCTTAAGGCAATGTGCAAACATTCTAGGATAATGTCTTCCTGCTGAAGACAGAGTAAAAATGGAAGTAGATTCAGACTCATAATTTGATGAATGTGGCAGTAGGAGAGGTAGAAACAGCTTTGTAGCTTCTGTCTGTTCTGACCACACTGCAAATACCCTGATCCCCTGATCTATAAAGACATAAAAATTCCTCTAACTGTACAGCGTATTTTTATAATTTACACATGGGAGGTTATGTGTTGATCATTACAGTGCCTCACTTAGAACTATGAACAGCAGCAACATGCTTAATTTTCAGACTCCAAAGTATGCTTTTCAATTGGCATATGCATCTTTTTATAATAAAAAAGTTAATGTTTGCAGAAGTGACAAACCTGTAGGTGTAATGCTATTGAAATTCCACATAGGTTAATAAACAAGGCTGCATTTACAGTGCTACCCAAGCATTCACAAAGTTCTTGATTCTGAGAGTTGCCAAAGCCAGTAGCCCAACAGACATGAGGCAGTTGCAGCTCTATGTCCCTGTGTCCAGCTATTAGCATTGCTGAGCATGTATTCCCAGTAGGCACACATGTACACATATGCATAATACATATATGCGTATGTACATGGCCAGTCACACAGAGAAACACACAGAAAACAAAAATACCACACAAGTACAGATAATGTCAACAGCCTCATTCTATTTTCCTTTCTGGCTGATCAGGGTGAAAGCCTGTAAGTAGAAAAAATATACATTAGTATACATATGTTCAGGACGGATCTCTTCAGTAACTGATGAAGACAGTCTACCCAGCAACCGCCCATTGGATCCCCACTCTGCCCAGCAACTGGTCCCTGTGCACTGGAGGCAGTCACACATGGACATGCACTCACACACACACTCACGCACACTATAGATCCCACTAGTGACTTGCCTTGTACACCCAGTGTAACCAGTAGCTGGCCCTTGGATTCCCTGATCTCCCAGTGGCCTCATGCGCAAAGATACACATGCAAGACAGATCTCTCTGCCAGCTGCCCCAGACCAATGGCCTGGCCAGTAGCCTACCACAAGTCCCTGTGACTGCCCCAGCTGCTGACTTGGACTCCTGATCTCTCCACTAGCCACGTCTCAGACCCCCTGGTGTCTCCAGTACCCAGCCCAGACTTACGGCCACTCTGACACTGGTTCCTCAGCCTCTCATCCTACTTGCCATCTCATTCAGCCTCATGTTCACTAGCAATATCGCACTGACATGCATACCCACACAATACACACACACTCAGGTCTCTCCAGCTGCTGCCACCACAGGCACACATGCCTCTGTGGTGTCTGACTCTGGTTGCTGGCACTCACCCCACCACTGCCTCATGGCCTCTGGGCTCTCCATGCACATGGAGATGACCCTCTTATTGCAGAGCCTAATGCCTGCTTTCTCATGAACTTACAGCAGGGAAATTCTGAGCTGTGATAAGCTATATATAAAACTGATGCAATGTTTCCTACAACATAGTTTCAATTATGGAATTGAATAAAGCGACAAAAAGGGTGAAGTAAAATTATGGTATGTGAATATGGAAATCATACTCACATTTTCAACTCAAATAAAATTTAGGGACAGTTGTCCCTAAATAGAATTGTTGACCTTTGTGAAGTGTTAAAAAATGTAAGAAAAATTTCTGTTACGTCGTTCCAGAAATGCTAAAGTCCCCATTATTTACTGTCACCAAGGGTACTGAAAACTTAGTCTGCTTTTTCAAATAGCATCTAAACAACACAACTGATAGAATGTGTATTAATTACATTTAAAGTCAAACTATGATCAATGACCACAGGATAACTTTTCTTTCAGTGTGAAATATTAGCTGACATCCTTTGTCTAGCTCTTCCCAGCATTTGCAAATAATGTCATTTTCTGATTATCATCTATAAGACTGACAGCCTGAGCACTTGTTGCTTTCTGGTATACATGTGTATTTAAAGAAATACTCCTTTTTTAAATGTGTTTGCTCAGTCACAGGTTCTACATGCTCTGTAATTTTCTTCTTATATTTTAGAGGATTTTTAAATGTGGTTTAACAAATTCTGTGGCTCTGCATTTATTTTTCATTTTAGTTATTCCTAAATTCTTAAATAAAAATCATAGTTCCCTGGCCACAGGAGCAGGAACTTGCCTGGGTGGATTTAAGCCACCTTTGAATTGTTATGTTGCTCTTTCCTGCAGTTGTGCCACTCTGCCTAGCTTATGTCCAGTTATAAGTGGCCACAGTGGAAGCACAGAGTTGTGCTTGAGTTGGACATAGCCCACCTTCCCTATGTATGGTATTTAATATGAAATGCATAAACTGTAGTATGAGATATACTTTTTTTGTGTTATTCAAAGCCTGAAGTACTTCCGTTAAAATACTGATATTTTTAGCATTCTAATTTTAAGGCAAATATTTGTGTTTTAAAAAAATAATTTAAAAAGAAACATAAAACCCAAACACATTAAAGAATGTTAGAGATTGTCCCATCAAAGAGTTACCCATAGTTAGAAAGTAACACCGATTTTTAATGAAATATATTGATAACTCTCAGAGCTACTGAAAAGCTGAAAAGCTATTGCACAAAAAGAATATATCAGAAGGAAAATAATTTTTTAAAAAACTGCATTTGCAAAGCCAAAGGTCTTTTTCATTCAAAAAATATTGGAAATATTTTTTAAAGTAACATTATTTTTTTTAAACCTTGCAGAGCTAATATGACTTATTTTTGACCAGCTTTAATAACATTCTCTAATTGTCTCCTATTATTTGCAATTTTGATACAAACTGAAATTGACGGTTTTCCTGTTACATTACTTCAGCAGCTAAAATGGACTGAAGTAAATTTCAGATGTATTTTGGAATTACATTATGAATAGGCCTTACATTTTAGAGGAACAAATCTAGTACATTTATAGATCTGTTTTTTGGATTTTATAGACTTCAGAAAAGACTTCTGTCTTTTCATTTTGGATTCATGTCTTAGACTGTGGAAATCAACCTAGTATCATAGAAGATATTCACCTGTGTCCCTAGATCCTCAAAGATGTCCCAAAGATCCACCTCTGCATTTTACATCACAGAAAACAACATTATGAACATATACCAACTAGGTTGGTCAGGAACATCACCAAGGAGATAATGAAAATGCTCTGAGGGCATCACTATAGGGTTATAGAATCACAGAATCATAAAATCATGTAGTTTGGAAAAGAACTTTAAGATCATTGAGTCCAACAGTAAACCTAACACTGCCAAGTCCACCACTAAACCATGTCCCTAAGTGCCACATCTACACGCCTTTTAAATACCTCCAGGGATGGTGACTCAACCACTTCCCTGGGCAGCCTGTTCCAATGCTTGATATCCCTTTTGGTGAAGAAATTTTTCATAATATCCAATCTAAACCTCCCCTGGCACAACCTGAGGCCATTTCCTCTTGTCCTATCACTTGTTACTTGGGAGAAGAGACTGACACCCACCTCATTACAACTTCCTTTCAGGTAGTTGTAGAAAGCAATAAGGTCTTCCCTCAGCCTCCTTTTCTCTAGACTAAACAACCCCAGTTCCCTCAGCTGCTCCTCATAAGACTTGTTCTCCAGACCCTTCACCAGCTTCATTGCTCTTCTTTGGAAGCGCTCCACCACCTCAGTGTCTTTCTTGTAGTGAAGAGCCCAAAACTGAACACGGTATTCAAGGAGCAACCTCACCAGTGCCGAGTACAGGGGCATGATCACTTCCCTGCTCCTGCTGGCCACGCTATTTTTGATACAAGCCAGGATGCTATTAGCCTTCTTGGCCAGCTAGGCACACTGCCAACTCATATTCAGCCAGCTATTGACCAACACTCCCAGGTCTTTTTCTGCCAGGCAGCTTTTCAGCCACTCTTCCCAAGTCTGTAGCATTGCATGGGGTTGTTGTGGCCCAAGTGCAGTACACAGCACTTAGCCTTGTTAAACCTCATACAATTGACCTCAGCCCATCCATCCAGCCTGTCCAGGTCCCTCTGTAGAGCCTTCCTGCCTTCAAGCAGATCAACACTCCCACACAACTTGGTGTCATCTGCAAACTTAGGGACAGTACACTCAATCCCCTCATCCAGATCATTGCTGAAGACATTAAACAGAACTGGCCCCAGCGCTGAGCCTTGGAGAACACCACTTGTGACTGGCTGCCAACTGGATTTAACTCCATTCACCACAAGTCTCTGGGCCTGGCCAGCCTGCCAGTTTTTTACCCAGGAAAGAGTACACCTGTCCAAGCCATGAGCAGCCAGTTTCTCCAGGAGAATGCTGTAGGAAATGATGTAAAAAACTTTACTAAAGTCCAGGTAAACAACACCCACAGCCTTTCCCTCATCCATTAAGTGGGTCACCTTGTCATAGAAGGAGATCAGGTTAGTCAAGCAGGACCTGCCTTTCATAACCCCATGCTGACTGGTTCTGATCACCTGGTTGTCCTGTACGTGCTGTGTTATAGCACTCAAGGTGATCTTCTCTATAACCTTCCCCGGCACCAAGGTCAGACTGACAGGCCTGTAGTTCCCGCGATCCTCCTTCCGGCCGTTCTTCTAGATGGGCATCACATTTGCTGATCTCCAGTCAACTGGGACCTGCCCAGTTAGCCAGGATGGCTGATAAATGATTGAAAGTGGCTTGGTGAGCACTTCCACCAGCTCCCTCAGTACCCTTGGGTGGATCCCATCTGGCCCCATAGACTTGTGTGTGTCCAAGTGGTGTAGCAGGTCACTAACGATTCTCCCTTGGATTATGGGAGTTTCATTCTGCTCGAAGTCCCTGTCTTCCAGCTCAGGGAGCTGGATACCATGAGAACAATTGGTCTTACTGTTAAAGACTGAGGAAAATAAGGTATTAAGTACTTCAGCCTTTTCCTCATCCTTTGTCACTATGTTTCCCCCCACATTCAATAAAGGATGGAGATTATCCTTAGCACTTCTTTTGTTGCTAATGTATTTATAGAAACATTTTTAATTGTCTTTTACTGCAGTAGCCAAATTATTTCTAGCTGGGCTTTGGCCCTTCTAATTTTCTCCCTGCATAAACTCATGACATCTTTGTAGTCCTCCTCAGTTGCCTGCCCCTTCTTCCAAAGGTCATAAACTCTCTTTTCTTTTCCTGACTTCCAGCCAAATCTCTCTGTTCAGCCAAGCCAGGCTTCTTCCCTGCCGGCTCGTCTTTTGGCACATGGGACAGCCTGCTCCTGCGCCTTTAGGGTTTCCTTCTTGAATAATGTCTAGCCCTCCTGGACTCCTTTGCCCTTCCGAACAGCCTCCCAAGGGACTCTGTCAACCAGGCCCCTATACAGGCTGAAGTCTGCCCTCCAGAAGTCCAAGGTAGCAGTTCTGCTAACCTTACTTCTCTGAGAATCGAAAGCTCTATCATTTCATGATCTCTGTTCCCAAGATGGCCTCCAGCCATCACATCACCCACAAGCCCTTCTCTGTTCGCAAACAACAGGTCCAGCGGGTGCCTTCCCTAGTTGGCTCGCTCACCAACTGTGTCAGGAACTTCCACACACTCCAGGAACCTCCTAGACTGTTTCCTCTCTGCTGTATTGTATTTCCAGCAGACATCTGGTAAGTTGAAGTCCCCCACGGGAACAAGGGCTAGCAATTGTGAGACTTCTCCCAGCTGCTTATAGAAAATTTCATCTGTCTCTTCATCCTGGTCTATAACAGACTCCCACCATTATATCTGCCTTGTTGGCCTTTCCCCTGACTCTTACCCATAAACACTTGACACTTTCATCACCATTGTCAATCTCTAGACAGTCAAAACACTCCCTAACATACAGGGATACTCCACCACCTCTCCTTCCTTGCCTATCCCTTCTGGAGAGTTTATAGCCATCCATTGCGGCACTCCAGTTGTGTGAGTCATCCCACCATGTTTCCATGGTTACAATTTGTCGTGGTTCAGCCCCAGCCAGCAGCTAAGCAGCACGCAGCCGCTCCCTCACTTCCCCCCGCACGGTGGGATGGGGGAGAGAATCGGAAGAGCAAAAGTAAGAAAACTCATGGGTTGAGATAAGAACAGTTTAATAATTGGAACAAAATAATAGTAATAATAATAATAATTAATTATAATGAGAAGGAAAACAACGAGAGAGAGAGAGACGAACAAAACCCAAGGGAGGGGAAAAAGGGGGAAAAATTTAAAAAAAAAATAACAAAAATGATACAACCGCTCACCACCCGCCGACCGGCGCCCAGCCAGTCCCCGAGCAGTGATCGCTACCCCCCAGCCAACTCCCCCCAGTTTATATACTGGGCATGACATCATATGGTATGGAATAGCCCTTTGGTCAGTTTGGAGCAACTATCCTGGCTGTGCCCCCTCCCATTTCTTGGGCACCTGGCAGAGCATGGGGAGCTGAAGCGGGGGGGAGGGAAGTCCTTGACCACTGTAAACACCGCTTAGCGACAGCCAAAACATCACCGTGTTATCAATATTATTCTCATACTAAAATCCAAAGCACAGCACTATACCAGCTACTAGGAAGAAAATTAACTCTATCCCAGCCGAAACCAGGACAGTATCCACCCCCTTATTCTATACCATTTACATCATGCCCAGGTTCTACCTTTTCTAATACAATTAATCACCACCACTTTTCCTGTCTCTTGATATGTATATATATATGTACACACACTTATCATTCCCTTGGTGTATGGGCCATCCTTCTAAAATGTTTAAGTTCATTTAGTCCATGACTTTGGGCTCCATCTGTCATAATAGTCCTTCATGGCAGAAGAGATGGTGTGTGGTGTTGGATTGTTGCATGCTGAAGCCAGTTCTGGTTCCATCACCATTGCACGTTGCTTGCTTTCATCGAAGTTCATTCTTCACTAATCTGGGTGATCCTTATTGAAATACCATTAATATGGTGTATAGTAACCATAAAAGTGATGACACACAGTATTATATAGCAGTTAACATCATACCATTTAGTTCATTGGCTATTCTCACCCAAAATCAAATCCCCTTGAGGTACACATTGGAATTCCCCATCCTTTCGCATTACCCACCAAGTGCACCCAGGTCCTTGAGCAAAAGCAATCCCACGAATGGGCTTGCCTTTGCCCAAGGCAGGAGTAACCCAGACTGTCTTCCCCAGCATGTTTTTTATGTGCACTACAGGGACCTTATCCCCTTCTACAGTGCGTAAAAGTTTTGACTGGGCAGGGCCAGCTCAATTGACAGATCCTCTAGTGTTAACTAACCAGGTGGCCTTTGCTAAATGTGTATCCCAATGTTTGAATGTCCCACCACCCATTGCTCTCAGTGTAGTCTTTAACAGTCCATTGTATCGTTCAATTTTCCCAGAGGCTGGTGCATGATAGGGGATGTGATATACCCACTCAGTGCCATGCTCTTTGGCCCAGGTGTCTATGAGACTGTTTCGAAAATGTGTTCCGTTGTCTGACTCAATTCTCTCTGGGGTGCCATGTCACCATAGGACTTGTTTTTCAAGGCCCAGGATAGTGTTCCAGGCAGTGGCATGGGGTACAGGGTATGTTTCCAGCCATCCGGTGGTTGCTTCCACCATTGTAAAGTACATAGCGCTTGCCTTGGCGGGTTTGTGGGAGCGTGATATAATCGATCTGCCAGGCCTCCCCATATTTATATTTCAGCCATCACCCTCCATACCACAGAGGCTTTAACCGCTTGGCTTGTTTAATTGCAGCGCATGTTTCACATTCATGGATAACCTGTGCAATAGTGTCCATGGTTAAGTCCACCCCTCGATCACGAGCACATCTATATGTTGCATCTCTTCCTTGATGGCCTGAGGTGTCATGGGCCCACCGAGCTATAAATAATTCACCCTTATGTTGCCAGTCCAGATCCACCTGAGCCACTTCAATCTTAGCAGCCTGATCCACCTGCTCGTTGTTTTGATGTTCCTCAGTGGCCCGACTCTTGGATACGTGAGCATCTACGTAACGTACTTTTACAATGAGGTTCTCTACTCGGGCAGCAATATCTTGCCACAATGCTGCAGCCCAGATGGGTTTGCCTCTGCGCTACCAATTGTTCTGCTTCCATTGCTGTAACCACCCCCACAGGGCATTTGCCACCATCCATGAGTCAGTATAGAGATAGAGCACTGGCCACTTTTCTCGTTCAGCAATGTCTAAAGCCAGCTGAATGGCTTTTACTTCTGCAAATTGGCTCAATTCACTTTCTCCTTCAGTAGTTGTTGCGTTAAGAGTTACTGTCGCATACAAATAAGAGTCTGAGGGGAACCCTCCCGTCGAGTCACGAGGTTCAGACAGGACCCCCTTGCTTTCTAAACTCCTTCTCAGAGAGGAGCCTAGGTGCGGCTAGGTCCAGTCTTAGTCTCAGACCTGGTCAACGGTTTATTTTCTAAGGACTGTATGTGTAGCCACTTATTGGTTCAGGGTTTTCACTAAGGCGACAGCATTAACTTTTACACCCCCCCAGTCTGGTCGTGTTGAAGGAACTATCACGGCCAGAGCAGTGAAGAGTGCAGTTTATTAGAGCAACAGAGACACAGATTCTTTGGATTACCGGTGATAAATTAACTGTCTGCAAAGCACATACAAATGTCAAGAATATGAGTAGGAATAACACGGCCGGACACAAACATGTATATAACACGGCTGGAAGAATATGAGTAACACGGCCGGATATAACACAGCCAGAGGGATACGGGTAACACGGCCGGATATAGCACGGCCGGAGGAATATAAGTAACACGGCCGGAGGACAAACGCGTTAAAAGAAAATAATAAAGCGACTCTATAGAGATTTCTAAGTTTCCCGGGGAGGCACTTGGTATAACCAAGTGTTCGACTCTTACCCAAAGGCGTCCCGATGGGGGGGAAGAGAGGCTCAGCCCGTCGACTGATCCCAGACGTCAGAGTGATACACGATGGTGTCTTCCCTAACATTCTCTTTCTCTTAAACCATTTTATACTATTTTTCACCTTTTGGGTGGAGCTTGAGTGACTCTAGTCATACATACCTTTGTTTAGGATTGGTGTAAAGTTTTCTCGCTTCGCTTTTAAAGGTATAAGCTAGAAAAATTCAGTGCGCAAGCTCAGTGAGGGGTGGTCGCACCTTGGAGGCGGGTAGCTTTTGGGATGGAGGTGTGTTTTGGTATTATAATGATGTTATAATGAGCAAAGTTCACCAAAAGGACAGCATTTTGTCAAAAACGTGGCAGGCTGTTGGCCCAGGGTAGTAAATATGCAGCTTATCAGTTCTTTGACACCTTTATGTTCCCCTATTATTGCAGAGCCTGGCCATGGCATCTCCACACCGCTCCACCCTCTGGGTAGCGCCTCTTAGAGTCAGCACACCAAGTTCCCCTGGCGTTACCAACATCTAAGGTTGCAGGCCTAGGGAACTCCCATGCCATGGATTCCTTACATGTCAGCCGCATTCCACCTGGGAGGCTTCTTCAATGCTGTGCCTTAAGTGTGAATATAAGTTTTAATTTTTAAGTCACCTCAGCCATTATCCCACAGTAGTTTCTACCACTTGTCGTATAGGACTCCATACAGCAGCCTTCCACCTCCGATGCTTTCCTACAATACGACAGGACCCATCAGTGAACAGGGCATATTGCTTCTTATTTTCTGGTAGTTTATTGTACAGTGGGGCCTCCTCGGCACGCGTCACCTCCTCCTCTGGCGATATTCCGAAATCTTTGCCTTCTGGCCAGTCCATAATTACTTCCAAGATTCCTGGGCGATTGGGGTTTCCTATTCGAGCCCATTGTGTGATCAGTGCAACCCACTTACTCCACGTAGCATCAGTTGCATGATGTGTAGAGGGGACCCTCCCTTTGAACATCCAACCCAGCACTGGCCGTCGAGGTGCCAAGAGGAGTTGTGCTTCCGTACCAACCACTTCTGAAGCAGCTCGAATGCCTTCATATGCTGCCAATATCTCTTTTTCAGTTGGAGTATAGCGGGCCTCGGATCCTCTGTATCCCCGACTCCAAAACCCTAGGGGTTGACCTCGAGTGTCCCCTGGTGCTTTCTGCCAGGGGCTCCAGGTAGGGCCATTCTCCCCGGCTGCGGTGTAGAGCACATATTTTACGTCTTGCCCTGCCCAGACTGGCCCAAGGGCTACTGCATGAACTATCTCCCATTTAATTTGTTCAAAGGCTTGTTGTTGCTCAGGGCCCCATTTGAAATCGTTCTTCTTCCTGGTCACTTGGTAGAGAGGGCTTACGATCAGACTGTAATCTGGAATATGCATTCTCCAAAAACCCACAACGCCTAAGAAAGCTTGTGTTTCCTTTTTGCTAGGTGGTGGGGACATGGCTGTTATTTTGTTAATCCCATCCATTGGGATCTGACGACGTCCATCTTGCCATTTTATTCCTAAAAACTGGATCTGCTGTGCAGGTCCCTTGACCTTACTTTGTTTTATGGCAAAACCGGCTTTCAGGAGGATCTGGACTATTTTCTTCCCTTTCTCAAAAACTTCCTCTGCTGTATTGCCCCACATGATAATGTCATCAATATATTGCAGATGTTCTGGAGCTTTGCCCTGTTCCAGTGCAGTCTGAATCAGTCCATGGCAAATGGTAGGGCTGTGTTTCCACCCCTGAGGCAGTCGATTCCAGGTGTACTGAACGCCCCTCCAAGTGAAAGCAAACTGTGGCCTGCACTCTGCTGCCAAAGAGATTGAGAAAAACGCATTAGCGATATCAATTGTAGCATACCATTTGGCTGCTTTTGACTCCAGTTCGTATTGCAGTTCCAGCATGTCCGGCACGGCAGCACTCAGGGGTGGCGTGACTTCATTCAGGCCATGATAGTCTACTGTCAGTCTCCATTCTCCATTAGACTTTCTCACTGGCCATATAGGACTGTTAAAAGGTGAGCGAGTCTTGCTGGTCACTCCTTGGCTCTCCAGTCGATGAATCAGCTCATGGATGGGAATAAGGGAGTCTCGATTGGTGCGATATTGCCTCCGGTGCACCGTTGTGGTAGCGATTGGCACCTTTTGTTCTTCAACCCTCAGCAACCCCACAACAGAAGGGTCCTCTGAGAGACCGGGCAAGGTAGACAGCTGTTTAATTTCCTCTGTCTCCAAGGCAGCTATACCAAAAGACCACCGGTACCCTTTTGGGTCCTTGAAATACCCTCTCCTGAGGTAGTCTATGCCAAGGATGCACGGAGCCTCTGGGCCAGTCACAATGGGGCGCTTTTGCCACTCATTCCCAGTTAGGCTCACTTCAGCCTCCAATACAGTCAGTTGTTGGGATCCTCCTGTCACTCCACAAATACAGATGGGTTCTGCGCCTGTAGAGCTTGATGGCATCAGGGTACACTGTGCACCGGTGTCTACAAGAGCCTTATACTCCTGTGGGTCTGATGTGCCAGGGCATCGAATCCACACAGTCCAGTAAACCCGGTTGTCCCTCTCCTCCACCTGGCTGGAGGCAGGGCCCCCCTAATCCTGGTCATAATATTCATTACCCATTTCTTGTGTATATGAGTCAGGAACTTCTTCATTAAAATCAGGAGTAAAATCAGCCCTTTTACTCTGTCTGGGGAACTGTCCACTGGAAACCGGAGCAGCAATTTTCCTGGAAGAACCCCCTTTGGTGATTGTTTTTCCTTGCAACTCACGTACCCGTGCCTCTAGGGTTGAGGTAGGTTTTCCATCCCACTTCCTCATGTCCTCTCCGTGGTCACGCAAGTAAAACCATAGGGTGCCCCGTGGTGTGTACCCTCTATATCCTCTCTCTCGAGCAGAAGAACGCTGACTCCTAATAGCTGAGACCCTGGTCCGTATAGGTGCGGAGTAGGACATATCTTCTTTGAACCATTGGAACTCCTGGGACAGTTTCTCCACAGCTGAGACAAAGGAGGAAGAGATACTTTCTTTGTATTCTCGGAGGTTACTAGCAGCTTCATTCACTGTTGGACCGTCTCGATCATTCCAGGTCAGTATTGCCAGTGAGTTGGCACACGACGGTGGCGCGTTTCGTACCAGCTTCCACCACATAGGTCTTGTGCACTGGACCTCATATGGATCTGTGGGTGACCGCACGTCGTCCAGGTCACCATAAATCACTTCCAGCACAGCTAATTCCCTCAGGTACTGGATACCTTTCTCCATGGTGCTCCATTTCCCGGGGCGATATACAACATCTTCCTTGAAGGGATATCTTTCTTTTATAGCTGACAGGAGTCGCCTCCAGAGGCTGCGGGCTGGTTCCCCTTTTCCAATCGCTTTGTCAATGCCCCCTTCCCTACAAATAGATCCCAGCTGCTTGGCTTCCTTACCTTCTAATTCCAGGCTACTGGCCCCGCTATCCCAGCATCGGAGCAGCCAGGTGACAATGTGCTCCCCTGAACGACGGCTGAAATCTTTTCGCATATCTCGCAGCTCACTCAGGGATAGGGATCGGGTGGTTTCGGTCTCATTTACGAGTTCTTCCTCTTCCTGTTCCTCTGCCTGTGATGGCCCTGCTCCTTCATCTTCCCTTTCTAAACGAGCTGATTTTCGCTTCCAGGATTTTTTATGTATAGGGGCCACTGATACTGACACGGGTTCGTTCCCTGTTTGAACCGCAATGCTTGTAACAGAGTTGTCCAGAGCAGCTGCAGCCGCAGTGCCTGTCGCAGGGGGGGCTGCAGCAGCTGCAGTGCCTGTCGCAGGGGGGCCTGGAGGAGCCGCAGTGCCTGTCGCAGGGGGAATCGGAACAGCCGCAGTGCCTGTCGCAGGGGGGCTGGAGCAGCCGCAGTGCCTGTCGCAGGGGGGGCTGCAGCAGCCGCAGTGCCTGTCGCAGGGGGAATCGGAACAGCCGCAGTGCCTGTCGCAGGGGGGCTGGAGCAGCTGCAGTGCCTGTCGCAGGGGGAATCGGAGCAGCGGCAGTGCCTGTGGCAGGGGTAATCGGAACAGCCGCAGTGCCTGTCGCAGGGGGAACCGGAACAGCCGCAGTGCCTGTCGCAGGGGGGGCTGGAGCAGCCGCAGTGCCCGTCGCAGGGGGGGCTGGAGCAGCCGCAGTGCCTGTCATTTTGTCACCAGATCCTTGAGGGTTCTGAATAGTGTTGAACAGGGCTCGGTAGGCATGGGCCATACCCCAGCACATTGCAATGATTTGTATCTCCCTAGAATTGCCAGGGTCACAGCACTTTTTCCAAATATTCTACTAATTTTTCAGGATTCTGCACTTGTTCAGGGGTGAAGTTCCAAAACACTGGAGGTGCCCACCATCCTAGGCATTTGCCCATGCTATCCCACACACCCTGCCACTCATAATTATCCAGCCTTGGGGCAGATCTCTGGATGATATTCTTAAATTGCTTACTAACCCTGGACAAGATTGAAACAATATTCCCAAGCAATACCAATAGAAGTATCTTAACTACCCAAGGTTGTTCAAGATACTGAAAAGTTACTGTAATGAAGGAGGAAGTGTTGTAGAAGAAAGTAGTGAAGGTACAATTCTGCATTTCCTCCATAAAAAACCTCTCAGAGGAAGAAGTATAATTGCGAATTGTCTCCATAAGATGATACCCGACATAAAATAACGGTTTCAGTACAGCACTAAGATACCAAAATAAACCCAAGGTCACTGTTTTAATAACAAATCTCACAGGCAAAACATCACAAATTAAAGCAGAGCACAGCAAACTGCAAAAACCAACACCGATCTTTAACATGTACAGCAAAAAAATGAGCATGGTGCAGATCAGGTAAACCAATGCTAGGAACAGATGGATCAATATCACGTCCCACAACTACTAACAGATCTAAATTCCTTAATACGCTCTGGTTAATCTGTTATTATCTCAAACCCTTCGAGCCCCACGTTGGGCGCCAAAAAGGACTGTTGTGGTTTAGCCCCAGCTGGCAGCTAAGCACCACGCAGCCACTCACTCACTTCCCCCCGCACGGTGGGATGGGGGAGAGAATCGGAAGAGCAAAAGTAAGAAAACTCGTGGGTTGAGATAAGAACAGTTTAATAATTGGAACAAAATAATAGTAATAATAATAATAATTAATTATAATGAGAAGGAAAACAACGAGAGAGAGAGAGACGAACAAAACCCAAGGGAGGGAAAAAAGGGGGGAAAAGAAAATAAATAAATAAAAAAAAAGATACAACTGCTCACCACCCGCCGACCGACGCCCAGGCAGTGATCGCTACCCCCCAGCCAACTCCCCCCAGTTTATATACTGGGCATGACATCATATGGTATGGAATAGCCCTTTGGTCAGTTTGGAGCAACTATCCTGGCTGTGCTCCCTCCCATTTCTTGGGCACCTGGCAGAGCATGGGGAGCTGAAGGGGGGTGGGGGGGAGTCCTTGACCACTGTAAACACCGCTTAGCGACAGCCAAAACATCACCGTGTTATCAACATTATTCTCATACTAAAATCCAAAGCACAGCACTATACCAGCTACTAGGAAGAAAATTAACTCTATCCCAGCCGAAACCAGGACACAATTACATCATAGTTTTCCTGGTGCACATGGCTTCCAACTTGTCCTGTTTGTTGCCCATGCTGCATGTATTGGTGTAGATGCACTTCATTTGGGCTATTGATGCCTCCACCTTTTTTGGGGAAGAAGCCCTGATTCCTATGTGACTGTTCTCAGGCAATTCCGTGGTTTCTAACACATCAACAACCCTTGAGTCTTTGCTGCTGCGTGCATCTCTATCCCCTACCTCCACTGAGATGGCTAAGGTGCTGCGTGCATTAGTACATGGACATTTCAAATGTACTCCAGTATACTCAGCACATCGTGGAGCAGACCAAAGGACCTCGCTAATACATCATCCCTCAAATATTGGTGTGCTGCCCCCAGGCTTATCTCTAGTGAGACTGGTTTTATCTCTTTCCCCCTTCAAATCTAGTTTAAAGCTCTTTCAATGAGCCTTGCTAACTCTTGCGCAAAGATCCCTTTTCCTCTTTGAGACAGGTGTACCCCGTCTGTCACCAGCAGGCCTGGTGTCGTGTAGACCAACCCATGACCAAAAACCCCAAAATTTTGCCTGCGACACCAGTCATGGAGCCAGGTATTGGTATGCTGGGTCTTCCTGTTTCTTCCAACATCATCCCCTGCAACTGAAAGAGTAGAGGAGAGCATTATTATGCTCTTGATACTTTAACCAGTCATCCCAAGGTCCTGAAGTCTCTCTTGATTGCTGTTGGACTTCTTATCGAAACTTCATTGCTGCCTACATGAAAAACAGTAATGTATAATAATCCGAGGGCTGTACAAGGGTAGGAAGTTTTCTTGTCACATCTTTAACCCAGGCCCCAGCGAGGCAGCAGACTTCCCTAAGAAGTGGGTCCAGTCATCATCTTCTGTTATGTCAGAGGACCTTGTTGTAGTTTCCAGGCTTCCTGAGTGAATGGAATGGAGTTACTCCACTCCTTACAGTACTTGCTGCCACTTTTATATCTCTTTACTTCTCATATTCATTGCTTTAACTTTAATGTGCTTTGGAATAATTTCCCTTTGATTAATTTTCTCCATCTGCTTGTTTCTTCCATCACATTATCTGCTGATAAAAAATGAACCTGTAGTGTGCTGCTTTTCAACTGAAAATGGCTGCCTCAATTGATTTTATAATGTGCTTTATACAAACTGAAACAAATGGACTAGTTCCGTAAAAACACAGAGCTCTACTTTAAGTACATTGTGGATATTTTAAGAGCTTTCAAACACTCAATTGCTGCATAGTTAACTCTGAATTGTGACCAAAAAGGAAAAAAAAAAAAGTAGTATGAAAGAACGGCATCTACTTTGATGAAAGCTATTTCTATTCATTAAGAAAGTCTACGGTATTTTCTTTTTCAGTGCCAGGGTAATCCTGACAGTGCTGCTAACAAATTGTACACTCCTCTCCATTTATTTCCATGAACTTAATTGACCATTTTAAGAAAGAAATGGCCCTTTATGATAACAACAAGATAAAAGCTGGTAATTGACTGAAATACATGGGTCCAGCTAGCTAAAACCACTTTCAACTAATGGAAACCTGCATAGAAGGTATGAAAGCTTCAGCCAATTGCAAAAAAGGTCACATCATTTTTATTTTTTTTTTTAAGAAGGAATGAAGACAAAATGTCTTGGATATGAATTATGGACACTATGACTTAAAAAAAGAAAATATGGAGAAAAGAAATGACAACGCTTCAAAATAATGTTGCAGCATGCTAGATTATTTCAAACCATATTGGATATATTATGGAAAATTGATATTATTTAAAAAGCTTTCTCCGGTATTATTATGCTGTCAGCACAAGGCTATTTGATGTGCATGCATTCAGGAAAGTTCTTTAGTTTTTTCAAGAGCCAGTACCTACAGATGTAATGGTATGTAAACAACATTTTGATAGGTTTAATGCAACAGGCAAGCCAAGCTCTTGAGAACAAATATGTCTTCTGAACAATAAAAGTTTTATTTGTAAACAATTACAAAAGTACAATTTAAAAAACAGGCTTGCATAGACAAAGGAATTATCTGTACCTCCCCAGCATTTTTTTTTCCCAGTCCTAGTAATAAAAAGACAAATCTTAAGGAAAATAAAGGATCTTTATTGTTCTGCAAGTGCCTCTGTGTCATTTGGGATTTGGCACACTAGAGAAAAGAGCAGAAGAGAATAGGTCAACTTCTATTCTACATAAAGCATGAATGGATCATCCCAGGAATTTATTAGTGCCTTATATGTGGTGTCCTTCTTTTTTGAAGTTCCTTCTGTGCTCTCACAGTCACTTAGGTTCATCTCTGCAGATACAAAGCTACAAACGTAGCAACAATATCTCATACAATGTGAGAGTGTTCAGCAAAGAAACAGAGCTCTCACAGTGTAATTCTTTATCTCATAAAAATGAAACATAAGCCAGAATTTTACATGATTTTTTAATGGAAATTCCACTAGCATGCAAGAGATGTGCACCAAAATAAGGTAGCTTCAGGCAGCCATGGTGAACATTACAAAGACAGTGACATTCATTTCTGTCAGAGTAATAGGAAAATAATATCATGACCCACAATTCAAACTGTTCGCACATCTAGGAAGAAAAGAGCTGTGATATTACAGACACAGGGAGTGAAAACTGGATAAGAATTCTGTTCATGTTAAACTATTACAGCTAAAAACAAATTACGGCTATTAAAAACTATTACGGCTGCAACACAAAGTCCTAGGGTGATCAAAAGAGACTTCAGGGCCTTGGGACGGCTAGTAAGGAACTCAGGAGCACAGGTTATTTTCTCCTCTCTCCTTCCAGTGGTGGGCAGTGACACAAGAAAGAACAGAGACGCCCAATCTATTAACGCATGGCTCTGTGGCTGGTGTCATCGCCACGGATTTGGTTTTTTTGACAACGGGATGGCCTACGCAGCACCGGGTTTGCTGGCGTCTGATGGGATTCATCTTTCTCAAAGGGGAAAGAGAATCTTTGCTCAGGAACTTGCAGGGCTCATCGACAGAGCTTTAAACTAGACTCGAAGGGGGAGGGGGATAATATCAGGCTTGCCCGAGAGAAGCTGAGGGGAGACGTGCCACGGTTAGAGGGAGCGGCTGCCAGCGAGGGCACTTGGCCTGAGTCCTCGAGATGTGCAAGGTACGCTGGGGCACAGCCAAAGTCGAGCGGAGTTGAGCCAGGGGATACTGAGGCAATAGGAGCCAAGAGGGAAACACCAGTGAAACGCCTCAAAGCACACAAGGGGTGTTCTTCTATGAAGGAGGCACGGATGACAGCCCAGCTGAAGTGCCTCTACACCAATGCACGCAGCATGGGCAACAAGCAGGAGGACTTGGAAGCCATTGTACATCAGGAAAACTATGATATGGTTGCCATCACAGAAACGTGGTGGGGTGACTCGCACAACTGGAGTGCGGTGATGGATGGCTATAAACTCTTCAGGAGGGATAGGCGAGGCAGGAGAGGTGGTGGGGTACCCCTATATGTCAGGGAGTGTCTGGATAGTTTAGAGCTCGATGATGGTGATGATAGGGTGGAGTGTTTACGGGTAAGAATCAGGGGGAAGGCCAACAAGGCAGATATTGTGGTGGGAGTCTGTTACAGACCACCCAACCAGGATGAGGAGACAGATGAACTATTCTATAAGCAGCTGGGTGAAGCCTCACGATCACTAGCCCTTGTTCTTGTGGGGGACTTCAACCTACCGGATGTCTGCTGGAAATACAATACAGCAGAGAGGAAACAGTCCAGGAGGTTCCTGGAGCGTGTGGCAGATAACTTCCTGACGCAGCTGGTGAGTGAGCCAACGAGGGAAGGTGCCCTGCTGGACCTCTTGTTCACCAACAGAGAAGGACTTGTGAGCGATGTGATGGTTGGAGGCTGTCTTGGGCAGAGCGATCATGAAATGATAGAGTTTTTGATACGTGGAGAAACGGCGAGGGGGGTCAGCAAAACCGCCACCTTAGACTTCCGGAGGGCGGACTTCGGCCTGTTTAGGAGACTGGTCGAGAGAGTCCCCTGGGAGGCAGCCCTAATGGGTAAAGGGGTCCAGGAAGGCTGGACATTCTTTAAGGAGGAAGTCCTAAAGGCACAAGAGCGGGCCGTCCCCAGGTGCCGAAAGACGAGCCGGCAGGGAAGAAGACCGGCCTGGCTGACTAGAGAGCTCTGGCTCGAACTCAGGAGAAAGAGGAGAGTCTATGACCTCTGGAAGAAGGGGCGGGCAAGTCAGGAGGACTACAAGGGTGTAGCAAGGCTGTGCAGGGAGAAAACTAGAAGGGCCAAAGCTGAGTTAGAGCTCAGTCTGGCTGCTGCTATAAAAGACAACAAAAAACACTTCTTCAAATACGTTAGCAGCAAAAGGAGAGGTAAGGAGAATCTCCAGCCCCTAGTAGATGGGGGAGGGAACACAGTGACCAAGGACGAGGAAAAGGCTGAGGTACTTAATGCCTTCTTTGCCTCAGTCTTTATTAGCAGGGCCAACTGTTCTATGGGTACCCAGCCCCTGGAGTTGGCAGATAGGGATGGGGACCAGAATGGAGCCCCAGTAGTAATCCAGGGGGAAATTGTTAGCGACCTGCTGCACCACGTAGACATTCACAAGTCTATGGGGCCTGATGAGATCCACCCAAGAGTACTGAAGGAACTGGCAGATGTGCTCACCAAGCCCCTTTCCATCATTTACCAGCAGTCCTGGCTAACTGGGGAGGTCCCTGCTGACTGGAGATTAGCTAATGTGACACCCATCTTCAAGAAGGGCTGGAAGGAGGACCCGGGGAACTACAGGCCTGTCAGCCTGATCTCGGTACCGGGGAAGCTGATGGAGCAGATCATCCTGAGTGCTATCACACGGCAGGTAGAGAATAACCAAGAGATCAAGCCCAGCCAGAATGGGTTCAGGAAAGGCAGGTCCTGCTTGACCAACCTGATTTCCTTCTATGACAAGGTGACCCGCCTAGTGGATGAGGGAGAGGCTGTGGATGTTGTCTATCTAGACTTCAGTAAAGCCTTTGACATGGTCTCCCACAGCATTCTCCTGGAGAAACTGGCTGCTCATGGCTTGGACGGGTGTACTCTTCGCTGGGTAAAGAACTGGCTGGACGGCCGGGCCCAAAGAGTGGTGGTGAATGGAGTTTACTCCGGTTGGCGGCCGGTCACAAGCGGTGTTCCCCAGGGCTCTGTGTTGGGGCCAGTTCTGTTTAACATCTTTATCAATGATCTGGACGAAGGGATCGAGTGTACTCTCAGCAAGTTTGCAGATGACACCAAGTTGTGTGGGAGTGTTGATCTGCTGGAGGGTAGGCAAGCTCTGCAGAGGGACCTGGACAGGCTGGATGGATGGGCCGAGGTCAACTGTATGAGGTTTAACAAGGCCAAGTGCAAGGTCCTGCACTTGGGCCACAGCAACCCCATGCAACGCTACAGGCTTGGGGAAGAGTGGCTGGAAAGCTACCTGGCAGAGAAGGACCTGGGGGTGTTTGTTGACAGCCACCTGAATATGAGCCAGCAGTGTGCCCAGGCGGCCAAGAAAGCCAATGGCATCCTGGCTTGTATCAAAAATAGCATGGCCAGCAGGACTAGGGAAGTGATCGTGCCCCTGTACTTGGCACTGGTGAGGCCGCACCTCGAATACTGTGTTCAGTTTTGGGCCCCTCACTACAAGAGGGATATTGAGGTGCTGGAACGTGTGCAGAGAAGGGCAACGAAGCTGGTGAAGGGTCTGGAGCAGAAGTCTTGTGAGGAGCGGCTGAGGGAGCTGGGAATGTTTAGCCTGGAGAAGAGGAGGCTGAGGGGAGACCTTATCGCTCTCTTCAACTACCTGAAAGGAGGTTGTAGAGAGGTGGGGGTCGGTCTCTTCTCCCAGGTAACAGGTGATAGGACAAGAGGAAATGGCCTCAAGTTGCGCCTGGGGAGGTTTAGACTGGATATTAGGAAATTTTTCTTCACCGAGAGGGTTATCAAGCATTGGAACAGGCTGCCCAGGGAAGTGGTTGAGTTGCCATCCCTGGAGGTATTTAAAAGATGTTTGGATGAGGTGCTTAGAGACGTGGTGTAGTGGTGGTTTTGGCAGTGTTAGGTTTATGGTTGGACTCGATGATCTTAAAGGTCTTTTCCAACCTATATGATTCTGTGATTCGGTGATTCTGTGAAATGTGGTGGTTAAAAAGCATTATCAATGAAAACATTTAAAGTAACTATATATATATGATGGGGCCAGATCTGCATTTTTGTTTGGGAAATCAAAGTGTTGAAGACAGATGCGGAAAAGGAAAAGAGCTTTAATTCTGTGACAAATTATTGTCTTCAGGATTGTGACTAATGCTACTGTGCTTCAGATATTTGCCTTCAGATGTCTACTGCTTTTGGCAGCTGTCACAGGGGGCGTAAAAGAAACAGGCTGGCAAATGCACTCCGAGACCAGTCCGTACTAATCAGCTGACATTCAAGTAAGAATTTATGCTTCTCTAAAATGCTTCAAATCATTGATACACACAGATGAAAATGTAACCACTGAAAACCTAAGCCTCAGCAGATGTCCTGATATTGTTTGCCAATGCGTTATGTACAATGGTATAAGCCAATGATATAAGCCAATGCGTTATGCAAAATGTGGATCTATTGTCCATTCTATGGGCATTCAAGAAATCTCACTTCCACATCACAACATGGATGGGATAATACACTAACAGTGCTTCTATATAAACATTTCAGTTTGGCCCTTCTATATAAACATTTCAGAAGTGTGCATTTGCCATGATTCTCCTGGTTACATCCAGTGTCATACTTTTGTTTCACATCACAGGTGGGGCTAGGAGGGCAGGACCTCATTGGATCCTATAAGCAACTAAACATATGCACTGCAAGAGCTAGTGCTCCCTCATGGTTAATGAGCATTCGGTCCAGATAGTCAAAGTAAAGGTGCTACAAAAAAACCCACCACAAACAAAAAACACCACACCTCCAAAATGCAGTGTGAACACTTAACACTAGTTCTCCCACTTTCACATGTAGTCCTACTAGGCCACGTTCTTCATTACTGTAGACAAAATTTTTATCTCACAGAATTAAAATATTTTATGAAAATAAGTCTTAAATGTAATAATGCACAATGTGGATGAAATAAATCCAGGGTATCGTTTTGTCTATGTACTCATAGCTCTAAAAGGGGAAAAATTAAGCCATTAAGTACTCTAAATATGAATTGCTTTAAGATTCAGCTTGTAGCTTGTAAAATCAAGCCCAAATCTATTTAGTATGCATCTAATTCTTCATTATATTTATGAACCACACTATAGCACTTAGCTATTTTTCAAAAAATATTAATCTCACAAGAGACTCTTTTTCTCAATTTATAGGCAGATAAAGCCATATATACTCTGACTACTACAAAAGAAACACACAAGAAACACCTTTCTCCTTTGTTCTGAAGACACAGGTGGCACTTATTTTTTCAACAAACATTTGGATTATGGGCATTGCATTTTGTTCTCATATTTCAGCCAACTTTTAAAACATGTAGTGAAGACGTGCCTTTTGATGATGTAACTCATATTGTGCTCAGTGATAAATGCAAATTACGTATTCTGAAATATGCTCTTTAAAGACTAATCTATTAGAAATGAATTCATCCTAATACCAATATTCAATTCCCATATAGATTACGGAATGTTAAATTTTGTGGACAGATATTTATGTACATTAGGCCTGAATTTCTTTGGCAGTCTTTATTTTCCAGCCTTCCATTTACTCTATGAATCAAAAATGTAAGTGAGGGGAAGGGAGGGGTTTATTTTTGGTTAGGACTTTACCTGATACCATGGAAATTGATGTTTAATTCTACTCACTCCCTTCACATATACATTCACATATATGTAATAATAGCCAAATTCAGTATCCATAGGCCTGGCCTGAGTTCAGAAATTACTCAAAAATATCCAAATAAATCTGGTAGGTTATGTATCACTGATATTGTCATAAAAATAGAGGTCTAAAAATGAACTCAATTACATAGATATACCTAGGATTTCATATGGGAAAATCTGTACCAGGCTAATATACCCTGAAAATGCTGTTACAATGTGAAAGCAATGGGTCTGTACATCTGGTATTATCCAATCCCAACTCAAACTAAAAGTCTCAATGTTTAAGAGAAATATTATTCTAACTGTATATGGTGATTGGCTTCACTTGCTTTCATGGTTCAGATCAGCTCTCCAGATCTATTAAAAAAATTAAATATCTACTGACAGTCAGTGGGGACTATAAGTCTGCTTGATACTTCATGTATTTTTTAGTAGCTATCACAGCCCCTCCTAATAGACTAGCAGCACTGGTCTAATCATAAACATATTCTGATAATTTTCTTTCAAAATATGGTGGATGTTCAGACATGTATCTGGTTTTACATGACCTCACTCAAGAAACAAGGGACCACGTTCAGTTCTCTTCAGAGCTTTCTTCAGAGCCGTCAAGCCACTGAATAAAGCACCATGGATGGGGATATCTCTGTTCCCTCTAACTGCTTTGAAGAGTGCAAAAGAGCTGAGCCAGAGAGTAGATATACTGGTAATAAACTGATATTTCTATTATTAATGATTTTACAAAAATAACATGTATGTGCTACCTTTCACAATTATGAGGACTAACTTAAATATGGAAAACTATTACACACAAAACTGGCTGTGCCTTTTTTCTTCTCCCATTTTTTTATTTGTCTTGTCTTTCGACATATATCAGCAACCTTTGCAAAGGTTTTCCAGAAAATCTACTTTTTTTGTTGTTGTTGTGATGACCTCAGAAAATTTATCAATCTGTAAAATGGCTGTAACAGTAGTAACAACATAGTCTGTGACAGTATTAAAGCATTCAAACCAGGAGCAGTAATCAGTACAGGAAATAAATTATAACTATTTCTGTTTTCTAGTCTCTTTCTTCTAAACAAGAAAGATAAAGTAGACTGTGAATGACTCCAGCCTGGTTAGGGCATATGCATGCAGGAAACAAAATGCATTGTGTCAACTTCTTCTGGTGGTTCCAGGAAATTCTTCTATTTTCCAGTAGAAATATGGAGACATCTATGACAACATTATCAAGAAGTTTTAAATTGCCATCACTGCTGCTTTTTGCTTTTAATATAATCTCCTGACTCTCTTAGGCCCACAGATCCATCTTTTGATTCACAGAGGGGACTTTTATTTTTGTCTTTTTTTTCCAGTTATGATAAATGAAACTGAAATAAACAATGCTGTGGAGTGCAAGTTTTACATGAAGTCTCATTTCCTACCCAGTTCATGTCATGTGAAAGTGTGACCGTAATGCTTGTAGAACCATTTCACTCAGACATGAATCAGTGAATTTCTGTGTAAAGCGTGTAGCTGCAGCTACTACAGTTGGAAGTACGCAGCTGGAAGTGTAAGGCAATGCTATTGCAAATAGTATAGATTTGCATATAACATATACATAGCAGATGACAAGAGAACAATACTAAGATGATTTGAGGTTTAGATCAGTACATTAACTGGTTCATCAAATACAAATCAGTTGCACATACAAAGAAATCTCCAGTGCTTTGTATGATTTTGTAATTTCATGCTTTTATAATAATGCTTTGTTAGAAAGAACCTGTTTAAACGTGAGTTATTAATAAAGAGCTATAGTGTCCACCACTGGGTTTTGGCATATACTTTGTAATATTTTTGCCTGAGGACTCTGTATTGTGCTTGAATGTTCTCTATTAATACAAAACATAAATGAAACTGGAAAATATTTCAGGGCTAGAAGAATAAAATGTTGAAAACCAGGAAATGATGTTTGTCATTACTTGTTTTTCAGTATTTTGGATGTGCATGAATAAAACCTAAATACTATAGAATTTTCTCTCTCACACTGTTACAAACAGGTCTTTTTACATTCTTTTGCATCTTTTATTAAAAAAGTAGACTATCCATGTAAAGTGTGCTAAAACCAAATAAATTGTTTGGCATGTTTTTTCTGATTCTGTGTGATGCTAGTAGCCCTGTATCAGAAACAATAAACACCAAAACAGATGCTACATGTACTTGAAAAATAGTTCTAAATTACAATGGAAAAGGTAACGTATCTCTTTGTCTAAAAATGGGTGCAAACATTGTACTCATGTTTAAAAAGGGTAGAAAGGAGGATCCTGGGAATTGCCAATCTGT
This sequence comes from Mycteria americana, assembly GCF_035582795.1. Classification (NCBI taxonomy): domain Eukaryota; kingdom Metazoa; phylum Chordata; class Aves; order Ciconiiformes; family Ciconiidae; genus Mycteria; species Mycteria americana. The sequence continues at coordinate 53,580,491 of NC_134396.1, read as the reverse complement.
CAGCCTCACCTCTGTGCCCAGGAAGATCATGGGACAGATCCTCCTAAAAGTTATGCTAAGGCACATGGAGGACAGGGAGGTGATTTGAGACAGTCAACATGGCTTCATCAAGGGCAAGTCTTGCCTGACCAACCTAGTGGCCTTCTAGGATGGAGTGACTACATCAGTGGACAAGGGAAGAGCTATGGATGTCATCTATCTGGACTTCTGTAAAGCCTTTGACATGGTCCCCCACAACATCCTTCTCTCTGAATTGGATTTGATGGGTGGACTGTTCCGTGGTTAAGGAATTGGTTGGATGGTCACATCCAGAGGGTAGTGGTTAATGGCTCAGTGTCCAGATGGAGATTGTTGACAAGTGGTGTCCCACAGGGGTCCGTGTTGGGACCAGTATTGTTTAATATCTTCATCAATGAAATAGGCAGCGGGATCGAGTGCACCATCAGCAAGTCTGCAGATGACACCAAGCTGAGTGTTGTGGCTGACACGCCTGGAGGGGAGGGGATGCCATCCAGAGGGACCTGGACAAGCTCGAGAAGTGGACCCATATGAACCTTATGAGGTTCAACAAGGCAAAGTGCAAGGTCCTGCACCTGGGTTGGGGCAATCCCCAGTATCAATACAGGCTGGGGGATGAAGGGATTGAGAGCAGCCCTGCAGAGGAGGACTTGGGGGTACTGGTGGATGGAAAGCTGGACATGAGCCGGCAATGTACACTCACAGACCAGAAAGCCAACCACATCCTGGGCTGCATAAAAAGAAGCGTGGCCAGCAGGTCAAAGGAGGTGATTCTACCCCTCTACTCTGCTCTGGTGAGACCCCACTTGGAGTACTGCGTCCATCTCTGGAGCCCTCAGTTACAGGAAAGACATGGACCTGTCAGAGCAGGTCCAGAGAGGGGCCACAAAAATGATCAGAGGGATGGAACACCTCTCCTACGAGGACACGCTGAGAGAGTTGGGGTTGTTCAGCCTGGAGAAGAGAAGGCTCCAAGGAGACCTTATTGTGGCCTTTCAGTACTTAAAGGGGGCTTATAAGAAAGATGGGGAAAGACGTCTTAGTAGGGCCTGTAGTGATAGGGCAAGGGGTAATGGTTTTAAACTAAGAGAGGGTAGACTTGGATTAGACATAAAGAAGAAATTTTTTATAATTATGGTGGTGAAACATTGGAACAGGTTGCTCAGAGAGGTGGTAGGTGCCCCATCCCTGGAAACATTCAAGGTCAGGTTGGATGGGGCTCTGAGCAACCTGATCTAGTGGAAGATGTCCCTGCTCATTGCAGGGGGGTTGGACTAGATGACCTTTAAAGGTCGCCTCCAACCCAAACTATTCTATGAAAAGATTCTATGATTCTGTGAAAAGATACTCATTAAACAATCTGAATTGTTTGGCTAGTTTTTGTACTTGTGTGAAATTTGGCATATTTAATTGAAGTAGTCAAACTAACACTTATTTTCATACAATAAAAAGCCAAGAGATACTCTTAAGCTGTTGATTTTTAAACCATAAGTAAAAGGTTTTTCTGAAAAAAAAAAAATTGGAAAAATCACTGTTAAGAGCATACTAATAGCATATATGTCAACTTCATGGCAACAAGGCAGAAAGCTGAAGGCTAAGAGGGCAGGGCATCAGGGGAAATGTGGAAGGTAAATTTAAATGGTTAGATATGCTTGTAGAAAAACTTACAGTGAACCCCAGTATCCCCTGATTTACTCAGGTGTAAAAGTGAGAGTAGCACCTATGTAACTATGGAAATAACTGAACTGTAAAACATTGCAGCTGTAGATGAAGGAAGGTGCTAAGTGTTCATTCGCATGGTGAATAGAGGTGGTGACAGGGTTTTGGGGAGTCAATTGGATTGCCAGTGCCTCCCCGACTTTCTATCACATTATTATTAACATGTCAATTCACAATGAATTCAACAGAACAAAACAGCCTTCATTTTGTTCCTAAATCAGTGTGTGTGTATTTGTGAATGGTTCATGTAGAATAATTCATTAAAATAGCACACCATAGTATTGGCAACATGATAAATTAGGCTTCTTTTGCCTCATGTCACAGGAATGGGGAAGAACAAATATGTCTACATCCTCATGTGACACAAGTTGGACCATGCACCTGAAATTTTGTGGTACAATATAGGTGATTCTTTTTTCAACATAATAATTTTCACATTGCTCTGCAAAAACTGCTGTTTTGGGCACACTATTGTCAGATGTGCACAAATTTATCTGCATAAATAAGACTTAATTTTAACAAATACTTTGGCTGAAAATAGTTAAAGTCATGATTTGTCCTTATGGTTTTCTTTGGTATTTCTAGAAAGTTGTTATTTCAGCCCAAATTTAATTAAATTAAGTGCACATTTTTAAAAATAAATAAAGAAAGGTACAAAAATCAGTCCAAAGTAAAGGTTTCCTTCTTGGTCAATAAACAATAAAAAAATTTGCTTTGACCTAAAATACTTATTTCAGGGTTATTTTTACTATTTATTATTAAAATCCTAACTTCCCAAATTAGGAAGTCTGGAACTGAAACCTTGAAAGTTTTTACATTATTATCTTTTTAATCATTAAAATGTCAGAACTACAACAATTTTACTACTCTACTGCCCAGAATCACAGCTTTTCTCCTTTTCTATCCACAGCCTTCATAAGTGCCACGTAGATATGTGTTCTTTCCCTTAACAGAGATTTCCCTTAGCTTACTTGCTATCACTTAGCCTTCTCTTATTAACACGTAGATTAGAATTCCAGTGGCCAAGTCAAACCTGAAGCACATTTGTGCAAATTTTCTTGTTCAAATTATCTCACACCTCAGCTATCTCATTTTGGTAATAACCAACATTTCTATCACAAACAGCAGTAGATGGAGAAATATACTTCAGATGATGCATGAAATATGCTAAAATTGAACTATTTAATCATTAGTTTTTGTTAGATTAGTAGATAGATGGGAGTTCAAAATGTAGCCCAATGACTTAGCAGTATTTTATCAGATTGTTGCATCTGAGTAAGATTTAACTATTAGTAATGGAAACTACTAAGCAAATTGAAATCATTCCAATTAAAAGCTGACAATTTACAATTTGCAACATATACTATACTTAAATGGTGAAGAAATATTTGCAGCTTGGCAACTTCAAGCGAATACCTGATGCCTTGTTACATCCTTTACCCTTTAACCATCTGTCTGCTGTGGACACCTCACCAAAGACTGACACCTCATTAAAGCAGAACATCTTTTCCATATCCTATAGACACTAGCTAGAAAAGGTTTGCAAATAGTTGTACATCAGAAGAAAGCAGAAGGCAATGAAGTGGTTATTATTCTTCTATTAGTAACCACTGATACTAGAAGAGATGAAAGTTAAACAAAACACTCTGTCCCTTAAGCAGGTTTTCATTCTTACTTCTTTTTAATCAGTTTGTTGAACTTTTTCATTGTTATTTTTTAAATAAAATTCGAAGAATGTTGCAATGTCTTTGACTGAACCTTTAGTAGTGCTCTAAAATTTTTAATTAAAAAACTATTTTTATTTAGGGAAGGAGGAAAACTAACACTAAATTAACTCATCAAATTTATCTATTTTTTATACTTCATCATATTCTATTTAAACAATGTTATTTCAAACTTCAGATACACTTATTGTGGAGGGTTGTGGAATGCTGTCTGTCTCCGTAGTTAGACAAGCTAGACATGTGAAGAGGGTATATGTCTGTATCATCATGTTGAGGAATTCTGTTTCTTGTGAGATTTCTAGTTGTTATTGCATGCTTGGCTGCATTCAGTTCTATAACTAACTAATTTACTCCTTTAAAATTTGGGCATAGCCTAGAATATAAAATGGCCCTTTCTAGGAGCTGTGATTGTGGGCATTTTGTGCTGAGCTGTTTCATCCTTTATTGGGCCTGAAGGACCTTCTTTTTACAGAAATAACAAGACCACATTGTATTATTTCTTTTGATCTGCCCAAATTCCAGCTTTGGTCTGATATTCACAAAACAAAATGCATGTTTTACAAACCTTTTTCTGAATTCCTTAGCAAGTCAATTTCAAAGTGCTTGGCAAAGATATCTTTAATAATTCTGAAGATCAAATAGTTTTGATGTTTCATTAAAAAGTTCTTACACTAAACCTCTTTATTTTACAGAATGAAAAAAAAAAACCTTAATCCAACCTTAGCATGATATTTACTTTTAATTTTCTAAAATTAATTAGTTTTGAAAGTTCTTAATATAGCTTCCAAAGTTAAACAAAAGAATGATCATTTTAGCTCAGTGTACTATTCCAGAAGAATCAGACAAGATAATCATTAAGTAAATCTGTATAATCTCTTAATCTACTGTCTTTACACATTGCATCACCATTTACAAACTATGGCAACTGAATTGCACTAGTTAGGCTAATATAATGTCAACTATTGGGAAAATACAAAATTCATTTGTAGTATTTAAATAGACTTCCATACCAATGCTCGCACAGATGAAGTCACAGTCTTTGTGAAATAAGAGTAACTTGCCACTGATGTCAATAACTACTCTAGGTGATTATTAGTATTGCTAGAAGATGTGAAAACTAAAACTTTCCAGAGGAACATACAAATAACAACAGTACTGAAATTTCTAGGAGAGGCCTACACCCAATTTGGTATTGTCTAATATATTCAGAGCATTTATTAGCAGTGGTTAAAATCCAATCTTGGATTTTTTAGATAAGGAACCTTGACTTTTTACTTTGTATCAACTCCAGAGTACTCCAGGAGCAGGACTCATTGTCTTCTGTTGGTAGTTCTAGTTTATATCAACACATGTTTTCATCTGAGTTTCATGTAGGGTTTCCACATCCCAAGTTCACATTCTCTTCACTGAGCTAATAGGTTTTTGTTTGGTTGTTTTTTTAACATTATTTATTTCCTTGTTTTTACATGAAGACTTCTCAAAGGACTATAGGTAGTCCTGACTCATAAAAGGAAACCAAACCAAACAAGAAAACATTTTCTGGTTTAATAAAATTGTTTTCATACTCATTTCTAACAAGCATTATCAGCCCAATAACCCTTTAGGGGAATCTTTAATTTGAACTGAACAGTAAAATGCACATTATTGGATTCAATCTAAGGATCCACCAAATCAAAATAATCTTGTCTTTGCTAGCAGCCACCAGTCTTTGCTAGCTTGCCAAAATCACTGCATATATGCAGCACAGTATACATACACTGCATATATATCATATATGTATAAAGACATGCTGCTTTCACTAAATAAGTAAATAAACGACATACATATGCATCGTTTTACTGCTACTTATAGTTAGGGTATTGAGAATTAAATGAAGGCAATTCACTCACATCCTCTACAAAAATTGAGTCTTTTTCCTTTACTCTCCTGTTCCTGCTCCCGCCTGGAGCTCCTATTAATTGTTTTATATGCATAAAACACTGGTGCATAATTACCAGATATAGAGATTCTGACAGTGTGTTCACTTGCAGTCTGTGGTACTTCTCTCACCAGCAATATGTATAAGCCTCTCCGACTGACAGATGACCTAACCGTAAGCCAAAAGAAGCAGAATCTGATAGTCACTGTGCCACAAAGAAACTTCTCTGTCTACTAAATATGTAACTCTAATCTGGCCTGCATGGTCTACTTTTTTCTTCAGAAAGGAGGACAATGACATAAATCCCTTTTTTTTCATTATAACTGCCAACAACCTGTAATCTTCCAAGAAAAGTTGATTCTTCACACACAGGTAGCTATTCAGTCTGAACTAGGGGGATAGATAGAAAGCTTATTTGCACTTCTGTTTCTAATGGCAGGCAAAGGCTGATTTCAGCTGCAGCATGACTTTGAGATCAATCTGGCATTTCTGAATGATCTTGTGGCTGGAAAACCCCAAAGGCTATTCAAGAACTTAGCAATTGCTGTAATTTAGAAGATTTGGGACAGATCCTCAAGAAATATGGAGACATGGACATACTGCAGAGAGTCCAATGAAGGGCCATGAACATGATTAAGGGATAGAGCATCTCTCCTATTAGGAAAATCTGAGAGACCTGGCACTGTTCAGCCTGGAGAAGAGAAGGCTCAGGGGATCTCATCAATGTACATAAATAACTGAAGGGAGGGTGCAAAGAGGACAGAGCCAGGCTTTTTTCAGTGGTGCCCAGTGACAGGACCAGAGGCAATGGGCACACACTGAAACACAGGAGGTTCCCTCTGAACATCAGGAAAAACTTTTTCACTGTGAGGGTGACCAAGCACTGGCACAGGTTGCCCAGAGTGGTAGTGGAGTCTCCGTCCTTTGAGATATTGAAAAGCCATCTGGATAACAAAGCCCATCCTGGGCACCTGGCTGCAGGCAGCCCTGCTTGGGCAGGGGGGTTGGACTGGATGATCTCCAGAAGTCCCTTCCTACCTCAACCATTCTCTCATTCTGTGATTCTGTGAATCCTGCTCTGTAGGTATTTCTATTTCAACAGTGTGCTATTGAAAATTTTTTCTTGAGAAAATTCTTGCAACCAATTTCATATTTCTCTAAGTGTGGTTTCACTTAGACTATGTACTCCCACCTCTTTTGTAAAACAGTGATTTGACAGGATGTACTCTTAAAGAATCTCTTCTGATGCTGACTGTATTCTTCTTGGCTTTCTGTGACTTACAGGTAGAACTCCTAATGTTTTTTGGATCCTGATCCTTTCTCTATAAAGCAGAATTAGCTTTGCCAATTTTCTCCCACTATATAGAATTACCACTGGGAATTCTACACCAGTAAGAAATCTGCTTATATTAGAAGAAATCTGTGTATAAATGAAGCTGCTTCTGATGCATCTAATCAAATATCAATGATCATGATCATCAGTTAAAACGATCTTTCCCCCTCTGCCCCGGTTAGCATCTCTGTATTCTCTGTTATTCAACTTAGCATTTTATTTTCCTCATCCCCTAGTATTCTCATCAACAATTCATGACACTAACCACTTAATGCTTTGATGCACCTGCGATTATACTTAGAGGATATTTACCAGTTCTCTGAGACAGTAACTGAAACAACACCACAAAAAAATATGCAGACTGATCATCCATTTGTGTTTAAAATTAATATTTGGCTTTCAAATTTTGTAAGTTCAGAACTGAAAGAAAAAAATTAAAAATACATAAGTAAAACTCATTATTGACTGTAACCAGTGTTTGACAAACAGGCACTGGAAAAGTATACAGTAAAAGTGCAACTGTAAACACATGATATGCAGTTGTGTGATCTTTGGTCCTGAGTTTGTGAAGTGTTGATTAGCTTAACTACTTAACTACTAAAGTCTACTGGAATCAAGTGTGTTCAGCTCTTGACAATGACATTCAGCATCATGCCATCTCAGGTCTTACACAGCTCACAAAGATAAAAGGAATAAAGTGTTCCTAACATAACTCCAGTCTGTGTGCTGAAAGGATTCTAGGAATAAATGTGGCCCATATCAATGTTTACTTAAGTAAGTTTCTGCTATATTTTTATTGTCTTTTTATGTACAAGGCTAGAAGAAATTAGAGATCAATCCTGCCTGCTGTGCCAACCCATCCACTGTGTAAGTCACTACAACATGGCAGGAAAGCAGCTGCTTCAATATCCGCAGCTGATATAAAAAATATGAGCTGAGGGCTCTTTTAGAGATTCTGCCTTTTTTTATTTAACCTACTCCCCAGAAATCTTCTGTGGATACAGCATCTTGCAGACCTGAAAGCTTAGTACACAAATAAAATTTGTTTCATAACTAAATGCAGAAAGGGAGTTGAAACAGATGGTTATTCCCAGATGTTAGTTTAAAAGTGCCTAGTATTGCACCTCCTAGCAGTTTCCACATTAATAATTTGGCCCAATAATTTTACTCTTTCTAAGGTACCCTACAGAAAAAAGAAATCACCTATCTTAGGTACAGAGGAAGACTAAAGTTTCACATTATGATAGCTATTGGACTTTTAGACAGATGTTCTGGCAAGATATAGCACTGTATACCAACAAGCAAGGCACTATGTGCTATATAGGGTAATAGAGTACTGTGAATAAGCAAGTAGACACTACTTTGCATAAAAAGGAGTTAAATCTATATGCTTAGTAACATTAAAGAGTAATATAGGTAGATTACATAGACAAATCTCAAGTGAGAGCGCTGTGGAAAAAAGCCAATGACTTTGTAAAATCAAATAAGTCAGCTGCTGAGCTACCTTTACAACAGTTTGAGATGTACCATAGAGCACTGCACCATGGTTGTCCCTGAAATAGATAATCTTTAAGTGCTTCTGTATTGAAAGATTCTATTTTTATTCTGTATTTATTTAAGATCATGACTCAGAGATATGGAAAAGGAAAATGCAACTCTGATCTGATTGTCTGGCACAGCTTCTTTTTCAAAGAAAGCACTTATAAATGTTTTTGGAAGGATCATTGGGTCTGTCTTTGTGTACTGTCAGAATGAAATGCCCCTTTTTTTTGCCCCCAAGGTTGTCTGATGCACGTAGAATGCTGGACAAAAAGGTAATATGTACATTCAAAATCATTTTAAAATGTCCCAGTTAAAAATATCCTAACGACATAAAATATTAATAGATGTGCTTCTGTCTTTTCTTCTGTGTGATGCAAAAGCATCACCTTGTAAGTCTTCACGCTGGCAGAACTGTTCAGCTTTGCTTTGTGATTCTCCTAGCCTTAAAGGCCACATACGTGATCTGGCAAGAAAAAAGAAGCATGTCTATATTGATATATAATAGTTTCCCTCTGTGATAAATTCTTCGGATGAAGACATCAATGGCTTTGGATACAGGAGAATCAATATAGGGCAAAAAAAAAAAGGTTGTTCCAAACACACAGTGAGAGAATGGTGACAGTTTATGTTTGATAAAAGGACCAACAGCTTGTGAGTGAAATCTTGCCCTAAGGAAAAATGAGCAATACTACCATAATAAGGTCCTAGTGAGGACACACATGGCAGGATGACTGTTTAAAAAGAATTACAGTTTTCATGTTAGACTACTTGCTAAATATTGAGTAAGTCTGACTTTAAAAATTGTCTAGATAAAGAATTTTTCTGATTTTATTTCATGGAACAAATTAATCACAGGGAAAAAAGACAAAAATCTCCTTCACATAGATAAAACCCCAGTTTCTTCTCTTCTTCCAAACCACTAGAGCAGAAAAGTTTCATTTCTGGAAGTTACTTATTTTCTGCATACAAAGAAGAGACTTAAGGCCCCTTCTTTTTGGGTATGTTTCTCAGAATGTAGGGTGTTATTAGCAGGTAAGAGGAAGCTACTTTGCACAAATGTTTATCAAAACAAACCACTTTTATGTTATTAAAAAACTTTCTGTGTCCTTATGGGTTTTACTATCTCTTGCCAAAACGACTATTGAATATGTTCTGGCATTTGCCTTGTATTACAGGTACCGTTGTAGCAATACACAGGATTCTCAAAGAAAACTAAGGCTCAGTGCCGTTGCCTTAACACAGGTGCCATTAAGACATGTTGGTGTATCTAAGATATCAGCATGGAACTGGCAGTTTACACCCAGATCTTGTCATAATCATGTCCTTTTGGAAGCTGAGAGGAGTACTCTAGGGAGTCTCAAATAACTTTTATTTAGGGAGCTGAAGCTTGCCCAAGTGACAAGAGATACTGGAGAGAAGAGAATGAAAGTGACTTCCAAATTGCAAAGCAGGCTAGCAGCAGTCTTGAATCACTTTGAATATAGGTTTCTTGATCCTTCAGACAGTGATCTATCTCCTAGCAATCTCTTCCTATCTTCATATGCATCAGCAATATTCATTCAAATGCATTATGTATGAATTTATCTGTTACTTCGCAGCTTTTTCCCTCATCTCTCTCATAAAGGAATAAAAAACCCTCAAGAATCTTTTGATGAAATGACATTACCTTCTTCTAAGGATCTTGTTCCCTGTACTACTTATCTGTTTAACCATTAGATTTTAAAAAAACTCCAATGTCACACATACCCTAAAGATCATAACTGTAAGGAGAGCAGCATTTAACTTAGTTAAGGAGTTGAGAATATGTTAGCTGCACAAATGTGCTGTTATTAGAAAATTACTGATGTACCCAGCTGTTTTATTACCAACAGAACATCAACCAATACAAAAGTGACTGTTTCCTTTTGCCATTGTTATGTTTCACTTTTTATGACTCTGTTGCTATGTTTTTTGCATAGAAAGCGTGGAAGCTGTGATAGAATAAACCATTTTACTAGAGCTAAAGAAACACAAATTCTGTATTGTCTAATGTAGCTTAGTCAATACTTAGAATACTGCCTTTATCTCAGAGTGAATTTGGTTGGCAGAAAGTCTTCTGGAAGAATCCAGTTAAACAAGTAAAAAGATTATGCCATTGATATATAGTAAAGGTATATCTATGGCATTACTTTCTGACTATATCATGAAATAAAAGAATGCAGTACAAGTTACTTACTCAGGTGAACCAAGCATTGAGATATGATTGTCCTTCTAGTGATAAGCTAGATCCTCAGCTGATTAAAAATTGTATTGTTCTTCTAGCTTTTCAACAATTGAGTAAATCACAGAACAGCATAAAATGGACTAAAAAGTATTATATTAGGGAAGAGCAATTACATGGACAACAAAAAGACAGCTGTTAGTGTGCTTTTTGAGGACAGCCTCCAAGTTTCTAGCATAAAGCATGTGCCAAGAACAGAAAAGAGGTGTGGAGATTTAAGCAATACTACAGTGTTTTATCCTCCAGGTATCCAAATTACTGTGAAAAATCAGTCACACTGATTAGATTAGGAGCATAGATTGCACACTGCATAGATTAGGAGCAGGAAAGGTGGTCCCGTCACCAGAGCTCAATCTTGAGTTCAGAGTTGGCTGCTGTACTGTTCAGCAGATGCAACAGAGAAATTCACACATCTGTTACTTGGGAGACATGGAGGTAACTGTAGCAGATATAATGCACAGAGGTAAATTGGGTTTTTAAATGGATAAATGCCTATTAAGTTATAGATTAATTTACGTGTGATACATTAAGGTAGTATAGTTTGATTTATAGCCCCAATACCATGGTTTCAGTCAACACAGAGGAACTCTTTTGTTAAAGACTTCTAAATAAAGGTAGCTTTGTTATTTTTGTTAGTTAGGGATGCCAATTTATTTGTGAATGAATCCTTTTAGATTTTATAAATATATGGCATATATTTTTGATACAAGTTCATGGTTAACTGACTTCAGAGTCTACATCCAATTTTCAAAATGACATTAATTACTTACAAACTTAAAATCCATTCAGTGGCATGCTTTCAGAGATGCTTTTTTAAAAATTGTATTCCATACTCTCTTGATTATTTTTCTTCTTGTTTTCTCCCAAATTTCCCCACTTCATTGCATGTCTTTTGGTTTTCGGTGTTCCTTTTTTTCCTATCATTATCTGCTCGTACTCCTCTTACCTGCTCATACTCCACTTACCTCTGTTTTTGGAGCTGTTGGACATCAGAAAACCTTCTGTTAAAGCAATTACAGCAGCAGCAGTATAAACTTTTCCAATGGCTTTGCCTTCTCTGGATCCTGTCTAGCCAGGTGGAAGCACAAATTTCCATGATCTGACCGTTTCCTCTATTTTGTTCTACTATGTTCTACAAAGATTTATTCCTTTCTCTTTAGATCACTCTCTTCTTCTACCATTCAGATCAAACAATTAAAAAGCCTTTTTATGTAAGGCCTGTTTTTATAAAGTGAGCTGTGATTGCTCCTGAATTACATAAATTTCTCATCTGAAAGAAAGAGACTAGAATGACACAATAGAGAAAAATGAATGTCAGTATGTCTAGAACAGATTGTCCCCTTCCTGTTAAAGATGCAAAAGGCAAGAATTCATGGACTAACAAACACTGAGTGGAAAGAATTCTCCATGCATTTAAGGTAAAGCATTTTTATGAAGGATTCTGCCACACTGTTCATTCTACCACTGTTTATATGAGGTCATGCCTCACCAAAGTATCAGCTTTAATAATTTTCACTTTTTTGAAATTGGTATGTTGTCATGGAAGTACACTAAAACTAACTCAAATGAGGACAAGCTCCAACGACTTTATTTCACAAAACAGCCAAATCCACACAACAGAAACCAATGAGAAACAGGGTAAACCACAATCAACCAACACCCTGATAACATTTAACATGTAACAGGTTTGAGGTGTCAGTCAGGGCATTGTTACTACACATCAATGCACAGAAGAACGATGATCCAAAGTGCGCACACACACTTGCTCACAAAGGAGGAAACTCTCTCTCCCTTGTGGGCACCCAGAAGATACAATCGGTCACCCTGGGGGAGAGGGGGCGTGAGGGCTCACTCAAGGATATATTTCCAGAAGAAATCACTCGCCACAGGAGGTGAGGACACTCGGTCTCGGGAAGTTTCCTCAGGTAGTGTCCCAACCTGAGGGGAGAGGTCCCGAACACAGCCCCACTGCTCCAAGAAGACCACTCAAAGGCGGTCTCCGACAGTGCCCCATTTATACTCTGGGTCGGATCTGAGCTGTGGTCAGAATTGGTCACGATCTAGAAGCTTCTCCGAGCCAAGGCGCCTCACTGGCTGTGGACCTTGTCCAGTGACCAAGGGGTGTTGCTTCTCCTGCTCCCCCTGCCGAGGTGTGTGCGTGCCTGGGGGCACGGCAGAGCACAACAGGCGCGAAAACGAGGCCCGAAAAGCCCGTGATCGCCCCGTTAAAAGCCCCGAGCTTTGTCGCGGGGGAGGGGAAGGGGTGGGGAGAGTACCTGTCACATATATATTCACCATTTTCTGATATGACTTATTTATATTATCTTTGGGGTATTAAGATCTGCTGATCTTATGAGGTGTAGATCTAACCTGAGGTTTAGGTTTTGGATTGTTAGTTTCTTTTCAGAAATAATCAATTAATAAAGAGATCTTTTTATGCCGAAAAATAGGAATATAACAAGACATATCTGTTTGAGAAATTTTAATGTTCATTTTCAGAGGATTTCAATCTAAGACATTATTTACATATTATAAAGGTCTTCTTGAGGTATAGTTTTGACTTTTGAACAAGAAACAGATCAACCTTTCATATTCTCCACACTTACCTTATTTCCAAGCACAAACAACAATACTTCATTCAAAGTAATTACAGCCTTTCCTATAGATATTTATAATTACATAAAAACGTGCAAAAATTAAGAAAAAACAATTAATGCTTGTGTTCTAACTATGAAACTTTATCTGTGTTCCAGTCCATATCTGTAAAGAATTCATGGACTATGCTTTTGTAGTATGACTGATCCTAGAAATGCCTGTGTATATAAGCAGCTTTATTCATATAAGAATCCCCATTGATTTCAAATTACCCACAGAATAAACATTTGCCAGATCAAGAGCTGAAGTAGAATATTATCTTTCTCATCTATAGCAAGAAATATTAACATGGAAATATTAATAATATTTTATTGCATATAATCTAAAGCAAATTTTAACTTTTTATTCTTGAGTAAGATGCTATAACAACAAGAAGTAAATTATAATTATAACTTAGTAACATTAACACTAATTAGCTTTCAAATAAATATTCATATTAGGATACTGATATATTTGCTAGATTAGTTTGGTTAATTATCATTGTATGAGACTATAAATGAAATCCATGTTATCTTTTTTCCCTTTGTGTTTTTTTGAATGAAATCTGTTGAAGCAGAACATATCAGTTTGAAGATGAGGTCATGAATGTAGATGAACATACAGTGGCCTATGTTGCTATATGTTTTGCATATATGATGTTCAGCTCCCTGTATCAACAACAGGCAATACAGCGACAACCAGAGAGACACAGCCACTTTTACTTAGTAAGTACTTTAGGGCTGCAGATTCTGAACTTTACAATAATGAACCAGGAGAAGCATGGGGGCACTGTAGTGGGATGATATATCGTCTGATGTGTTTCACATTAAAGTCTGATGTATTCCTTCTTTTGAGCATGAAAGACTATTACATCTATTCTGGACAGGCTGAATTTTGCCAGACTAGAGCAAAGTAAGAGATTAAAGTGCACAGGTGTCTGAAACAACAGTATGTCAAGATTGAACACAGTCCTGTTAAGCAGCAGATAGAAAACAATATTCTGTTAAGCTAACCAAGCTTTTTTTTTACATTTTTTAGCTTAGAAGTGAATTGCTTACAAGGCCAAGTTTTTCTCTAAAATCTGGGCCATCATAGCTATTTCTCTGACATTTCTAACTTATTTTTGTTCACCAAGTCTGAATTTCTCTGGCTATAGTTCTTAAGTTATTACACAGCATTTGTAAAATCATGACTGTGGTGGCCTATTCAACATCTGCAAAGCAAGAGATGAACACTAAGTTTGGCAAATATAGGAGTATCATACAATAAAGGTAAATTTATTCTGAAAAAGGTGTATTTTCTCTAGTATTATTGATAATTATCAATTATACATATATGGTTACCATTCTAATACAGACACTGTGACCTTATAATTGTCAGTGGCTTTAGAAAATGTGTATTGTCCTGATGTTTCTTATTCCCAGTAAGTCTGCAGCCTCACTTTCAGCAGTTAGCACAGCTGTTCCTAGACTTCTAGTTCTCAAAACTCGCCTCCCTATATGCCTTTTTTTTCCTAGACAAGAATTCTTCAAAAACTTCAGTAGCCTCCTTTTTATTCACAGAGCAAAAGCAATAACCTTAATTCCCTCCCACACCCCCCAAAGAAAAAGTTCTTTTCTGCGACATCGTGAGATCAGGTGTCCTTTTCTTTCATTAAACACATTGTTTCCTACATGGCAATGAAGTCCTTCTTTTCATAAATGAAATTTTCTTACTAGGCATCCTCTTCACTTTCCACTTTCTAACCTATTTTTCTGTATCATCTAGTAAGCAGATAATTTGTGTATCTATATACTGCCATTCCTTGCTACTCTCTTGCTACATTCACTACTTTATCTCATTTATATTCGATTTTAAGCAACTTAGTATCGAGGCCTTTTTCCTCTAAGAAAAGCTGTCTGGAGGGGGTTTTGATCCTGACTGGAGGTTTTAACCATTAAAGTTCAGAAAATATTAATTAAAAACAAACTTTCTTTCTTTTCATGCAGTGATATCATGTAGTGTTTGCAGGTGATCTCTACTCTCCAGAGGATGTACTCTGCTGTCATATTCTGGCTAGTAACTTCCCTAATTTTAATGACAATCTCCTCAGTCTTACTTAATTATCTCACAGTAACAAACAAATACTTTCCAGGACAATCCTCAGATGAATGTAGTTATATAAGCATTCGTTTAATTAATTATTATATAATCATTCAGTTAATTAATTACCGGAAGCAGATCTCAAGCCTGGCAATGAAAAGCTGAAATTTTGCATTCTTTCAATGATCATACAGTAAAATCTTGATGTAGAATGAGCTTGCAAGCTTTCAAAGGGAAGATGGGAAAATGAGACTGTAGAAATAAGGATGTATCAGCACACAAAATTGGAAGAGATGGACAGCACATGGTCCAGGAAATCTCCTTTAATCAGAAAGCTTCCAAACCCATCTAAGTTGTGACAAATGTTATTCCAAGGGCTGAAGTGGTCTTTGACGGGTGCAGAAGTTTCTTTTCATCCTAATTCAGCTGGTTTTCTAACGTGAAATTTTTGGACTTAACCTCTTAAAGGCTTAGTATATGTTACACTGGAAGTTGCGTGAGATCTCGTAACAGTAACAATATCATATATTTACACTTTATCCTGTCATATTATTATTACTACAATTGCTTCTGGTTTTTGTGCTATGTTACACAGGGAAGGTAGTTGTTTATTAATTCTGCTTCCATTAAAATGGGAAATTGCACAAAAGTGCACTAAATATTTTTGAGTTGAAAAACGTCCCATTTCAATTGGTAACGGAGTGATAGGACTAAGAATGCCCCTCTCAATTTGTCAGTAGGCATATTGACTAATTTGCCTTTTAATGACTAATTGGGCTGGTGATGCAAACAGCAAACTTTATGAATGAATGGGAAATCAATGATACTTTAACCTTTTTTTACCAGTTTATCTTTCTGTTTGCCAGTTCACCATTTATGTGGTTTGTTTTACATACAACCAAGTTCATAAGGACTAAAGGCTCAAATCTTATTTTAAAATTTTTCTTGAGAGTATAAATATGGTTAGCTTTATAGGAAAAACTACTCATTTGTGTTGTCCTGGGTTCAAAAAAAGAAAACAAGTCTAAAAATCTAAATTATTATGATGTCACCATCATCATGAAAATTACAAGTACTTTTTTCACATCTGTAGCAAAGGCACAATCTGTCTTTTCTGCTCTTTTGTGTTATTTAAATATGGCTTTTGTATCTTCTTCATGGATATTTTGAGAAAACAGAATTAGTTCTGTGTGCTGATAATCCTACATCTGCCATTTCTAATACTGTGAGATGCAAGCAAAATCACCTAACTTTAATCTCAGGTGCCCTAATTTAGATTGACAGTGTAATAGTAGTGATTTGGTATGAGAGCATGCCTGGATACAGATGAATTTATATAGTCATCCTCTTACCTCTTTCTTTCATAGTAGAAGAATTACATTAGGTTTAAATTTGCAAAAGTAATTTTCAATATGATACCCCAAAAACAAAGATGAAAGATGAAGACCTGTGTCTGTGGTGAGTGTTCTTCTTTTTTGAAGTTTAAATTACCATTGCAAAAATCTCCATGAATTGTTTTCACAGATATAAGTGTTTCAGTGTAAATGAAATCCTAGCTGGCATTGAGGTAAAATTCTGTGAAGAAATGCTTTTCTTAGGGTGATGCTACAGTGTGATCAACAGATGGGACTGGGATGAGGAAAAGCAAATAAATGTAAGAAAAAGGAAGAGAAGTGAATCGAAGCACAAACTCTCTACGAAATTAAATCATAACATCTACTGTGATGGGATAACTTAACAAACCTTTATGAAGTTTATGAAAACTTCATGAAAATTTTATGAAGCCTCCAAGACATATCATGAAACAATTCAGGATCAATGTCATGTTAGATACCCCAATATTTGTAACTATTTAGCACAGCAGTTTTGTTGTACACCAGCAATGTGGTTAAGTCTTTTTAATTATTACAAGTTTTCCTAAACAAGAGAAAAACCTAAACAAAAAACTTCCTGCCTTTTATTGCCATAGTCCAGAGCCAAATGTTCTGAATTTGATTTTTATTAGTCTTATTTTGAAATAAGTTCTTTTTCCTAAAAAGAAAAGAGCATTTCATTTGAAGTAAAAATAACAAATGCAGTGTCTTTCTTGGTGCAACAGCATGGCACAGAAAAGGTGAACCTTTGTTTCTGTGCTAAATGCACTATGTTTGTATTAACAGTGAATTGTGAATTTTCACTCTTCAATACACAGCAGAAAATTGGTAACTGCGGCACTTTCTCGTGGCTATCTTCTTCCACATAACTGTTCAATGCTAAGGGGAACCATGGAAGTTGTCTCTCAGTTATACTTCTTTCTCTGTTCTGTTTTGTTTTGGGTTTTTTTCCCCACTAGTGTTGTTTTAGGCAATCTAGATTCTTCAGAGATGTCTATGCTTTGGAGTATTTTCCATTACATAATTAGATCTAAGAAAGTGCAGCCATGAGCTCTCTGAAATGATAGGCCACTGCATAAATGCATTGTATAGGCACATTTACTCACATGAACCTCACTCCTTCAATACATTTCCAGTTGAAAATTTTTGCTTTTTGTATTGTAGGTTGAAGTAAAATAAAGTCATTAATTTTCAGTTTTCCACATTGAAAGCATTTTGTATTCCTTTACACAAGCTCTTTCTTCCCATGTGGATTTGCTTACATTATAATTGTAGATTTAAGGATGCAGTTTGCACACGATTCTTCCAACTTCTTGGTAAGACAGCTGTAAAATAGACAATAGCAGAGGTTATAACATGAATGATGTAGTTTGATTTCCAGCATTCTGCAGAAGTCTGAAAAAATTCTATGAATGAAGTGCCTTCAGGACTATGCCCTTGATAGTTTCCTTCACAGTCTGTGCAAGGTAGCTCTGAACTTCAGTGGATTTATCTATAGATAAAGCATGACATATTGATAAGCCTTATAAGGTTACATTCTGGTTTATAAATATGTCATGCTTATGGAGTAGCACAGGCCTGGATGTCCTCAGGAGCTCACAGAAAATGAATGGTCATTGTTGGACCCCATCATCCATCCAGCTCCTCTTGCTGAATGATTAAGAAGCTATTTGTTCTCTTTTGCTCACTTCATTTGTGGAGAATCAGGTTTTTCTTCTTACTGCAGGTGCAGACATGACAAAGGGATTAAAGGAGATAATTTGCTGCTGCTTTGTATTTTGCATGAGTAGCTCTAGCACTGAGTAAGAGAAAATCTGAATTTAAATAAATGTATCAGAAGACAATCATATGTGACTGCATATTGTATATCAGGATTCTCTGCCAGTGAGGCAGATCCCCTTATCCTCTGAAAAATATAGATAATGTAAGTGTGAAGTGCAAAACGGGAAACTGGAAGGCAATTTCAATGTCCAAGGTAGTTTCAGAAATGAGAAATCGTTTGGTCCTACAGGACTCCAAACAGCTCTCAAAGCTAGCTTTAGGAATTTTTTCTACACCATGATAAGTTCCAAAACTCACGGTACTTAGCTCAAATTGTGAAATCACTATACCTGGTGCTCTCTGCAAAGAAAACTTTTCTATAGAAAAAACTATGTTTCAGTTGAATGCAATATTTTCTGCTACTTTTATTACAAAATATATCAAGACTCTGCTAGCAGAATTAACATATAGATCATAATTTTTGGATTCCTGACATTTAGGAAAAATAAAAAAGAGAAAGTTTTATTCCTATTTTAGAACTAATGGGTTTGGGGGTTTTTGGCTTGTTGTTTGGTTTGGTTTTTTGTTTGTTTATTTAGTTTTGGTTTTAAATCTTATTGTAAAACTATATCACTTATATATATATATGTTATTTGAGATGTATAAGTGAGAATGATTTTCTCCTTTCCAGAAAGTACCAGAATAAACAACACATAAGGGATCAGATGTTTTTCATTTTTGTATAATCTGTAAGGCCTTCAATGTACCTGTGTTTGAATACGAAAAGGTTTTGTTGTGCTATCCTTTAGTGCTGTTCTTAAAGATATCATCTGATAGTACTTTCTACCACTAGGTTTTTTAATGCAGTGAGATTGGTTAATAGACTTTTAATCCCTATAGCAGAAGCTTGTAATAATTTCTACCGCTATTTTATTAACAAGCTTTCTGGTTTTTGAGTGCTGATTGGAAATTAACCCAATTTACTGATTATCCTTATCTCTGACGAGAACTTTCTTAGCATCTCCTTCAGAGCCATCAAGTGCTTCTAAGACATCTATGCCTCTTCGTTTTAAAGAACTGCCAAGTTTGGTGCCAACAGTATGTGCTGTAAGTCTCTTACTGGGATCCCTTGGATCCTATCTTATTAAATAATAAGAATTAAGAATGCTGATGCTTCTATGATTGAGGGACCACGGAAAACGGGGGAACAATGAGAATTTTAAATGGTTCTTAATAACTCTCTTTTTGTTATTAAGAAACTTTTCCCAACACAGGTGATGTACTTATTTTCCTTTGGTTTCTGATTTATACTTCTTTCAAAGGTATATTGTTTGGAAAGATTACTTGTATTCAGTTGTAAACTCATCTTGCTCAGTCTGATTTATCTAGGAAAAAACTTAATCACATAGCAATATGCACCATAACATGCATTATTAATAGTGATTTATTGATTGCTATAGATTTTAAATCTCTGTCTCTCTTACTGTTATTGGAGTAAAATAATTTGATATGAAGTTGTGGATGCCCCATCCCTGGAAGTGTTCAAGGCCAGGTTGGATGGGGCTTTGAGTAACTTGGTCTAGTGGAAGGTGTCCTTGCCCATGGCAGGGGGGGTTGGAACTAGGTGATCTTTAAGGTCCCTTCCAACCCAAACCATTTTATGATTCTATGATTATAGTCTAAAAGAACTTGATATTGTTATAGTCTATAAGTAGTTTGCCCAATATTACAGTTCTTTAATTTGAAGTCAGTCAGCATCCAACAGTTGGAAGTTTATCTCCACATAAGTTCTGGAAAAATCCAGGGTTGCTTTATAGGTCCTCAGAGCTCTGATGCAGGAAATCTTCATTTTCTGTCTGTTGTAACTTGGGATTATTTTGAAAAAATTCAGATGTTGCAGCACATATGAAAAGTCACCAAAATCAAAAAGTTTTGTTAGTGTTCGCTGAATAAGCATGAATAAGTGAGTCTTTCACCTTTGTAATCCTACTCTGAGCATTAAAATTATCTGTGCTAGCCTGCCATTCAGGGGTTCCCATCTCTCTGAGGATTGCCCATTGGACACTTTTCTAGTATTTATGGAATATTATTACGCTATTGACAGATTTCAAAATTGTTAGTGAATGCAGTGTTTTGCCAAGACAACAGCACAGACATGCTATGCACCAAGTTTTCTGCTGATATCTGCAGAGGTAATTTTACTGAATTTGCAGGTGTGATGGACTATCATCATCACAGAAAATATACATCTTTACTGAAGTTTCCTAATTGTGATATTCTCAAATGGTTCATTTAAAAGAATAGGATAGCTCTCATTCTTTCAAACATTTAGCCATTTCAGAATGTTAGTCTCCTTTTACAACAGTTACTCTGATCTATTAAACTTCAGGTTCACTTATACCTATTTCAAGCTAACATTAGAACTGTATTCTGTGGGTTTTAAATTGAGGCCTATGTAGCTATCCAGAGATTTAAAAACAAAACTAAACTGAAACTTTTTATTAACCAATTCTAACCTTTTTTCTGTCCTTTAACATGGTCAAAATACAGGTGTTATTTAGGTGTCTTAATACTGAACTCAGGAACTTCAGAGTATAGAGGATTTTACATTTTGTGTTACCTTTCCATTGCCCACTATTTTAAGGATTCTCTGTAGTTGGATTTACCACTTATTTGAGGCCAAAGTCTCTATTTGCATTCCTTCTCCTGCCTTTCAGAAAGGGCTTATTCATTCTTTCTCCCCATGATTCCATTTACAACCTTCTTTATGTACCCAGTAATGATATCTCTTTTACTACAGCCTAAATGCTTACAAATATGTTAAATTCTATTGGGAGAATACTGGAAGAGATAGGGTGTTGTTATTACAGAGGAATTCATTGCTGTCACTGATATTTTGATCTGCAGACAGCTGCACATGTACTTAAGTCATGATAAGCAGCTGATAAGGAATGCATGTTTCCCACAATATTTTTAGATCTTCTTAAATATTCTCAGACTTAAACTAGAGAAAAGAGTGATAGCTGATAAAGGTAGAGCTATTATCCCCTCCCCACTGCCATTTTATTCATAAGGTCTAGTTATTTTACTTGAAAGCTCATAAGCTTGCGAACAGTGCAAAGTTCACATGTAGTCAATTAACAGAATCAGCTACTTCGGCTGTCACAAGAGGTTATTTGATATGTTTCATAGAATCATAGAATCACTTAGGTTGGAAAGGACCCTTAAGATCCAACCAAGATCCAACCAAGATCCAACCATGGACCTTGAGTCCAACCATAAACCTAACACTGCAAATTCCACCACTAAACCATCTCCCTCAGTGCCATGTCTACAAGTCTTTTAAATACCTGCAGGGATGGTGACTCTACCACTTCCCTGGGCAGCCTGTTCAAATGCTTGAGAAAAGTATCTATGAACAGACACTTGTTTATTAAGAAAAGATGCCTTTAGTAACAGTACAAATAAATGCATTGCATCACTTTAGATTTTTAGAACAGCATAAAAATATATGTCTCAAAATAGGTTTGGGAAGTGAATTTTTGGCAACTTCTATAAAATCATCAGTTGTGCATGTATACGGTTATGTACCATTTGTTTCATGTCTAGATCATTGTGGATTACAGTTGTATTGTAATACATGCATCAATTCTGAAACTCCATTACAATATCAGTTGCTTCTAATTATATCTTCTATCAACTTGATCATTAGGAACACAGCTGACATTGAACCTGATAGAACAAAAATCTTTGTGGTTTAATTTCTAGAATGACAAGGAAGTAATAATAATCTCATCAACTCCTGAATTTCACTCAAGGAGCTAGTACCCTTTCTTGGAGAATCTATTTCGTCTATCACAATTGTAAAACAATTTCCAAAAGTTTTCTCAGACATATTCCTGTGATTATGAAGTCTTATCTTCCATTACCTAATTATGAATAATTGAACTTGTGAATTTACTTTATCTCAGAATGGCTGAAAAAGAGTCCTTAGATCATGTTCTGCCCTCAAAGAAAGTGAATAATTTTGAAAGAAAACAATTAATTTAGGGATTTTTTCTTATTTTTTTTTTTCCATATAGCAGATTCGTAGCCCAAATTCTCATCTGCTATGGTAATACAGGCATTTAATTCTAAATTAGCTGTGAAAGATTATCTAGCCTGGTGGTTAATGTCTGCAGAGATGAGGCAGAAGTATGTAAAAGCCTGAAAACATGACTATACTGTTTCCAGAACCAGTATCAGCACAAAAGCATCTGGCGTCTCATTTAGTCAGACAAAATGCCTCAGCATCGTGTTTGTGGGACAGAGGTGTGTGGTGCACAGACATCTTTAGGGTATGAGGTCAGCTCAGTAGCTCAGTTCAGTTGGGTACATTCCTAATGACCTACTGGATCTCTGGTATTTAGGAGGAGTTACTATTTTCCAATAATTCATGAGGAAAAAGAATAATCCAGTGGCATCAGATTTTATCTTCCGCTCAAATCTAATTAGATTGTAATCAAACTGGTGTTGCTGAAGCTGACAAATTCCTTACAGAGACTCTAGAAAGATGACTGAGTTTTTCATTTTTTCTGGGTTGCTCCATATTGCCATTGGCCTGGTGAGTGGTTTTACTAATTTTAAGAATTGTCTGCTTTGCCATTTCTTTGATAAGTACTGAAAATATAGTATGTTACAAGAAAACTCAGTAGTTCCTTGAAAAATATCAGCTTCTCCACAGTGAAAACGGAAGTTTAGTGATTTCCAAGTTTATCTGACAACCTTAAAAGTTAGAGAATCCAGATCACGTCCTTAGTCAAAGTTAAACTGCAACTAAATGTTTGCAAATGAAGAAACAAAGTATGACATCAGTAATGTATGATATTCTCAAAACCAAACTGGGTAAAATAATGTCTTTGTGTTCCAAGTACAAAAAGTAGACTAACTTGAATTATCGAATTATTTCAGAAAGGCTGAATATTTTAAATAGCTGTTGTTGCATTCCAGTTTCATATGACAGCAAAGTCAGTTTGGTAATCAAAATCAAATTAATTTATTCACTTGTTGAATCTAGTTTTCATCTTCCTAATCAGTCTTGCTTTATGTGATTTCATTTTTAATAAGTTGAAAATACCAACTTTGTACATACAGCTTTGAACTTCTCTCAGTATTCAATACTTTCTTAATAATAATGGCGTACCATAATTAAACATAGACATAATACTCTCTGGAAAAGTTACCTGCTGAGCTGCGCTCTGAGATTTCTCATAGTACAGATTACAGTGTAGGATAAATGAATACAATAAGCTATAGTTTATCTACTGAAACGGATGTAAAACAATTCTTTTGTTTTCTGCTTCATTAATTTTATTTTCTCTCTTGCACAGCTAACCAGTGGTCTGAACAAAACTGGTGGTCTTATGACTAGTTTTGGATCCTCAGGAGTCACCTGAATATGTATTCTTCAGGACTGAGTAAGGAACTATTGGTGATTCAACCCAATTTGGTCAGAAGACCTAAATGATGATGATTGTCTCTTTTAGATAAATGCCATAATAGTGATAGTGAAATTTTATTTATTATTTCACTTTAACCTCCATAGCATGCCCCCAAATGATAATACTTCTTTTTTAAAAAATATATAATAAAAAATATTACTATCTAAAGTTAGTATCTAGAAGTATATCTCTCACACCAGGAATGTACTAGCTTTGAAAAATCAGTCCATCCAAAGGTTCTCACAATCACAAAATCCAAAATCTACTTCTGTGTGCTGTACTATATTTTTTTGTATAGTTCAAATGAGATATTTGCAAACTGGCTTACTCTTTGTTCAATGAACTGGGTTATTAATAAAAATTCATTTAAGGATCTAGACATAAATATGACATTTGTCTAAGTACAAATTTTATGAAGATTAGATGCTATAATCCACGTTAATTTGATAGAGAAAAACATATAACATCACAAAATATAACAATACTACTTCCTATATGTGAAGCTATTTAAAATTTAGATAGGTAAGGTTTTGCTATGTTTTGTTTTGTTTTGCATTTTAAGATTTAAGGGTTTTTTGTTAGTGGTGTGGTAGCAACAGAAAGGTCACTGTTTGAAATACCAGTCTAACAGAAGCAAAGATTACTGAAATCCGTACTTTCTTCTGCCTTCGATCATGCCCTGTGCTCTAAATGATTTGGTCATAAAGCCAGGATACAATGCACTTCATTGAGTAAAACTACATTTTGTGTAGGAATTGTATACCATAAATTTCTAAGATTCATTGGCCATTTTAAATTCACACAATCTGCAAATTGCCCCAGCACTGAGGAAAATGAACATAAAGGAAAAAAAAATGTAGCTAAATATTGAATTAATCCTCATGGTATTCAAAGTACAAAATAATATTGTCAATATCACAAATCTTGCAGATAAAAATACCTTGATTTTGGGAAAGAACAGGCTGAAAAAAAAATAATGAAGTCGTTATGCATTCATTAACAATAATTCTCTTGCAAGATCACTTACTTTAACAAACCCAGAAAGCCAACAATGAACAAAGGTAATATTGAACTAACAGGCAGCATATTTCAGAAACATGCCCAAATGCTTCATATGAGATTGTGAGGGGTGTTAGATTTTATGCTCCTTTAAAAGCAGATTTATTCTCTTTTTGACAAATTTTTGGTTGGAATTCTGCTTGTCCAGAAAATGAAGAATTATATCTGAAAGACCATTTTAAAAATGAATTTTCACACTGGTCACCTATAAAACAAAAACATCAGTTTGACTATTAGTAACAGAAGAGCCTGCTATTGAGAGTTATATTTGACAGCAAACTGCAGACATAAATCTTGTCTTTACAACCACTCTACTTCTTTCCCAAAATGATAAACCCTTCAACTTAACTTCTATCTCCCACCACTAAGCAGATGATCTTCCTTGTCTTTGGTGTTCCTTCCTCTTTTCTGTAGTATTTTCCAATTATATTCAGCAAAATAAACACAACAACATTGGGCAGGAGAGAGGTTTTCAGTGACATTTCCTTTAATAAATGTAGTCCTATGTTTTTGTCATTATCTGCAAATAGATTCTGAATTCCACCAAATATTTAAAAACATACAGACAGATCTACTTCCCCTGCAAATAAATCAAGAACTATATAGCACTTATCATATTGTTGCTCATAATGCTATGTTTTTATGTCTCTTCCATTTCATGAATTCTTCTGCTCCCCATGGATGGCATTTCAAGACAGTTGCAAAAATATTGATTACATTGCAAACATTCTACACTTTCCTCCCACAATGTTGCCTTCAAACAAATCTTGTATCATCTCTAATATCTGAGAGACAATAAAAGTTGGTGCAAAGCAAATGAAGCAGATGGCACCTTATTTAAAGTTTAAGTACCTTAACAATAACGTTCCATATTGTACTTTTATAAATGTGAGAGAGAAGGCTGAAAGGGACAGTAGGCATCTCTCATTGTGGAATGATAATTTAGCAATATGAACCATGGAACACCTCTCAGTCAGTCTTTCAGCTAATAAATTGGTAGATGAGACATGGCTGAGAACCTGTTACACATTGACAAGTCAAATATGGATAAAGTGATCAATTCCTTAAAAATCTGGCTATTTATGTGTATGAAAAAGCAATCAATATAAAATTTCTGTACAAAACAATACAATGCCCTTGGAGCTTCTAGAAATTATAAACATTTTCTTTCTAACAGACAGTACACAGCATAATTTTACATCAGCTTTAGCAGAAACTTAAAGATAACATATCAATGAACTGAAAGTGAAGGCTCACCTTGCTGAGGAGAATATTCAATTAGTCACGTGCAAACAAAAAACCGCTCTTGATTTCAATGCACCAATAATTTTGGCCTAATTTTCCAGAGTTTAAAGCAAACGTACAAATGCTAATAGAGTGAAACTTTAGTTGATAATAAAAATGTTTTCAGAATAGTTTATTACATACTTAAAAAATATAATTCTGAAAAAGAATTTGTATAAATACTTATTTAATATTCTGTTAAGATGGGAGGA
The DNA here is from genome assembly GCF_035582795.1 of Mycteria americana. Classification (NCBI taxonomy): domain Eukaryota; kingdom Metazoa; phylum Chordata; class Aves; order Ciconiiformes; family Ciconiidae; genus Mycteria; species Mycteria americana. Next base: position 53,554,092 of record NC_134396.1, on the reverse strand, counting down.
CTATGTGACAAAAGCAAAATAGATAGCTAGTAAAAGTTCAAGACAGCACCAAATAAAAGAAATAGCGAGTAAGAAAGTGTCTTAACTGTGACAGAACTAACTGTAAGTAAATGCATTTTGATCTTTCAATGTACACAAAAAAAAAAAAGAAAAAACAAATTTCCTATTTTTTCGCTATATTAGCAGGGTCATATACCTTAAACTCGAGAGTATTAAACTGGAAAAGGAGATCTCTGATTTATTAAGGCTGTGGGTGGGGGTTTTATTTTTTTGTGATTTTTTTTTTTAAATAAACATAGATCAGTAAAGAAAAATATGGAATTCCATTGTCTTTAAAATAGTTTTAGTATAAAATTAAAAAGTTTTAATTTATTCAACTGAAGATTCACAGTTATTAAAGTACAAAAATATGGTAGCAGATGGCCACTTAGTTTGCCAGAAAAAAATCATAACAAATCAAAGGGAAGATGAGTTAGGTTAGCGACAAGGCATGTATTTTTATTCAGTGTAAACAGACTGGACTGAAAACTTCTGATAATGGCCTTCACAATTTGTTTCACTGTTTTCAGAATGAAAGCTTTAAGTTAATGAGTTTGAGGGGTATTTTTCCTAAAAAGACATATTTCAGTATGTATTAAGATAAACAAAAGAAAATAGCTGTAATTGAACTATTTTATTTTCCTAGGAGAAAATAAAATAAAATAATAACTTCTAACAATGTGTGAATTTGTCCAGAATTTTCCTTCTGAGAGCATTTAAAACTTTCTGGTTTCATCTTACCTGACATGAAGCCAGACGTAGAAAACTCAAAACCCTTTGCAAAATAGAAACTGTTTACACAGCTTTCCGTAATTTATTTAATATTATTGCCAAGAGTGGAAAATATCCCTTATGAAATATAAATATGCATTATATTGCATACCTGAACAAGCCTGAAATGAGAACTCATGCAGAATGCTGTTGCCAAATAACAGAGGAACCAGAAAACCATTTACAAATAGTGTGAATGTAGTTGGCCTCCTTGATATTGTGAGTTTTTCTGTATGCTTTTACACTTTAACCCCCACATAGAAAATAAATGAGAAAGAAGGGTAATTTTAACTTTGTAAAGCATCATTTGTTTCTTACATAGATAGAGAACATGGAAAGGAGATAGATAAACATGCTGGAGAATATTGCTTAGTAAAATTACTCTTCCCTATCTTGAGTACAACAGAGACAGCAAAACATATAAAAATGGACTTGAAATATTTTGGTGTAAGAAAAAATGCTTGGATCAACTATTACAATTAAAATCAATTTAGATTTCATTTATTCCAAGTTACTGGGGTATTAGAATAACGGTATCAACACCAAAAACTTGTATTTCTAATCAGTAGTCAGTGATGACAATTGAGGAATAATATTCTGTGCCTGAACTGATTCAATTTCAGACTAAAAGCTTTGGTTTTGCTTTTCCTGAACATTTTAATATTGCTGAAACAATCTTTCCTATTTGTATTACAAATGCTAAACCAGTAGTATTGTCTGCTGATCGGGTATCTGCAAAGTACATTTATGTTACAAATGTCTGCTTACTGTAGCTACAATTATAGGCTTCACTTGAGAAGGTGCACTGAATATGGTTTCTATTTCATAAAAATCATATCACCTTATTAGCAAAAGAACCTTCCACTGAAAAATGACCTCCATTTACCATGTGTGTGCTTTTAAAAAATTTGATCAATCAAATTTAAATAGTAGGTCCACAGCTCATCTCTTGAAACACTGAATGATCTCAGTCTAAGTGAGAATGTGACCTAACCAAGACTGGAATCAAATCTGAGCTTTAATTGCTTACATCATGTTAATCATCTAGTGTTTCATGCATTAAAAAAAAAAAAAAAACCAAAACCTGAACATGCTTTAACATTTAACTTATTAGGAATGCATGTAAAGTCAGTGGATATGGCTAAGAGGAATAAAGTTAAATATGGCTATAGTTATTGAGAAGCTCAGGGCCTGACATGAAATACGTTTGCACAGACTATATTCAGAATGGTTTTAGGATGTAGGGTTCTTCAGGTTTCATGCACTTTGCAGACAATAAGGCCACTTAATTTTCTAAGGGAATTATGGCATTGACGGTCATGGTTTCCTCTGAGACTACTCTGTAGTATATAAATGCATTCTGCTGAGGTGGAAGGCCAGTCAATGGAGGATGGGGATGACAGTCCATCTACACCAGAAGTGTCAGCTAGGTCAGAAGAACGTACCTCTCGTATCAACACCACCTCCCCAAGGAAGAGAAGATGGGTTATAGTTGTGGGTGACTCCCTTCTGAGGGGAACCGAGGGTCCGATATGCTGGACGGACCCTCCTCTTAGGGGAGCCTGCTGCCTCCCTGGGGCCCCGGTGAAGGATATCACGAGGATACGCCCTAGCTTGGTACAGCCCTCAGACTATTACCTTCTACTGCTCTTCCATGTGGGGGGTGATGAAGCTGCAACACGAAGTCCTAGAGCAATCAAAAGAGATTTCTGGGCCTTGGGACGGCTAGTAAGGGACTCTGGAGCACAGGTTATTTTCTCCTCTCTCCTTCCAGTTGTGGGAAGTGACACTAGATGGAACATTGGTACCCAATCTATTAACGCATGGCTCCGTGGCTGGTGTCATCACCACAGATTTGGTTTTTTTGATAGCGGGTTGGCCTACACAACATCAGGTTTGTTGGTGTCTGATGGGATTCATCTTTCTCAAAGGGGAAAGAAGATCTTTGCTCAGGAGCTTGCAGGGCTCATCGACAGAACTTTAAACTAGACTTGAAGGGGGAGGGGGATAATATCAGGCTTGCCCAAGAGAATCTGAGGGACGACGTCCCACGGTTAGAGGGAGTGGGTGCCAGCGAGGGCACTCGGCCTGTGTCTCTGAGATGTGCTGGGTACACTGGTGCACAGGTGAAGTTGAACAGAGTTGAGCTAGGGGATACTGAGGCAATAGGAGCCAAGAGGGAAATGCCAGTGAAACGCCTCAAAGCACACAAGGGGTGTTCTTCTATGAAGGAGGCACGGATGACAGCCCAGCTGAAGTGCCTCTACACCAATGCACGCAGCATGGGCAACAAGCAGGAGGAGCTGGAAGCCATTGTACACCAGGAAAACTATGATATAGTTGCCATCACGGAAACATGGTGGGATGACTTGCACAACTGGAGTGTGGCGATGGATGGCGATAAACTCTTCAGGAGGGATAGGCAAGGCAGGAGAGGCGGTGGGGTAGCCCTGTATGTTAGGGAGTGTTTGGATAGTTTAGAGCTTAATGATGGTGATGATAGGGTGGAGTGTCTATGGGTAAGAATGAGGGGGAATGCCAACGAGGCAGATATTGTGGTAGGAGTCTATTACAGACCAACCAACCAGGATGATGAGGCAGACAAACTATTCTATAAGCAGCTGCCTCACGATCGCTAGCCCTTGTTCTTGTGGGGGACTTCAACCTACCGGATGTCTGCTAGAAATACAGTACAGCAGAGAGGAAACAGTCTAGGAGGTTCCTGGAGTGTGTGGCAGATAACTTCCTGACACAGCTGGTGAGTGAGCCAACGAGGGAAGGTGCCCTGCTGGACCTCTTGTTCACCAACAGAGAAGGACTTGTGAGCCATGTGATGGTTGGAGGCTGTCTTGAGCAGAGCGATCATGAAATGATAGAGTTTTTGATTCTTGGAAACGTGATGAGGGGGGTCAGCAGAACTGCCACCTTAGACTTCCAGAGGGCAGACTTTGGCCCATTTAGGAGACTGGTCAACAGAGTCCCCTGGGAGGCAGCCCTAAAGGGCAAAGGAGTCCAGGAAGGCTGGACATTCTTTAAGGAGGAAGTCCTAAAGGCACAAGAGCGGGCCGTCCCCAGGTGCCGAAAGACGAGCAGGCAGGGAAGAAGACCGGCCTGGCTGAATAGAGAGCTTTGGCCAGAACTTAGGAAAAAGAGGAGAGTCTACGACCTCTGGAAGAAGGGGCAGGCAAGTCAGGAGGACTACAAAGGTGTAGCAAGGCTGTGCAGGGAGAAAATTAGAAGGGCCAAAGCCGAGCTAGAGCTCAATCTGGCTACTGCCATAAAAGACAACAAACAATATTTCTGCAAATACATTAGCAACAAAATGAGAGCTAAGGAGAATCTCCAGCCCCTAGTAGACGGGGGAGGGAACACAGTGACCAAGGATGAGGAAAAGGCTGAGGTACTTAATGCCTTCTTTGCCTCAGTCTTTAATAGCAGGGCCAATTGTTCTCTGGGTACCCAGCCCCCAGAGTTGGAAGATATATATGGGGACCAGAATGGAGCCCCCATAATCCAGGGGGAAATGGTGAGTGACCTGCTACACCACTTAGACACTCACAAGTCTATGGGGCCTGATGAGATCCACCCAGGAGTACTGATGGAACTGGCAGAAGTGCTCATCAAGCCCCTTTCCATCATTTACCAGCAGTCCTGGCTAACTGGGGAGGTCCCAGCTGACTGGAGATTAGCAAATGTGACACCCATCTTCAAGAAGGGCCAGAAGGAGGACCTGGGGAACTACAGGCCTGTCAGCCTGACCTCGGTGCCAGGGAAGCTGATGGAGCAGATCATCCGATCATCCTGAGTGCTATCACACGGCAGGTAGAGAATAACCAAGGGATCAAGCCCAGCCAGCATGGGTTTAGTTGCTGGAGCATGTCCAAAGAAGGGCAATAAAGCTGGTGAAAGGTCTAGAGCAGAAGTCTTATGAGGAGCGGCTGAGGGAACTGGGGTTGTTTAGCCTGGAGAAAAGGAGGCTGAGGAGAGACCTTATCACTCTCTACAGCTACCTGAAAGGAGGTCGTAGAGAGGTGGGGGTTGGTCTCTTCTCCCAGGTACCAAGTGACAGAACAAGAGGAAATGTCCTCAAGTTGCACCAGGGGAGGTTTATATTGGATCTTAGGAAATTTTACTTCCCTGAAAGGGTTATCAAGCATTGGAACAGGCTGCCCAGGGAAGTGGTTGAGTAAACACCTCCATCCCTGGAAGTATTTAAAAGACGTTTGGATGAGGTGCTTAGGGACATGGTATAGTGGTGGTCTTGGTAGTGTTAGGTTTACGGTTGGACTCAATGATCTTAAAGGTCTTTTCCAACCTATACGATTCTGTGATTCTGTGATTGCGGGATGGGAAGTATTAACAGAAGGACGATTTTAATTAAAAGAGGTGTCCTGGTTTTGGCTGGGATAGAGTTAATTTTCTTTCTAGTAGCTGGTATAGTGCTGTGTTTTGGATTTAGGATGAGAAGAATGTTAATAACACACTCTGATGTTTTAGTTACTGTTGAGCAATGCTTAGAGTCAAGGCATTTTCCTGCTTCTCACACCACCCCACCAGTGAGTAGGCTGGGGGTGCACAAGAAGTTGGGAGGGGAAACGGCTGGAACAGCTGACCCAGACTGACCAAAGGGCTATTCCATACCATATGATGTCATGCTCAGTATATAAACTAGGGGAAAAGCTGGCTGGGGGTCCACTGCTTGGGAATTGGCTGGGCATTGGTCAGCAGGTGGTGAGCAATTGCATTGTGCATCACTTTTTTTGTATATTCTTTTATCACTATTATTATTTTCCCTTTCTTTTCTGTCCTATTAAATAGTATTTATCTCAACCCATAAGTTTTACCTTTTTTTCTGATTGTCTCCCCCATCCCACTGGGAGGGAGTGAGTGAATGGCTGTGTGGTGTTCAGCTGCCTGCTGGGTTAAACCACAACAAGAAGGAAGCTTTCTGAAACCTTGACTTAAGAAACTAGATTTAAGTCTTACTGATTCAGACAGAAATGGTACCAGTTTCAATGTACGTAACTGTTAGTACAGCAGACAATGTCAACAATTAGTAATAAGGAATTCAGAGAAAACTGGAGCCCAGCCTACCATTTTAAGTACCATCATAACTTTTCTGTTCTAGGTATCATATAACTGTGATTTACTGTGATAGTTATAAGCCACATAGTCTCTTTGTGTATTCATTTTTTCTTGTAGCAATAAGCATAATGAGTTAAATGATTTTATGTAAATAAATATAATTTACAAAAAATCTTGGGTAATTTCACATGATGTGTGAAAATGTCTCTCTTGGTATCTTTTATTTTTTGTCAAAGGAAAATCTCTGCTAGAAGAAGAATTTACACCAGTATCAAAAACAGCTCTCAGATCTGCTCCTATAAGGCTTCATAAGACCAAAGATCAGTTTCTTTTCTATCAGCCTATACCAATTAATAGTAATTAAAGTGTAACCAGATTCAGTAGGATAACTTGTGTTAATAACTGCCCATGAACAGGTCTACAAAAAGTTGAAGATGATAACACTCTTTAAAAGACTAATTTTTTTCAATGGCTTGTCTGTATTCATATTTAATCTAACAGCAGAATGAATGTACTACAAACACATGTATAGCTTAATGGAAATATTACAGACTGAGTTCTGTCGACTTATTTGAATTCTGCTTTCACAGTTATGATATGTTAGTGATGTATTTTTCTGAAATTAATGAGTGCACTTGGCAAGATTAAGAATGACTGATGTGACATAGTAGAGTTTGCCCACCAGCACAGTAAGGTTATTTCATTCCACTTTACTGAAAAATAATCAGTATTGGTCAATGTAAATGCATCTTCAGCTTCAATTGAGTGTGCATTATGCAAGGCCTATTGCATGAGCTGCCTATAGACAAACACCATTTCTATTGTTTTCTGCCATGCATTTTGCTCCATGCCAAGTAAAGAAATTCATCCTGAAACAGAGAGAATGTTCTGCTATTTCTCAAATCACATGTGTAGCTGAACAAAACAGATAGCAGGTATAATAGATTGTACCCTAAAGGTAGGATAGTTCAATAAAGAGTGCTTTCTTTTATTGTTCAATAAGCAGAACCTGATATTTCTTATTCAGTCCCTTCACTCCTTGAAAGCACAAACAAGAATTCATTATTTATAATATGCCACATCATGATGTAAACATGTCTTGTACGTGTTTCAGCTCACTGGGCTTGGAAGAGTGCCCTATTAGAATGGAAATGCAGATTTGTGCTTTCTGTTATAATAAATGCCACTGAGTGTTCTTTACTTCTTACCACTTGATGTGTAGAAAACAACCCCTATCTTCTGTTTTCCATCAGCTCAGCTCATCCAGGTCAGGCAATATCCCTTCCATGAGGTATATAAACAAAAAAACAAAACCAAAAACACACTGAAAAAAAATTCTATACAATATTGTATGCTTTCCCTCTTATCTGTTATTTTCCATACAGAAAAGTATGTTCTTACTTGCTATTCATTTCTTAAAATCAAATCGTATTGATTAACAGTAGAAATTAAGGCTTTACAATAGTTTTCAAATGAAGAAATAGTGATGGTATTCTGGATGTCCTGTTCTTGGCGTAGGACAAAAATTATTTAATGGCTATGACAACAGCACAAAACTTGGCAACTCAGTTTGGTGTGCTCTTATAGCACAGACATGCAAGGTGATCTCAATCATAGACTCATTATAGTTCAATTCTTATCTCTAAAACTAGGCTAATAGCACTCCTTTAGTTCACAGATCTTTGAAAGACAAGTATTTTAGAAATTGTTAGGTGCTTTGAGAACACAGTAAAGTATGTTTTCAAAATGAAACAGAAATAAAGTATGTTTTGAAAATGAAACAGAAATACAGATTTATTGGGGGTGAGGTGATTCTAGAATATGTTTGGTTTATTTTATAAGATGTGTATTCAATGAGTGTTAACAACTTTCATTGCCATCATCTGGATGGTGAATGTTAAGTATCTTCACTCTCCTGCAGAATGCTACTTCACAGAATGCAAAAAAAAGCTCTACTTCATATACAGTTTGCCTTTACCTTCACAGGAGATTAGGTTTAAGGATAGGGATAGACAAGGTTTAGGATTAGACCTAAAGGTATATTATGAGGAAATCCAAGCAATGACTTGGACTAAACTTTTCAGTTTTCATCCAGTTGTAGGAAATGGGCTAGCTAGATATTTATCGATTTCTTCAGAGGTGTTTTCTGTCTTGACAGAGTGATTTTTTTTTTCGCTCAGAGATTCAGATGGACAGTGAATGTTCCCCACATGACTATGTGATTACCCAGCTGCAAACCTGAACTAAATTCAGGCTTTGCTTCTTCCTGCTTTGCTACAGGGCTTTTTGAAGTCTTCATAACTCTATACTCCTCCTTCCTCTACTTTGACTTGCTTATAAAAACATAATAACAAGTTTTCCAACATACTATTCATAAAATAGTGAAGGAAAAAGCTGCTGACTTATCATGACTGTCCCATGGCTTCAGAACAAAGAACAACGGGGTGGGGGGGAACCCAGCCACTATTTTAAAATATGTTACCCAAGCTGAAAGAGAGCTATTACTTTCCGATGTAATAGAATACGGACGCTATCTAAAAAAATAGCAAACACAGATTTCCTCCAGCTGGCTGCAACATATGTTCTGTTTTCAAACCCAAATTATTAGAGAAAGTTCTGGGAATGTGCTAGAAGCATTATTCAGAAAAAATTAAGCAGCCAAAGGTGAATATACCAGGTTAATGATTATTGACTAGTTTAATGAAGTTTCCAAGAGTTTCTTCTGATCTTTCTAGAATAGCATGTCATAAAAGAGCATGTGATTATAGTTACTTCTCTATAACTTGGTGGTGTAACACTAAAATCCAGCATTAACTGGAAAATTGCATTTATTTTAGCAGGGCTTGAATTGCTTATGGTATTTCTGAACAAAAATTTCCATTCCTCCTCTTTATCTATTACAAAGCATCACTGCAGGGATAGCTTAGTGTTAAGCTAGTAGAAATTATGTGTCAGACACACAAAGGTCTGCTATCAAAAAGGAAGAGAGTAACATAAAGTTTTGCATACCAAAAGATTCACAGCAGTAAGCTATAACCGTGCTACTTTCCTGATATATTTAATTGATTAGTGGATGAGGTCTTACTTCTCCAGGTTTGTGGCTTGGGAAAGGTTTCTTCTTATGCAGTAGAATAAGCCTTCTTCTTACTAGTGACAAGGACATGTAGAACTGAATAACCAATACTACCAACAGCAGTGAGAAGGCACAACAGTCCAGATCCAGAAACCATTTTATTCAACTTTGCATGCTTTTTCTCCAGATTTTTTTCCAACCCCAATAAGGATAGGATTACACTTGACAATGCCTTTCAGCACTTTTGATTTCTTGTTCCATGGAATGACAGTGAAATGGAAAGAATTGTAATATAGTGATAAAGAAAGAGATATTGGCTTATATATCATATCAAATTAAAAACCGCAATGTGACAGCTAGTGATTCTGTTCACCTTTTTTCTAAGACCAGAAATACAGGAGATTTCTAATAGTTTCCCTTTATGAGGCTATACAGAGGTCAAACTGGTCATATACCACTTTATTGCTTGAGTTGTAGCAATAAGGTGAATGGTGAATAACAGTTCAAAGACTTTCAATTTTAATACAATAATAGACAACAAATCAATGAATGCCAACAGAGGCTTAACTGTCAATTAATGATCCAAGGTCCTGCTCTCAGTTATGAACTCCTACAGCTAATTTCTTGAGGAGGGCTTTAGATTCTATTTCTATTTTTCTAAATATTAGTAATAGATAAAGTAGAAAAGTGAGTGGACATTTCTGGAAGATGTCACAATAATACTGCATGTACTGTTTCATACAGTAATCCACAACAGATGCTTACAATTTGATGGGATAGAGAGGGTAAAATTTGCAATATGCTAATGATTTTAATTTTGTTTGTTATGTCTCTAACTAGGGTGAAAAAGGCTTAGGACTAAGTTAAGGAAAAACTGTTGATCTTTAAAATATGACTTAGTAGAATAGAGTTGCTGAATGTAAATTTATTTGTTGTAGTTATATTTTACTTTAATCAGAAGTAACTCCTGTTCACCCTAGCAGTAACTCCACTGCAAGAGTAAACACTTTGAATGCAGAGTACTCCAGGTGCCAAAAGATGTCCATTTCTACATGCTCAGAACCACTTCAGTCTAACTAGCATGAATAGTTCAATGTCAAGCTTTTGAGACGGGTTTTTTTCGGTTTACCCAAGGTACTTACGCCAACAGACATTTTACAGTACAACTTGCACATGGTGGCAGAAATAGTGCCACACAAATTGTCCTAAACACCAACTACGGAGCTGTTTGGAGAAAGTAGAGAGTCTGGAAGGGGAAAACCTCTGTAAGTTCACTTGCATAACTTAATATATTAAAGAAGATTGTGATTGCAATTTGACATTCAACTAATTTGCTTAGGAGCAAGACAATTGTGTATTCTGTTTCTTGGTTTCTCTTAGAATTTTGCATTAAAATATCAGTAGAATAAACTTCTCAATCCTGGGACACAAAGCAGGTAGGTAGCATTTTCCCCCCTCTGACCTCTATATTTTATTTATTACAGGTATTTTAGATTTACTGAGAAAAAAAGTTACTTTGTCACATAGGGTTTACTACCAATTTTAAAATCTATTGCTCTAAGTAGGAGAGCTAATGAAGTTAATGGGTGGCTTTTTAAAGTGTCTAGTACATGTGAGAAAATGGAACAGTCTTTCCTTCAACAGACCATATGAATAACCAAGCCTCACAAGTAAACTCAAGACATACTTCAGGGTCTAGGAAATATTGCAAAACAAATAATTCTTACTAATCCTTTAAAGAATGTGCAGGTGTACAGGGAAATAGCCCCACCTAGGAATTTCAGTGAGTTGATATCATAATTCTGCAAGGCTACATCCTCCTGAAATCGAATTAATAGTGTAGGAAAAGCATGTGTTTGAAATGATCAGTTGTCATTATATCCCTTGACCTAGACTTACAAGAATACACAACAGAAGGTGCAAAGCAATACAGGAGGTAGGGAGATGCAAGGCAAGAGTAGACTGAATGGTGGATGATTCTTCACACCAAATAGAGATGTGAATCGTGCTGAGAACCAAGTTTTACTTGAAAAGGAATTTCAAATATTTAACAATAGTGTCAAAGAACTGACTTTTAGATAACTTTTTACATTTCTAGATGACTGTGTATTTTGCTTAAAATGTTCCTGCAATAGTAAATCTTACATTTATTAAGGGGGGGAAAAAAAAGGTACAAAATTATGGAGACCAAAAGACATAAGAGAAAGGTGCTAGAATGTGGAAGTAAAGAGAAGAAATAACATGCAGAAAAAAGGTGCAGCTCAGAAATAAGAACCCAGGAAGCCAAAGAAAATCCTAAAAGCCCCCCCCCCCCTTTTTTTTTTTTACTTTTGCATAAGACAGAATGAAACAATCTTGTCAATAGGGAAAGACGGAGTGGATCAGCCAGCTGTTTTCTAAACATATTAGCAGAAAAGCTTCTATAAAAATCATAGTATCACTCTGAGAAAAGCAAACAACTTGGAATGATTTATAGAATAGAATAGAATAGAATAGAATAGAATAGAATAGAATAGAATAGAATAGAATAATTTCATTTGGAAGGGACCTACAATGATCTTCTAGTCCAACTGCCTGACCAACTCAGGGCTGAACAAAAGTTAAAGCATGATATTAAGGGCATTGCCCAAATGCCTCTTAAACACTGACAGATATGGGGCATCGATCACCTCTCTAGGAAGCCTGTTCCAGTGTTTGGCCACCCTGTCAGAGAAGAATTGTTTCCCAATGTCCAGTCTGAACCTCCCCTGATGCAGCTTTGAGCCATTCCCAGGTGTGCTGTCACTGGATCCCAGGGAGAAAAGATCAGCACCTCCCTCTCTAATTCCCCTCCTCAGGAAGCTGTAGAGAGCAATGAGGTTGCCCCTCAGCCTCCTTTTCTTCAAACTAGACAAACCCAGAGTCCTTAGCTGCTCCTCACAGGACATGCCCTCCAGCCCTTCCACCAGCTTTGTTGCCCTCCTCTGGACGCTTTCAAGGACCTTCTCATCCTTCTTAAATTGTGGGGCCCAGAACTGCACACCTTACTCCAGGTGAGGCCACACCAGTACTAAATACAGTGGGATAATCACCTCTTTTGACTGGCTGGCTATGCTGTGGTTGATGCTCCCCAGAATGCGGTTTGCCCTCTTGGCTGCCAGGGCACGCTGCTGACTGATATTGAGCTTACCGTCAACCAGCACCCCCAGATCCCTTTCTGCAGGGCTGCTCTCCAGCCACTCCTCTCCAAATTTATACTTGTGCCCAGTGTCACTCCATCCCAAGTGGAGAATCTGGTATTTGTTCTTGTTAAATTTCATCCCATTAATCATTGCCCAGTGCTCCAATCTATCTCGATCCTGCTGCTGATCTTACTAACCCTACTCCCATAATTCTGTTGCATTATCTTTTCTCCCACTTTACTTTTCCCTAACATTTGAATTCTCACAAGTTTGCTTGAAGTGTCTCAGCATAGTTTTTTTTCGCTCTAGATCAAAGGAGAGGAATATATTTAAACTTTTTATCTTGGACTTTATAAAAATATGAGGTATTTGCAAGTGATATCTATAAATGGAATGACAGTTTTGAGGCATACTTGTGTGCTCTCACTTCCTTCAGGACCTCTTACTAGATGGAATATTTCCTGGAAGCAGATGCATCAGAGAGGATCAGGGAACCAAGAATTTGAGAATTTGTTTAGGAATGTTATCTAGGATAAAGGAAAGCTCTCAAAAGCCTCTGAATGGAAATGAAAGAAGCCAGCCAGAAAGGAATTACCAGCCTGTGATTAGTCCACCTCTGAAAGCTTCTCTTGCTCTAAGGCAGCAGTTCAAAAAGATCCTGCCCTCCTACTCCCTAATGGTATTACAAATTTGATCTTTCTACAATTTTTATTCTCCTATATATTTAGCTTACATATATCCTTAGTGTGAATTGCCATTGTAAGATTGAATTTTATCTATTTATTTTCCCCTCCCTGCAGCTGTTCTTTTAGTATCTGTATAATTTTTTGGCGCCCTACTGGCTTGCATACCAACTTAAAATTTAAAAAATTCTCATTTAACTTCATATCTTTCATCACGTCTGTAATATAGTTTATTACCTGGTTTTCTTTTTCGGAGTTAACCAAAGCTTAAAATATCCTACAGTTCATTACTGATTATTGTCAGATAAAAGCATACTTTCTGGCTTCCATTTTACTACCACTTATTGCTTGAAATTCAGGATTGAATGTTGTATATACCTCTTCAGCCTATTCATTCTAACTTTTGCATAACTTTTAACTGTTCTCTTTTGCACTTTAGATTTTTTGTTTGTTCACTTGTTTTGTTGAAACTCACTTGTACATACCCTTAATGACCTTATAAAGCAGCTCTTCTAAAGGAAATTCCCTGATTATGTCTTACCCATAGGACCTTTAAGTGCTTCCTGTCTCCTACACATCAATCTCTCAGCAATCTCTCAGCTTGACAGCAATCTCTCAGCTTGACAGCATGAGACCTTGTGACACAGCAGAGTGCCTATCCCCTAAGTCTTGGTTTATAAGAGCAGAAAAAACAGAACATGTAGGCCAAAAACAAGCTGTGAGGTGTTCTGGCTAGGTATCTGAGAGATGTACCTGCCCTGCCATCTTGACATTATTTCTGTAGTTAACCTTTTTTAAAACCCCATGTGTAAATTGGCAGGAAGAGCTTTCTTAGGCTTTTGGAAATGTTAATCTATACATATTTTTTAATGTCTTTGAATACAAGCCTATAATGGGACCATTGTGACAGCTATTCACAGGAAAACTTCTGAGTGTTTCTACTGATTCAGGATGTGTTATTTTTTTCATGTGCTAGTAACATAACAGCTCTGGAAGATTTTTGTTTCCTTTTGGGAGTAGTACAAAATTATTACTTTTAGCCTTAAAGCTCTAGATTATTTGAGTCCAAGTAAACTATACAAACACCTTTATCTCAATGCAGCTTTGTCATGCCAGTGTTCACTTTTGTTAATTCATTTGACTATTTTCAAAGAAGGGATAAGTGAAACGTCAACAGTGTTGGGGATGAAGATGTGAGAGAAGACCTACAGGAACCCTGTGCTCTTTTGAAGCAGCCAGGCAGGTTGTTGCATCTCAAGTAGCACTAGACATCAGTGCTCAGGTAAGTGAATTGAGATTGCAATGGGTGGTGAGACACCTGGCATGCCTGTCCCCTAAATTGAGTAGTTTTATGAGTATCTTAAAATATGTTCTGTAAGCTTATTTAGGCTTTGGTCTTAGTAAGGGTCATACTTATATTAACAGGAATGCACATTTTTCAGTCATCACCTCAAAGCTTGTTTTGGTCTTTCTAACAATAAGAAACCTAGAGGGTCCTTATGAAAGGAAAATTTTTAAGGAAAAGTTTTAATGAAAAGATTTAGATATCTTTATATAATTAATCACCTATCTTCTCATTATTTTTACACAATCACTGTCCACTTTAGACACAGTGCCTATTTTATAAAGTTTTATAGATTTATATTCTTTTCTGACTTTATGCTTTAGAGAAGACTGCAGGGAACAGCTACTGTTTCTGAATATCTTAATAACCATATTTACTATATATTCCTCAGTCAAATATCTTGTATAGTTTGATACAGATCTCTGTGAGTCATTCTTATCTGCTCTACATGCTGACTTATTTTAGGAGAAGGCTGATTTTTGAATCAGCATTTAAACTCCTTTTCTATTGACTTATGATGATATATAATTTTTCTGGAATATGATTTTTTTCATAGGAATGAAGTTCACATTTTAAAGGGTTCTATTTCTGCAACAAGCAATTTCAAGTTGATGTTATTTTGTGGGCAATAGTGTCTATTATACATGACATTTTATGGTATAGACTTTGCTATAATTAATCAGGATAATACTGTCTCTTCTAGAACAACTAAAATTTCTAGAAAAAAGTGAATCAAATGGTTTCATTGCTATCTGTACAGAATACCAAACAAGTTATTCTGCATTATTCCTGGCACACTGCAATAATGGTTAACAACCTGTATGCCTCTTTTTGACTAGGACTGTTGCTGTCTGTGCAGTTAAAAAGCTTGATAGATGATGTGGGTTATATTGGTTTATATGTTGCAGATGGTTACCCATAACCCCCAAACATGAGGGTAATCTGTGTTGACAAAATCTCCACTGTACACACTATTGCCTGTACAAACTTCTTTTCCATCCCTGTACAACATATTACTTTTCAATAATAATTGTAGCCCTTTTGTACGTATACGAATATATACAATATTTATAGGCACTCAAGCAGTAAAAGTGATTCATTTCAATCACACAGTAGAAATGGTTCAGCTCAGTAATGGAAAGAAATGTTATTCTTGCAATTATGTGTTAGGCTAAATCATAATCAAGAGGAAAACTCAAAAGTCCCATCTCTTGGTCAGTAGGCAGGTAATACTATCAGAACATAAACACAGCTAACATTATCACATCATAGCCATTTCTCCTGCTAGAGTAACCACTTCTATTAAAGAAGGAAACCTGCTAAAGTGCAAGTAAAGGTCCCATTTTTCAGCTACATAAGGATGTACATTAATTGGACAGGCTGTTGTTTGGGTGCCAACATTCAAATTCAATTTCACTATGCCATAAACATTCAGTGATTATAACACTTCAAACAGTTGTTGAGGAGTATCACTGTTTTTCATAATTTCCTTAAATATAAGATTATTTTTTGTGGTTTAAGATGTGTATGGTAGTATTTCTACTTACATGTTTAGTGATATGAAAGTTGTATTTCAAGATAGTGCAGCATCTTATTAAAGAACAATGAATAAATTCAACCACAAAATACTGAAACCTGAAATTTCCCCTATGTGGAAAAGTCTGATATTTTAATAATATCTTAAGTAAAAATTGAACTAAAAGCTAAAGCTTTGGTAATGTTCTAATATATGGGATTTCAAAAGACATTTTAATTCAAGAAAATTTTAAAACAACTTCAAATGCAATATGTAATTTTTTTTCCCACTCAATTGTATATGCTTATATACTTCATGATATTTCAATAGAAATTTCTAACTGTCTCCAGCTGGTACATATCAGATCTTAGTCTCTTTCCATTCTCTTGTATTCTAGCTCAAAGGGGCAATACTTAATGGTGACTGATGGGTTGGAGTCACTTTAACTGCCTTTTCAGATAAAAAGTAGGAAAAATATTAAATTCTGAGTAAGTTGGTTGGACAGCATTACAGACCTTCAAAATCATAGTTCTTTGTGAAGCTTGGCAGGAACTCAGATCTCACATAGGATCTCATGCCTGGATATAAAGTGCAGAAGGGCTTGTTTGCTCAAGAAATTTTCAGTTTTGTTTGGGGTTTTTTGGCACTTATCAGTTGCCATGGTTTAACCCTAGTCAGCAACTAAGCACCACACAGCTGCTCACTCACCCTCCCTGCCTGCTCCCCAGTGGGATGTGGGAGAGAATTCGAAAAAAAGTAAAACCTGTGGGTTAAGATAAAGACAGTTTAATAGGACAGCAGAGGACGATTTTTATTATTATTATTATTATTATTATTATTATTATTATTATTATTATTATATTTATTATTATATATTATATAATAATATTATATAATATATTATATAATAATAATAATAATAATAATAGAAGAATGTACAAAACAAGTGATGCACAATGCAATTGCTCACCACCCGCTGATCGATGCCCAGCCCGTCCCCAGGCAGTGATCGCTGCTCCCCAGCCAACTCCCCCCATTTATATGCTGAGTATGGCATCATATGGTATGGAATATTCCTTTGGTCAGTTTGGGTCAGCTGTCCTGGCTGTGTCCTGTCCCAGCTTCTTGTGCATCTGGAAGAGCATGGGAGCTGAAAAGTCCTTGACTAGTATAAGCACCACTTAGCAACAACTAAAACATGTGTGTTACCAACATTATTCTCATACTAAATCCAAAACACAGCACTATACCAGCTACTAGGAAGAACATTAACTCTATCCCAGCCACAACCAGGACACCAGTCCAAACAAACCACTGACCTTCTCTCATGTTGAGGAGTATTATTTACTAATGAAGGCGTGTTTTCTGTGAGCTTCTATGTCTCATATGAAGAGATTACTAAAACAAAGTTACATAAATAGAATAATTTAAACAATCAAAACTTTTTCTGTTTTCATTCTTGTGTGTTATTGAGAGATGTCTGTTTGTTAAGGTAATCAAGAGAACTGACCTTCAAATAGTTCCTCAAGTAAAACTACTTCATAGGTTTATACCTGGCCTTACTGAATAACATGGAATTCATATGCAGCTTTGTTATATAAAGGAAAAGATAAAACTATCTAGTAGAACAGAAGACACTTGTCTTGTTCAGAGATAATGTTTTAGGAAGGAGAGAGATACTATTTTCACCTTTTAGTTTATTATGAAATAAAGAGTTCTGGCTACCACAATGCAACATGGAAGTGTGAGTTATTGTTCTCTTACCACAGTTTTAGCAATATTTGAAGTAAGCTCTTCTTCAGTTTGGACAGATGTATCAATAAATTATTTTTGTCTCTCATGAGGAATTTTATAAATTCGGATAATGGAATTCTTTAATTAATTGAAAAAATGTTACAGAGAATTCAACACATATTTTTCTTTCATAGCATTTTCAGTAGTTTTGTTTTACTGCAGTTCACCTGCACTGAACATTCTTATTTTCTAGATAGCGTTCACAATACCCAGGTGTCCCAGGCACTCACACTGGTATGTTAAATGTGTATCACTGAGAAATAAGATTCCTTTAAAAAAACCACCTAACTTTAAATATCATCTTGCTGAGGCCACCACCCAAAAAGCAATAAAAACCCCACATAGTCATTTTTTTGTTGGAAGGTTTTGTTAATAATAATATTTCCAATAATATTGGAGTCAATGTTACTTTATTATTACATTTGAAGTAGATGAGAACAGCTAGTTTGGGATAGCACTTTATATAAGGACAGAAAATAAAGGCTAAGACAAGAGTCTTAACACAAGTCACATTATTAGTGTGTTTTCTGTAAGTAAGGAGATTAAATATGGATAGTGCATGTAAGTTCACTGAAACTAGACATGGCTGACACTGAGAACAAATGTAAGGGAGAAAAGGATTGACAAACTTAACCTTAATGACAAGTGGTTAGCAACACCTGTCCTTTCTGCCCCCTCCCTCTCCATCCCCTACATTTGACTCATGCAGTTTAGGAATGCTTTCAGTTTCATGGGGAGGAGCGTTAGGTCTGTTGTTAGTCCCTTTACGCACCTGCTCTGCCTTGGCATTCACTTCCACAGTACTGCATCACAGCTTTAGCCTGTTGGATCAAGGCATCCAAGGTAGAAACATAGGTAGAAATTAATTTACTTTGTATTATATGTGGAAATTAGGGGGTTTGATATTAAATGCTTCCTGAGAAATAATAAAGAAAATGCTTCATATCTGAGAAGCTAAAATAATTAAGTGGTCAACAGAATGATACACAGATTTAAAGTTCAAAATCTGTTCCCCGCTCCTTTTTTTAATTACTTTAGGGAAATAACTATAACAATTCTTTTCTATAAATATCTCCTCATCCAATGAGGGTATTTATGTATTACCTAATAGCACTTTTGTATTTATGGAGCCAGTCAATGCCTGTTTAAGGGAGGAGGGTTATATTGAGAGACTGAGATGGACAACTTAATGCAGCTTATTTTTCAGACTTTCATGGAATGGTCTGTCAAGTTGTCTCCAATTTTTCTTTTTGAACACATTTGTGTTACAACAATTAGTTTAAAAAGAAATGGAGGGAAAGACAAAGATAGCCCTACTACGCTCAGATAGCCTCATAGGTCAGTCAGGCAAATGAATATTTCTAAATAGTTTCAAGATTTAAAAAATTCATTTCTCTGCTCACACCAGTAAGTACGATCTATTGCCACTTGCTGTATCACAAGCATAGTTTTTCAGAAATATCAAAGGTAATGTGCCAAGCTGAAAAAAATTTAACTTTTCCATCTTCTACAGAATTCCTGGTCTGGAAGTAATGCCATCAAAACTTATGAGATGTTGAAAGAGATTCACTATGAGATGAAAAATATGCATTGTAGGTAGTAACTGAAGATCTGGTTGCCCAAATTTACTTCTAACAATACTTAGCATGAAAGCCAGAAGTACTGAGTCTGTCCAGCATGTCAGAACTCCTTATATTTTGTAGAGTTCAACTATTTTCACAGG
Source organism: Mycteria americana (assembly GCF_035582795.1). NCBI lineage: Eukaryota > Metazoa > Chordata > Aves > Ciconiiformes > Ciconiidae > Mycteria > Mycteria americana. The sequence goes on along the minus strand of NC_134396.1, from coordinate 53,534,902 downwards.
CCATCAGCTACACTATGAGTGTAGTAATGACCCACCAGACAATTAATGCAGATGTAAATGAAGCGGAAGTGGAACAAAGAGTTAGAAAAATTTATTTTACACCCACATAGGAACAGAACAATGTGAGGAATTAATGAAGTGAATTGAACCTTCAATTACACCAAACTTGGTAACAACAAGAAAACCATATTTAGGGTGTATTGGTCTACACAAATATTTTATAGAATTATGTCTTGGCTGATGAATAATCTTAGAGATTTAGAGGTCAGTCTTGGTTCTGTTCTCTTAAAGAGAAACTTGACTTGCAAATATATTTTGGTCATTTGTCATTTTTTTTGGACTTAACATGATTCAATAATCTGACTAGCAATTCTGGTTCAGCATTGAAGCAGAGGAAAAGAATGATTTTTCTGGTAGCCTGTCACGTCCCACCTGGGAGGAGGCAGAAGTAAAATTGAGATGCTGAATATGTCACGTGAAGGGCATGACTCTGGTGTGTGGCTAAGGGAAAACAGGTGGCCTTCCTGTTGAGTCACGAGGTTCAGAAAGGACCCCCTTGCTTTCTAAACTCCTTTTCAGAGAGGAGTCTAGGTGCAGCTGGATCCAGTCTTAGTCTCAGACTTGGTCAATGGTGTATGTCTAAGGATTATGAGGATGGTAAGGGCAGCCACACAGCAGAATAAGCGTTTGCCTGCCAGATCCCTCTCCACCCCACTTGGGAGTGACTCAGATTCACAAATTCCCTCAGACTAAATTAAGGTGAAATGACACCAAACGATCAATTAGGCACTTCATTTGTAGTGGGAACAACTTGAACTTGGAAAGCATCAACTTGAAAAACTTGGAAAGCATAAAGGGGTTGGCAACAGTGGGATCTTATTGGAACATTGGTAAGAAGGAAAGGAAAGGGAGGAAAAGCGGGGGGGGGGGAGAGAGAGATCGATCAAGTTAGCAGTAAATCAAGCTAGAGAGAGAGAGAAAGTAAATCAAGCTAGCAGTAAAGAAGAGACCAAACTAGGACATTATAACACAGATACACATACTTCTATCGACTCACTAACAGATCATTCACATATCTGCACTATTAACATCTCTTAACAGAACTCAGAAAAAAAATTCAGAGTATCTTTTAGATACTCAGGTTTCAAGCTGCACCTCTAAGAACTCAACTATGTTTAAATAATATATAAGTAAAATAGAGGTAAGCAGTACAACTTGTTAAGAAAGAAAGAAATTGAGGTTAAGACCAGTATCAATCTTTCTTACTGGTATTTGCTGAGTAGTTTGCAAAGTCAGTGAGCAGATGCAAGTACATAACCCTTCTGCTGTAAGGGAAACTGAGAGGTAAATCTCTTTCCGTTGAGATTTTAATTCACTGAAGTTCAATTTTGGAATGAACGCACAATGTTTTCATGCTTTATGCAGTTTTGGAAGGCAAAGAAGATGTTAGTCGGAGAGTTCCATGGGTCTGTCTGCTAATTCAGGTAAATGTAAATACAGTAGTGCTGGGTCATAGATGGAGACCAGATTGCAAAGTAAAGGGTAATCTCCTTCTAGCCCTAACAATTATCAAAGTCGTTTGCACATATTTATTTCTTTTTCCATTCTTTCAAAAAAATAAAAACAAAATTCTGTCTATGTTTGGAACTATGGGATTAAAGAAACACTGATTTTTTTTTTTTTGCTTTTTATAGCATTGTATTCAGTGTAGTATCGTATACAGTGTAGTATTATATTGTAGATAGTATTCATTGCTAGAGAGAACCTCCTTCTGGCCTTGCTCACTTGCTGCTTCATGTAAACGTGCCAGCATTCCTTCTCTCTTCTTCACTGTTATTCTAAACCACAAACTCTTTAAATATTTCCAGGAAATAAATACATAAATAAATAACCCCACCAAAAAAAGAGTTCCACCTTCCTAGAAAGACCAATACACTTAGTAAGTAAAAGAAAGTAAAAGATTTAGATTGAGCCTAATTGCCCTAGAACCCAAAGAAATGATCTCAACATTCTGCTGTTAAGTATAAAAAGTAATTTTAGCTATTTCTTGTCTCTGCTTTGGAAAATCAGCTAAAGAAATCTTGCTCCCCCGCCCCCCAAGAAAGGCTTAGGCATGTAGCAACTAATTGTTCAGAACTAAGAATGCACAGAAATATCTTAATTGTAGAGATGCATTGGTTCTAAGATATACTCTTTTGCAACATTTTATATTCTTTATTTCAGGCTGGCCCTGCTCAATATACAAATAATTTGTATGTTCCGTACTTAGGAACCTAAGTCTTCCTGTAGATTTTTATAGAAAGCAAGAAACATAACTTAGAGCTTAGGATTCCACTAGAGTGCCAAATGCCTAAGGATGATGGCAGCAATTATCTACTAGTTATTACCCACTGTGTTATTTCCACTAGTGACTCTAACTTTTAATGAAAGGAAGTCCCTCATAGTATGCAACAAGCCAGCGTTCCTTCTAGAGAAAAGATGGTGCATGGTCATTGGAGTTGCTAGCTAGAGACTTTCTATGGCTAATGAAGGCAATGGAGATGTGACATGCTTCCACTGAGAATCAGAAAAGATGAAAAGCTTACCTGCTTTAAAACCATTTCTTCAGAGAGTACAATATAACTTTGTCATTAATCCACTTGCAAAATTTTTTTATAATCTCCAGTAGAAAGTGTGAAAATCTTTTAAATTCTAATCTATATTTACATTTTACATTTGTATATCATAGACCATAGTCCCACTGGAATACTGTGTTTGGTGTAATTGTGCATATAGACAGTATTTGCCTGTTAGTTCATGTAATTTCTCAGAAAGTGTTACTTAGAAGTTCAGTCATAGATACTTCCAATCGGATAGCATAAACATCAAAACACGGGAAAGAATAAGGTACTTTTTGAAATGAGGTTCTCTAATATGGATTTACTGCATGGGCATGCATAAATGGAACCTTCTACATGCCTCAGTTGCAGACTAATCAGGAAAAGACATGTTAATAGGATAATATAAAAAAACCCCTGCTTTCTGTAATAATTTCATTTCAAAATAGTTTGCTTCATTTACTGTAGACTTTTAAAAAGTATTCTGTATCAATTTTATTTGCCAAGAGAGAAAAGCCTTGTCAGAATGCCACATCAGCCGCAGAAGTATATTTGTATTTTATTCTTTTTCAGGTATAAATTGCATACTGCACAACTAAGTGTTTTCATATGGAAATTACAGATTTGCTTTTCCTGCTCCTCCCTAAACACTTCTCAAATAATAGATTATATATTTTTTTAATGCAGAAAAAACATTTGACTAAATTGGAAAACTTTGAAAGGGGACCAAATATTGTCTTGACTTGTGATGCTCCCAGAGTAATATATTATCCAACAGCAGACAACTAGTAACTCCAACAATGTTAGCATTTTGAAACACTCAAGGAACATTTATGCAAAAAGAGTTTATATAGCCCTCACGTGTGAACTATTTAAATAATTTGAAGTATACCATCCTAGTTTGATGGGAAAAAACCTACAGAGTCAACAGCCTTTGCATTATGAAGTAGTTAGGAGGTGATCAAACTCATGTAATTGATATCAAAACGAGGTAAAATAGATCATTGCACTTGAATGGATGTAGTCGTAATTAACACTTGATATGAATACTATGGGAGAAACTAATATATGCTTGATATGGTAAACAACAGGATAGCTGAATTCCCTTCACTTCTTGGGCCAGTTGCTGTATACTTTTGTTGCAGGACAGAATTTCCTGTTTATAGTGTTTAAAAATTCAAATCACCTAATGAAATAAAAATTCTTACAATGAAACAGCTCATACATTACTTTATTGCTTCTGATCTGAGAAAATAGTATTCCCGTTGAAGAAGACTTTTCTCCAGTGTTCCTTTTCTAATGCTGTCACGGTTGATCAGAGATAATAAAAAAGTATTTACTGTATTATATGTTCTCCATTAAGATAAAACTTTCCTATTTGGAAAGTATTGAGCATCATTGAGCTTAACTGCAATTCAGGTCTGTACTTTTTAAAACCGTCTTTGTTACCTACTTGGGAAAGTGCATTCGTTGTTGTCTGCTTTTTATGTAACACTTGCACACGAGCTTTGAATTTTATTCTGAGAATTGATTTTTTTTTTAATACCAAAACCATTTATATCCCTGAGATAACACAGAAGTACTTCTACTGCTGTATTTTTTTTCAGCAAAGCAAAGCTAATAAATGTGAAATCCTCTCTCCACACTCAAGAAATCAAGCTAAGGCGGATACATTTGAAAAATTGCTCTAATACATCTGAAAATATAAAAATCAATAAGCTATAAAAGCTAAAAAGCTGCTTCAATTTTGTCCCCTTATGGCTCAGTGTAGGTGGCCAGGGCACTGAGAACAGTCCAAGGTTGCAAAAAAGCTATTATACATCTAGATGTGCATGGTGAAGAATATAAGAAACCCTATGCAAGTCTGAATGCACACTTGAGAAACAGAAGGGAGCCAGCAATGGCCTTCAAGTTCTTGCTCATTTGATTGAAGACTTGAAAGTGTGCTTGAGGGATTCTGCAGCCACAGCTGTGGTTCATGTCATCTTTGTATGAACACAAGAAAAATCCTTTAAGACTGATGTCTAGTTTCTTTCCTTGTGTCTTTTTGGACAGTGGAACATCCATTTTTTATTTTCACTATGTTCAGAAATTAAGGGCATAAACGTGCCTGACCAGAGGGATTTTTGGAAGCTGAAATGTTACGTTATGAATGTATTTGTTTCCAAAAGGCAAATACAATCATTTGCAGGTTGTCTGCATTTTGAAAAGTGAAATCAGAAAAAAAAAAAAGAAAAAGACAAAAAAAGCAAAACGCAAATCCTTGACTTTCTTTCACCTCCCTGCACATAGACACAAAACCCACCCCCAGCTGAAGGGTATAGCTGTTCCATACCCTGGAGGCCTTTCCACAAGAGGGATCCAGTGCTGCTGCAGTACTAACTTCACAGCCTGGAGGTTGTAAAAATAGACCAAGAAGATTTTTCAAAGTGTTTTGTTGTGGTTTTTTTTTTTTATTAATGACTACATATATAAGAAATAATAAATCAGAAGGTTGCCAAACAGAACATTTTAACTGAGAACCATCATTGAGCTTTAGCCAAAACCTTTTATAATAAGATTCATATGGTGTGGTAGAGGTGTCTATGCAGAAAATGTAAAGGGACCAATAACAAGTCATTGGTGTGTAGTCTGGTTTCTGAACCTTACTGCTCTAACTTCCTCTGGTAGCCATGGAACTGCTCCAATGTGCACCATCTACATGCTTTCCAAGAAATCTTACATCATGTGGGAATGATCCAGTAAAATCTTCCCCGCTATTGCACCTTCCTTTCTCCTCTGTGTCTCTAAATTAGAGTGAGAGTGAGGAAGTGGGGACACCACCTTGCATTTAAATAATTATTTCCATTACATGCCAAGTATTATTCCATGGATTTTTAGAACAAACTCCTCCAAAATGTCCAAGATTTACAGCTTGAGATCTCTTAAGGGAATGTTCATATGACAGAAAGCAAATGAATCATTTCCATTCTATCAAAGTAAACTCATCTTGGTCAGAGCACAGAACCATTTTGAGCAATTGTTGCTTACAATCTGGAGGTGAGGAGTTATTCTCAGGTATGCTTTATGCTATTTATTATCCTCTGAGAAAATACAGTCCCGTCATTCATTCTCATACTTGTTCAGTCAAAATTCCCACTCAACTTTCAAATTAGAGAAAAATCTCTGCTAATACATTGTGTTCAAAAGAAACATAGACAGCTAGTGTAAAAAACTCTTAATACATGGAGGGAAAACAGACCGTCAGATCTTTCTGACATTATGGCAAAATGTACACAAACAAGCATTTGACAATGCTTGGTCTGAATGGCAACACTCGACAAGACTTCCTTTGATTTTCTGAGTAAAGGATTTAGAGAGCTGGGAAGCATGTCAGTGAAAGACTGCATAAACATATCACTTTTTCACATACTGCCCTCAGACTCAGGGAGAGAATTTGAATAGAGCCTTCAGCAAAGGCCCCAACATTGTACTGGACTGTGTAATTGAATAATTCAATAGATATAAGGAACTGTATTAGTACGTTTAAGAACTGGAGAATACAGGCAACCTCAGACATTTAGGAAAAGCACTAAATATTATTTTGAAGGAATAAATAATCAAAGACATGGAAGTAAAATGAAACGCGAGATGAACGGGGGAAAGATAATAAAATATAACACTGATTTCCCAAAGGAACAATCTAATTATATACAGTACTTAATACACTATATACAGTACTTAATTAAGGACAATGCTGGGAAAGGTAAAACACAATATGATCTAAGTATTAATACCTTTAGCCTGGAAACCATCAGTACAGTGAGGATCTGGGATTATAGTCTGAAAAATATCAGAGAACTGATCTGACCTGATCTGGTATCCAGAAGTATTGGAGAACTTATCTGGATAGCTGATCCGCGTGTTAAGAAAGACTCAATTTGTTTCCAGAAAAGGCTGTATTCTTCAACTGCTCTGAAGGCAAGGGGACATGATGACCTAATGGATTCTTCTCCAGCTCAGTCTTCTGGTAAAATGCTGGCTGAAATGGATCTTAACTGGGATGAAAATACTAACTTTAAAATAATATTCCAAATCCTTCATATTTATATCACTTGGCATGGATCGTGGTTTGACACAGTGATAATTTGCCTTGTCTTTTCAACGTGTGCAGACACTTTTGCTACATCAGCTTTTCCTACCAAAGCCAGAGGTTTAATTTTACAGCAGATTATATAAAAAGCCAGGAGAACTACATCTGTCATAAAATAGTTTTTATGAAACAGGAAACCTGACAAATTGTATATGTCAGTATTAAGATGTGAATAAAATTTACAAAAATCAAGGCTTGTTTTTAATTTAATGTTTACAGTAACAATGTAAGTTAATGACATAAATTTATGTTGCATATTTGTGCGTAATTTCTTTTTAAAATTAACCTGACAGCAATTCTGAAATGTATTCTGCAACATATAAAAATATCTCAGTGTTATCCGGAATTATTAGAATGTATTTTCACTTATGTCACCTCAAACAGTATTTTTTAACAAATATAGAATACATTATGTTGATTCAAGGTACAGTGTGAGGTCAGCCTTCTCTATATGGTTCTAACTGCAGTCATGTCTCTGCAAAATATAAATGTGGTTCTCCCAAAGAAAAATAACTAATGGATCTGCTGAACTGTCCTGTCTGCTGCTTGTAGGACCTCTGAGTATTCCCAGTGATGAGTGATGGAAAATGGGACCTCAATTATGAAGCTAATTGCTGATCACTATTTCTGTAGGTGAACAGTATCAGGGGGGCTTTTAAAACTCTTCCAGACTATGGGCATAGAATTTGTCCCTAACTTTGAAAGGAAAGAAGAAAAAGAAGAGAGAAAGAGAGAAAACTTCATTTTCTATGAAAACTAATTTAATCTGGGATTGTTTTTGGCTATGAGTGTGTGGAATATTTCATGGATAAAGTTACAAACTGGAATTTCAAAATACTTAGTTTAAAAGATGTTTTTACAGTCTTATATATATTCAACAATGGAAAGTTGTTTTACAAATTTGGTCTTCACAAGGGCAGGTGCTGCTGAAGCAATGTACCATGTAGATATATCGTGTAAAATAGTCTGTTTACCTTCTCTTTTTTTACTTAATGTGCGATGTTTAAATTGCCATTTTATAATTGATTTTAAGTTTTAAATCTTTTTGTCAGAAAATAGGACTGTATTTATTTCTTTAACTGTAAGGTAAATGACTTCCTAATTTTTTAAATTTGCAGTAATATATCTATGTTTTAAACAGTATTGACATTGTCTGAACACTTTAGTATGTACAAAAGCATTGTCACTATGTGGTGCCTATCTTGTTTGTTTTTTTTTTTTTTCAATGTAATGGTTCTCACCTCTCTTACAGTCAACTTTTTACTACGGTTCTGAGAGTAAAGATCAAATAAAGGTCAAGCTTATAAGAAAGGCCAAGAAATAGGCACAAATATGATTAGACTACATGATTAACAAATGAGTAAGCAACGCAACATGGACCCAGTCCTTTTTCCTGAATCTCCAGGAATTTTACAGTGGATGTGGGAACATATTCTGGCAATATTTATAAAAGCAGATCACAGCTTCCCGCTAAGCAATGATTCATTCCTTGACCTGGATTCAAAAGTAGATGTACTCTTACTGTGTAAGAGTGTCTGTCAGTAACTGACAGTAATATGTACTGTCAGTAAATGACTTTGAGAAACCTAAAATAGGGGAGGTATGTAGTATTAATGTCTACACTATACCCTGCAAAATATACTGTAGGGTGCAGGACTTCTCACTTATTACTATTTTACTTTAAATGGATGAAAGTTTTATTTTTATGATAGAAAACAAATACGAAAATAATTGCATTTATTCATGTAAAAGATTGTCCCTTGTAGTAGCTAGGCAAAGTCAGTAGGAATTTGGTAGTATTCATTTGAAACAGTTTTAAAGGTTAGCTGCAAAGGAAAAACACATGTACTTGTGCTTTTTACTGCTCCTTTATGTTTTACAAAGGTGATTATGTTGGGGTTTTGCTTGTTTGTTTGCTTTTTGTGCTAGATTTTTGCCTTGGAAAGCTGTTATTTACTTTCAGTTATTTGCAGGGAAGGCTATGAAGAACAAAGCACTTTTATGGGATAATAACTTCACAGTAGCCAGAAACCTGACCTGAATTTCCAGCATTCTTTAATTAAAGAATATAAATGTAGAATCAATAAAGGTTTCTGGAGACTACACTTCTAACTTCAGCCTGAATCTTTCAAATGGTACTTCATGTTACATCTGTATGATCTTTGTAGCAACAAAACCTAAAATGTGTAATCATCCACCCATTGGAGAAGCTGAAAGAAAACTGCTTCCTAAACACTCAGTCTCCTGGTATTCTACAGATATCCAGAAGTAATATATGTCCAGACTTTCATTGCTTCTTTTTTTTGTGTCAGTAGGCTTCCCAGAGGAAGATGGATTAATTCAAGTAAACAGAATTAGCAAAACACTTTTCTGTGTTTTTTTTTCTGCACTGCAATCTGAATCAAATAGCTTTTGGCCCAATTGAATTGGTAGCACTTATGCACAATACTTTGTGGAATGAACATCATACTTCAGCTTATGTAGAAATCTTGCCAGAAGGAAGCTGGTGGGTTACATATATTTTTATATAAGATTATTCAAAATCAAAATCCAGATAAAATAATGCAATGTGGGACAAATTCCATGCAAGAGCTAAGCTTGTCATTATCCAGTGACACTCGTCAATATGCAGGTCTTTAATTCTTGACCAGTATAGAGAGTTTGCATGTATTAAAGTATTTGATATCATGTTTCTACTAAAAGTGCATAATTTACCATCTTGATACAGTAACATAAAGTAAAGCACCTTTTTTTTTGAAACATTTATTTTTTTCTTTCTCTTTGTTGACTTCTGCTGAAAAACTAAAAAGAACTAAAAGGAATAATAAATATGTCTGAGTACGTTGAAATACTACATGTACGTATTAATTTGTTGTCTTAGAATCCCTCCTACTTCAGGAAAATTATTAGAAGCGCTTAGTACACCAGTTAGGGACAGAATTTAAAGGAATGAGTCTGCATCTTATTTCATGAAGAATAAGCATGATTTTCCATTAATTTCCATGAAATTTCCACTATAAACTCAGTCTTTTCATCAAAAGTCCATATGTTAAAGCTTATGAATGGTCTTGAAAAATTCCCAGTCAAGGAAAATATTGGCGAACTTCATGAAGAAAGTCAATTCTACCTGTTATGTGCTATATTATTTGCTGTAGGTTGATAATTCATAAATTTTGTAATTCTAGAGGTTTGTCTATCAAAAGGAAGTTGATAGTGTCAGAGTTAAAGCAAAATAAGAAAAAAATCCACAGCTTTCTTAACCATGTATTTATTTGTATGCATCTTCACATATGGCAATGTTGCAAGTACATGTACAAATCACTTTTTTTACATGACTGGTACACCTTATATAGTTTGTACACGGTTGCCCTCTTTGAAAAGAAACACATTCATGTGTAAACAAGTGCCTATACAAAAGTCTTTGAGGACACATTTAACCATCAAGATGTTCTGGAATTTACTATAAAATCAGTGCTAGATTTTAGTATTCTTTCCAGATTCCAGTTTCAGTGTTAGCATCATACTTGTCTAAGTTCCTCTGCAATTTCTGACGGATAAAGTGTTTAGTTAGATTCAGCAATATTCTAATACCTTTTTTTCATACAGAGAAACAATTTATTATACAAGCAGCCTCATTATTGGCAAGGCAATTACTTTGGCAGAAGGGGCTATTCACTGAAGATAAAGGTATCAGCAATTAGACCATGCTGTTGCTCTCCACAGATAAATTCTGGTCTTAGGAGATTTTGGTATCCATGGAGATGGGAGACTTTATATATATGTAAGATAAATGTCTTAACCCCGAATCTGAAAATGGTTCCTATCTCTATGGATTTTTTCTGTCCTAAACTAATGGCAACACAGCAGTTTTGAAATGCTCTTTAGAGTTGGTTATGAAAAAGAATCTGCTTTAACAAAACCCATTTTAGGAAAGGCATACAATGCAATGCAAAATAATAAAATAAACCAGTGTTGAATTCTTATTTTCTTTATTAAGGACATTCTTGTTTCTAGGACTTCTAACCAAAGAAACATATATGCCACTATGTATTAAAGCTTAAACCACTATGAAGCAAACTTTGTTTATTTGCTTAACCAAGACAGACAGTTTCTGACTGTAGTCTGAAGAAATGAGAAAGATAAATCCTTTTCATATCTTTGATTTTTACCCTTGGTTATATTTACTGAGCTTGCTAACTGTGTTGAATGAGTACAATTTAAGTTGGCTAGTTTTCTTCAATCAGAAAAAAACCTAAAAATCTGAAGAACTGAAATACTTCCATGATCTTTTCTTCCTTCAAACAATTTGCGTATTGAATTCTCATTAGTACAATGTGGCAAGCAATAGATTTTGTTAAAGCTGTCCATGAAAAGCAAGAATAATATTTGATGACTAAGGCAAAATTATCTTCACAGCCCGTAGTATCAACTGCAGAGCCAATGAAAACAATACTTGATTAGAAACATTAATTATATACATAAAGAGAGCTGAGATGCTAACAGTTAATTAGCCACAAAGGGAAATTAAAACTAATTTCCTAACTGACACTTACTATCTGGCAACATTTTATTAAACAAAATAAATTTTGTTTTGTCATAGCTGGTACTTTAGAATTCAGTGGGAATGATCAGACACATAAATTGGGCTAAAAGCTGACAATCACAAAGGTCAGCACTATACCAGCAACTTTTCCAATCAATACTTTTTTTTTGTTAGCAATTAGCAGCTAAACTAAATCACAGTGATGCATTCCATGGCTCACAGGAATGTGATTCCTCTTGGCCATTGGTTTGTCCCTCATTACGCTGAACGATATTATAGAGCTGCAACAGTTTGTGAGAGTTAACAAAGTCAGATGAACAATTAAAGCTTCTCAAAACTTCTGTTGTTGTTAATCTCTGACCCAAAATGTACTCATTAGATCACAACAGAGAGGAAGATTTGAAAGGAAAAAAAGTAGAAGAAGGGTAATGCTGGAAAATACACCTTTTAAGAAGGAACAGCCTGAAAGAGCTCCAAGTAGGTCTGCAATGGAGTAGAGTTAAGATGGGATGATCACATGAAGTACCAAAATATTTTGAAAATAACACCTCTATGGTACATTTTTTAAATCTTTCAGAAGCCAAGAGTAGAGTAGTGTGGGGTCGCATGAATATGTAGCCCAAATTCCAGAATAACATACTAATCAGAAAGTCGGGGGCGGGGGAGAGGGGGAGAATGGAACCTGACCTGTACAATTGTTTCAGTTAAATTGCATGTAAAATTATGCTAGATGTGGCAAGATAGCAAATTCTTCAGAAGCTTTGAAGAAGAGAACAAGCCAGCTAAATTTATAGCTAGGCAGATTTATGGCACATTTTCCATTTTTTTAAAATATTTTTTTCTTGTTGTGTTGTGGTTTTTTTAACAAGACTGAAGGATGTAACAGGAAAATAATCCTTATATAGCTATGGATTAATGGGATTTTTTACTAGATAAAAAAGTATCAGAAATGTAATTATACAAAAAGGCAAAGAACTTATTTCAGTCAAGGGCAGGGATCTACACTATTGTAAAACTCTAAGTAACTCATAAATTTCAAAAATATTTTGGCTAATGAAGGAGATGTATCTACTTTTTCAGCCACGTGGAGGTCTGGTGGATGATCTTGAAGAAATCAACATAATTTCACCTCAGTATCTCAGTTCTGTGATCTGGGATAGACATCTTAACATCTATTAATGAATATTGAAAGCATAAATGAATGAATGAATGATTCCATGGACTTATTACTACCACTTAATGTCGTGCTTGGGGAAAAAACATACAGTTTTTAATCGTAAGAGTAACAAGAATATTTTAATGAATAATTATATGTAAAATACTTATATGTGTGCATATTTGCATATGCATATGTATGTATGGTGAAGTATATGTGGATGTGTGTACACTGAATTAAAAGTGGTGTATTTACTGAAATGATCATGAATAGTTAGCAGAAATTCATGTTTTTACCATACATGTGGAGTTCGAGCTTCAGGAGCTGCACCTGGGCCTCACAAACAACAACCACAATCTTAATGAATCTCTCTCGTGAAGATGCATGCTTATGACTTGGGTTCATTCAGACAAAATGCAGTCTGATATAGTCAAATGTAAAGTTATACACCAAGAGATAACTTAGAGAAGGATTTAAAGAGTAGAGAAAGCAGGCACAGGAATAGGAGAAAGCAGCAATGAATTAGAGGTGTAAGGCATAACTTCTGAACATCTGCTCCACCCAGTATGTCTACAAATCCCTTCTGTCAATGTGAGAGTGAATGTCACCAGTTTTCTAGGAAGGACTCTCATCTGTACTGCTTGCACAGGACTGGCCACCTATAACACCACAGTAAACCACTGAGCCAGCAACAGGATCTCAAGGCCCATTCACATAGCAGATGCCCAAGGGAGATGGTCTGAAACTCATGGTATCCTCAAAGCTCAACTACAGAACATACTAGTTGGATCTGCTCCAGAATGAGCTTGAAGGAAGTCTTGGAATGAAACCAGTGAATGGACTTCCACAAATTTGACTTTGAGAACTGCTTGGATGTTGCTACTGCATAGCAGTGTTTCTGTAGACAGATTAAGCCTATAGATCTCTGTAAGTCTTATACAGTAAAGTCCCAGAATACTGGGACTGTAGAATAAACCCCAAAGAGTCCTTTCCCAAGTTTATAATTTTTTTTTAACCCAGTCATAGTTGGAAGTAAACGTAGATTACCTAGTAATCCATCTAGGTTGTATTTAGGGAAAGCTCTTAGCTCCATTTATTTAAAAAATCACCATTCATTTCAAATATTTTAGATCAAAATTACAAGAAAAAAAATGCAAGAGCAAAAAGTTCAGGTTCGCTGTCTTTATTATATCATCCACAAAACATCATGTAATTTGGGGTTGATACAGAAACATATAGAAGAATATTCAGTACTTTGTGTTGCAGAAATTTAACTTTTGATAATTCACATTCATTTTTTGTAGGCAGATTCTTCCTTTCAATAAGACAAATTGCTAGAAACAAAAGTTCATTGAAATTTGTAAGAAGCCTTATAATCCTTAGCATAATGCTTAACTGAGTGAAACTAAATAGCATACTTATATATTGTAATATGGATTTGTGTAAAAATGCTTTTTTTAAAGTTGTCCATGCCCACTGTTTGTTAGTATTAATAAACTGGCTGTTTTCTTTACATTTACACATTTATTTTATAGAACGATAGGCAGAGCACATAGTTGTGACTAGTACCAATAATATTTCAGTTTAAAAAAAGAAGCCATACTTTAACTATGACGTTTCAGTAAAGCTTCCAGAAACATTAGGGGTTTTTTTTCTTCTTTGGTACTTTCTTTTATAATCACAAAATATTTCTAAAAAATGTGCTGTTTGTTTCCTTTAAAATGCTTAGGTGAGAAGTAACACCAGTGTTTGAACTTGTGGATTCATTTTGAACTTATAGATTCAATTTCATCCTCTCTGTGCAGGAAACCGTTTTCTTTATTGTCCACTTCAGTTTATCATAATGGTAAATTTACACACAGAAGTAGCTTAAGAATACAACTATATGAGCAAGTGACCCGTAAGAATACTGTCTTAGCCTTCATTTACAGACAGAAATGTTACATACTATTGCTAACATGGCTGAGGCCAAGGCTTTAATTCTTTTAGATGTCAAAAGGGGTGTGTGTGTCTATGTGCGTGCATGCACATACACACGTGCCATACTCTGGCACACAGGACAGTGTTCCAAAGACTGACATGCACCTCCTAACTGTACCCCATGGCAAGCACAGTACAAAGTGAAAACACATAGGATAGAGCACTGGGAGATGTTTTTTGTCAGAGGGCTACCAGCCACCTGTGAACATCTGGAAAAAGTTAAAATATACTTCTACCCTACATCCTTCGGGGAGAATATGTAGTATGTGTTTTTCCTATGCCTTCAATAAAATAATACATGAAAATTAGTCTAGTAGGTCTGGTGTTATAGTATCTTATTTAATTCATGTTACCAAGTTTGTAAAGATACAACTTTATGAATTCACACTCTGACTTACAACAAAACTACCTAATTGATTGCGATCTCTCTGTGAGATAAAGCTAATGACTTATTATTCAGAGAAAAAAATACATTTAAGTAGGAAATGAAAAGGGCACTTTTTTGCTAATTTATTTCAATTTACGGATAACCAAGTAACCAAGTTGTGTTTAAACACTAAGGTTTTATGGTTTTAGGTTTTGATTTTTCTACCATACCAGGAGGAAAAAAATAATACAACAAAAGAGAAAACCAAAAAGTATTCTAACCATTTGGGTCTTACTTTTAAAAACAAAACAAATTTAAAAAAAAAAAACCCAACCCAAACATGACTACATACCTCATCCAGCTATATTTTAAGAGATAATATTAAACTGTGCTAGTTCTTTGACCAAAGTGCCTTAAGGATTAAGAGAGGTACACAAGACTTTTCTAAAATGTTAAGTCAAATATTTAAAGGGGAAAAATTTATACAATGACATGACCTGTGATGTTTTTTATTGCTGAGTCTTACACACCTACCACTTTTGCATGCTTCTTTGAGATGTATTCCAAAGACATTATTATCTCCTGTAAAAATCTAGTGTCTTAACACAGGTCTTAGATTCAATTTTAGCAATAGTGTACCTCAACTATAAAAACTAATATACTTTTTTAAAGCAGTCCTCAGACTCTTCCAGGGGCTGGTAATTAAATGCAAAGAAAAATGTAAAAAATTATTTTATTACTTTTATCTCTAGATCTTCCAAACACAGAGAAGAAGCCCTTCTGCATGTGTTTCTACAGAAAGCTTTGGTTATATTTTTGCTTTTAAACTAATTCTCAGGAGGCATAGAAACATACCACAACTTAATTGTAATCTAGCTCTTGCCACTACAATTAAAAGCTCAAATATCTTTTATACATTTTTGAATTTTTTTCTTTAGGATCTTATAATGACTGGTATGTAATCAGCCTGGAGAACAAAAAAAACTCAATTGTGATAACCCTTGGCTGCATGAGCTAATTTCATTAGACTAGTACACAGTGACAGTGAGGTTCGTGCACTTTACTAGGTTGTATAGCAAGCAAGTGCCACCTATATGACAATGGAAAGAGTACAGCACACTAATTCTGAAATTGTTAATTCTACCTTTGGATGCTGTGTTATGAAGCAGGCAATGTCTTTTTGTCATGCAAGAAAACAACCTGTATATATACTTACTTCAAAACAATAAGATTAGTCCAAATGTCTTGATTGATTTCTTGGCCATGAAGCTTCTCTAAGTATGATGTAGTCTTTGCTGTTCATAATAGAAAATCACATCCTTTCTTCAATTTGGAAGGCATAAAATAACTTGCGAGCTTGACAAACCATTCCTATGACAGTGTTTGAACAGTAATAATCCTTTTCATGACTCATATATCCTCATTTTCTTTTAAAATGATACCTTTTCCTGTATAAAATCACAAGTAAACATGCTTATTCAATGCCTATCAGCCTGACAGTTTGTTCAGACAGTGCAAGATTGGTTTTCAAAGTTATTGAAATCTATGCCATTTCCTTCTATTACTTCATATACAAAACATATAGACCAAAACAGAATTCTGTTTGGACCAATATATTTCATCGCACACTCTGACAAGAGAATTACTGAGGCACAGTGGAATTTTTTGTTCCAAATGACTTCCTTTCAGAAATACAAAACATAACTCTTAGGTAGGGTTATCTAGCACATACTGGATTACAGAGACTTTTTGAAACCCCTCAGTTCAGAAAAATAAATATTTTGAACCCTCAATGCTATTCACTTGTACATATATGCATGTTCAGTGTCTATTTTCAGTGCCTCTGGACTGAAAAAGACCACAGAGTATTTTCTTTAAGTTAAAAATCATATAGTATTTCTACAGACTGCATGCCTCAGTTCTGCAAGACACTTTAATTTGATCTTCATTTTAAACCTCTGTGCATTCATGCTTATTTTAGTGGTTTCACTCATATGTTTCAAGCCTATATATGAATGTTTTGCTGCACGAGGCACTTACCTCTTCTAATCATGAGTATATTATACCACAAAAAAATTCAGAGTCTGACCCAAAGAAAAGGCAACCAGAGAAAGGAGCCCTAAATTCTAAAATTTGTAGATGTCATCTAAGAACTTCGCAGTAGTTGCTCACAATTTGAAACCAATGTATTTTGCAACTTATATGTGTATACATACAAACTTCAATAAAAAATTAATCAATTGCAATAACATCTGTATTTTTGTTTCTTCACATGCCAGTGTCATCTTATTTATGTAAATAAAAACAATAGTCAATTTAGAAAGTAATCAAAAAGAAGAAGTAGAAAAGTACAATTTAGAGGCAGGACATATCCACGCCAATTGCAGGATGTTTTCTCCTTGGGAATCAACTCATTTTTATACTGGGAAAAGAGGCAGAAATGACCTTACTTTGACAGAAAGTGTATTTCCCTTGAAATCCATAGGTATTGAAAGATCAGCCGGATCAGAATCACCATTTATACTGGGTCTTATGAAACTGGGAACATTACAATATTATTATTAATCTAAAAATATGTTTAAACAATAGCACACTTTTAAGTTCAGAGCAGAAATAAAATTGTGCACAATGTTCAGAGCAAGAGTTTAGGTAACACACCACCTTATTATCACATCATTAATATTGTGTTGGTATATGGTAATGTGTATTAGACTTTAAAGGAACAAGAAAGTATAACATAGATAAGTTCAAAATTAGTGTAATCTATTTAGGTGAAAAGATTTCAGGAAAGAATGTGATAAACAGTCTGCTGAGTAGAGCTGGGAGTTAGCTACACACCTATGCATCGGATGTAGAATTAAGAAGAAATCTATGTAACATAATCAAGGACAGTCAGAATTCTTTTATTATGGGAGAGAGCATATTGCTTACAAAGCAAATGTTACTTATTACAGTAAAGACTGGGTAATCTTGGTTAGAAAAGCTTACAGATTTATTTGTTGAACATCCTCTAAAATAAAAAGACATAATTCTCTTTTTTACTTGGAATTAAAAATTAATGGGGTACTACCAATTTCTTAGATACATAATAATAAATTTTTTCTTCTTTGAATAGTCATGAATGGCTGGTGGCAGAAAACAACTTTAGTCCAAAAGATCTTGAATTGATTTAATTTAAATTGAACAGCTAGATCAATTGCAAACAAACAAACAAAACCAACTGTAATTTACATTTTTTATTTCAAAAAGATTTATTTTAAAAAATCAAGGAGCTAAGTAGTCAAAATAATAAATTAAGTTAGCCGGACTGGAATATAGAGGAGTTCAAAACTCTGACTGGAAAATGTAATACAAATAAAGGGGAAACTTTATATGGAATTGTTCAGCTATCAAAATTGACACCTTACAGAAGATGTTAAGAATAAACAATGTAAGAGAAGCTTCTCATGTAAGAGAAGCGAAAGGACTAGTCATGAAAGAAAGCAAGCTAATATTCATGGATTGGGTTAAAGGGAGATTTTCCAGAAGTAAAACTAAAACCTTAGTAGAGGTAATCTTTTAACTGATCTTCAACTATAAGAAGAATGAGGGGTGTCAGGGAAGAGGAAAAAAACGCATTTCTTAAATGAAGATATTCAAAGTTACCTAAGTAAACTAAATTAATATTTTATTATATTTTCAATAATGACAGTGATGTGGAACATTAAGACAAACGCAATGCTTCCAATGAGAAATAATAAGTATCTCCTCAAGGTGAGCCCAACTGCAAGACACTAGTGCATTCAAACTCAAAGGGCTAGATGGAACTCCATATCATAATTCCTTAGGAATCAGCAGATAAATTCACAGGTTCAACAGTAAAAAATTGTAATAAATTGCTTATGTGGAAGATAAGGGTGGAGGAATTACTTGACTGGCAAATATAAAATGGGCTACACTATTTATTGATTCAAGAAAAGGAAAGAAAAATTCAGATACTGCAGGCTCATTATTCTCTCTTAATAGATCTTACCAGACTATATAAACTAAAAGATAATGTTGGCAAAGGAACAAATGGCTATAATATGAGTATTAATAAAGTTAGTCTGGGTATTAGATGAAAGTTTGCAGTCATCAGAGCAATGTACTTGAGGAACAGACTTCCCACTGGAATAAGGAAGCAAAAGTAGTATCCCATTTTAAGATAGAGTTTTATTTCTTTATGAATATTATTGCATAATGTGATTGTGTGTGATGAGAAAAGACCTTAATGTCACTCCAGTGTAATGCACTTAATCTCCAAATGTGATTGTATGTGAAAAAAATGAATTTAAGTCCCTTCATCTTAATACATTATATTTCCAAGCTGCAATTCAAAATTCTCACCAGAAACAGTGTTAAGTTGTTCCTTAAGTTTAGCAGGAAAACAACCCCCAAAGTGAAAACTGATTAAGATGTTACATTCTTACATAATTTTATGTGAATGCAGTCACCTACTGCTGACACCAAGGTCCATACAAAATGTGGTAAGGGATGGACAGCTGTGGCAAGTATACTGCTGTATTCCCTGGTTCTTTCTCAGTCTTATCTGGCATCTGTTTTATTAGAGAATAAGTAATTTTTTCCAAATATCTCCAGTTCTTCTCTGAATAAGATAGGTGATGCTTAAAAGAATATTTAGAGTGAACAAAATGCCCATTGCAAGAATTTTATGGTTAAGTTAAAGGATGAGTTTGGCTGCTGAAAAATATAATACAGTTCTAAAGATAGTGACCTTGATGATTACTTAGGCAGTAAAACTAAGTATGATTGGCAAGAAAGAGGTGAAAAAGTATCAGAGAGTTTCATATCATGATAGTGGGCTTTATTAGATCATTAATACTGCACATTGTTTATTACCTAAGTGTAATATGCTGTGGGGGGAAAAAACCCAAACACTTGATTTTGGCTAAGCCAGGCCAACATATTTTTCTGTTTTTCTACTAAAAGTAATCCTAAGTAGGAAAACCACCCAGAAACGCTTTGATTCTTCTGATTCTTTCTCATGTTTTTCCTCTCCACTTCTTATTCTGATTTTTTTTCAGTCTTTTTCTTTCATTCTTCCTTTCACAATCCCCAAACTCAACTATCATCACAGCAATCTACATGGAATGTTCTATAAATAAATGCTACAAAATGTACCTGTATGTGGGCCTTTGCACTTTGCTCTCCAGCCTCACTATTCAGTTTCACGAAGGACCATACTTGTAGCAGCATGTCCTAGGGTTTAACAAATCCAGACTCTAGTTAATAAGGGAATGTAATACTAAAATAGTGGTGATATTTTATCAGTCAACACTGAAAAGAATGAAGCTGCAGACTTCAGCAACTTTCCTTACTTCTGCCAATTTTTATTCCTTTCAGCATCGTGTATCTTCTGCTTTTTTTGGAGGCTCCTACATGATAAACTGCGTATTTCCAACTGATGCTTGCTAAGCTCTCCACAAGAAAGATACTTTCCAAGACAAGCAGTTGTGTAGCGAAGGCAGCAAGTGGACTCCTGCACCTCAGTTTTTCAGACCAAAGGCTGTAATACTTCTTCCCAGAGTTGCGTATGACTTTAAGCTGGGCTGCAAGGAAAGCTGTAATGCTCTGTTGGTAAATGGGCATAACACTACATGTGGGTCAGTAACAAAAAAGATGGAGAAGCCTCAGCCTCTGGGAGTGCAGGAGAAGCTACTGTAGGTCAGCAGGAGGTTCAGCAGCATGGCCTTCCATAAGCACCAAGGTACTAATTCCCAGATGAACCGGTGTTTTTCTGTTCAGTAAAAAAAGGATAAGGCAAAACTATCACAATGGTATGATGGAAGTAGCCTTAACCTTTCTAATCCCAAAGCGTTCATGACTTACAGGCCAAGCAGGAAACGCGTATGTCAAAGTAAATAATTCCTCTTTTCCATTTAAACAATTAATATGACATACACACAGCCAATTGCTATCCATTCCATTCATGTATGACTACATTGTTTGTCATAAGCTCTAACACAAGTCTCATTAACCCTTAAAGTCTCCCCTGAGTTCTCAAATTTTTACCTTTTTATTCCTTCAAGTCATTTTTTAATTTCCTTATTCCCAGCATCACACTTAATTCTATCTTAAGCTTTGCAACTAAGTTTGGAAGTTTAACATTGCCTGCTTTGTTCTTTTGTGGTTTATTTTCTCCTGGTGCTTTGACCTCCACAGAGATTCAGTGAAGCTTCTTGTATTCCAACACATTTAGGTTTTTATTTTAATTATTTTGATAAGTTTTCATTTTTTAGTTCTTTATGAACAAAGTTAAGGACTGTTTTTCCAAACAATCAGCCTTTTTCTTATGCTTAGCTTAAGAAACAGAAGCAAAGCAGCTTCTCTTCTAGATAGCAGCTGTAAGCATAGAAACATGGACAAGTAAATGGTGGATTACATAACCCTAATATGAAACAAGTTACAGGAATGTCGGGAAAACTGATGAGTAAGATGAATAAAAATGTTTTAACATGAAACTCAACTATTTCTTACTTCACACTTTCCCAAACTGTTTCTTTTCATATATGACATTAACCAAATGTAATGCACTAAGCACCTAGAGCCAAATTTACTTTTGGCACAAATTGGTAGTGGTTCAATTCAGTTGCAGTACCTTGATAGAGGCTAAATTGAGTGGCACCTTAAAAAAAATCATATAAAAATGCTGTTGACTTTAATAAGACATTAATTATACTTTTAAAAAGAGCTTTTCCGGAGAAATGAGTCAGACATAATTTGATAAAACTTTACTTAGGAAGGAACATTTGCAGAAATTGAGAAGCATATTCAGTGCAAGTGAAAACTTATGCCAAATCCATAAAACAAGAAAAATTATTCACTTAACCAATGTCATCATGGTTGGTTCACCCTTATAGCTTTCCTTCCTAGCCCAAAAAGTAACTCCTAGAACAGTCAAGGTAGATGATGGTCTTACTTGTTTTACCAACTCCATGAAACTCAAAATTGCAAAACATACTACCAACACCAAACATGGAAGTATACTCATCTATATCATGATTTCCATTCAAAACTGAGGCTTTACTAATTGTTTGATGACTGTGTCTCTTTCTCTGTGTGTTCCTGATGAACTCAGAAGTGCTACACATAAGTTGTCATCTAGTCATCCGCAATAACTGTTGAAGAAGAGCCTGCAGTGAGAGATAATTTTAGGAGAGTGAACTTTCAGTCATTTATGGAATTAGTGGATGGGACCCCTGTGATTAAGGAGATGAACGGAGCTGGCAGCTCTTTAAGGACATTATTCTTAGAGTGCAAGAGTTCTCAGTTCCCACATGTAAGAAATCAGGCAAGGAAGGCAGGAGGCCAGCATGGCTGAGTAAGGACCTCCTGGTCAAACTGAAGTTTAAGAAGGAAAGTAATAGGCAGTGGAACCAGGGACTTGTATACTGGGAAGAATGTAAGCATGCTGCTCAGATGTGTAGGGATGGAATCAGGAAAGCTAAAGCACAGTTGGAGTTGAATTTGGTGAGGAATGTGAAGAGTAATAAGGGAGTACTGCGTCCAGCTCTGGGGTCCCCAGCAAAAGAAAGACATGGACCTGTTGTAGCAGGTCCAGAGGAGGGCCACAAAAATGATCAGAGGGCTGGAACACCTATCCTATGAGGAAAGGCTGAGAGAGTTTGGCGTTGTTCAGCCTGCAGAAGAGAAAGCTCCAGGGAGACCTTATTACAGAAGTTCCATGTATAAAGGGGCCTTATAAGAAAGTTGGAGAAAGATTTTTCACCAAGGCCTGTAGTGACAGGATAAGGGGCAAAGGTTTTAAACTAAAAGAAGGTAGATTTAGGTTGGATATAAGGAATAAATTTTTTTATGATGAAGGTGGTGAGACACAGGAACGGGTTGCCTGGAGATGTGGATGCCCCATCACTGGCAGGTTCAAGGTCAGGTTGAACAGAGCTTTGAGCAATCTGATCTAGTGAAATATGTCCCTGCCCATGGCAGGGGGTTTGGACTAGATGATCTTTGAATGTCCTTTCCAACCCAAACCCAAATTTATTGAAAATTAAACATAGAGCTTGAAGGAACTAGAGGAAAATCGTGTGATCCTATGATAAGCTCTCTATTGTGCTCTGAACAGAACTGAGGATTGGAATTTGCAATGTCCCTTTCCAGTTGTTGCAGCAAATAGTGGGTAGCTTTCCCCACATGATGTAATTAACTTAACATACATTCATTGAGTTAATATTGATATAATTGGCAGTTTCTCTGTTCCTGTGGCAAATAGCTTGTTACTGCTAGCTTTAATATTAACGTATTTGATCAAATGATCTTACAACAGTGATAACAGTGTATTACTTACTATCTTTATTTCTGAAATCCACACAGTTCTTGCTCAATTTTCTATGGAAAAAGAACTTCTTCAAATCAATTAAGTCTTGACATGAAATCTCCTGAAAACAGAAAGATAACTGTAAATGAAGGCTTTTAGGTGATTTCAAATGTTTGTTAGTTATTGTCTTGTCTTATTTCAGATAACTCTACCAGACATTTATAAGGAACTTACACATAGAGGAGTGTATAGATGTGCATGGTATCAAGGTGGAATAAAAGAGGCAGTCACATCTCAGGCAGAATCATGAGTCTTAGAAAATTTTCCTCTAGACCTTTCAAGATTTGTGTTTAATTTTCAAGTGACCTGGGTAAGCATTCAAACATCTGGGGGAATGACATTTGAGTTTTCCAATTCTTTCATATTTTTATTCTTTAAATATTTGAAGGTGTTTCCCTTGATTTTCTGTGGTTTTACTTCATAAACCACAAGGCAAGAAGTCCTTAAGGGAATCATCTTCACTTCCTTTAAAAAAAATTAAAATCTACTATAAGTTAATTTCTTTTACGTCTTCTGCTGTGCAGTACACTGAAACAAAAGAGCTGAAACCATGTTTTAAAACTTCACGCTAAAATAAACATAGTATATACATTTAATATTTTTATCTAGGACCTCTGACATAGGACTTTCATGCCTTCAAGTTTTGGAAAATGAGGGTGACCCTCTTTTCAGACATGCCCTGAAATAAGCATGTCTTTATCAATAATTTAGCATGAGTCAGCAACAGGGAGGTGGGAAATAAGAAGTTTTGCCACCTTCTAGAAAATATTAATGCAGAGCAATTATATCTGTTTAAAATTTTTTTAAAACCTTTGTAAGTACAGTTTTAGATGTCCTGAGATGCAGCGTGAGCAATTTCCAAGCTTTTTTACAGCTTAGTAAATCATTTATACAGGCAGCCTTAATAGAAAATCCTCTTTCTAAATAACATAAAATATATTGATTATAGAACACTTTACCTTTCTTTAAATTTACACAGATCCAATGAAAACTTTGCTTCCTACAACTGCTGTTGACTAACAGCTTTTATTCTGCAGCCTTAATTGTAAGCATTGCAAAATTGGGAAATTTGAAAAGAAGGATCAAAAAGTTTGTTCTTCCAGTTCTGAAAAATTTTAAAAAGTAAGAATCCTAAGGGAAAGGACAACTATTTAAGAATACGGATAATTACATCGAGGAGAAGGGTTCTGTGAGAAGAGAAGTAAGGCTGGAGTTGGAACTTTTTTTCTGACAATTAACCTCAAAAGTTAATGTCTCTTAAATTTAACTATAAGTAGGCATCCCACATCAAGTTCTATGCCTTTAAACAGTTAGAAATCTTAAAAAATGTAATTGCCATGAAAAAAAGTGAAGTCAGATGCTGTTGTATATATATTGTTAGCTTAGAGTTTGTCTTTAAGTTAATGATCAAAATTTACAACCTTTGAACTAGCAATTGACTATCATGTTATAATTCCTGTAAGACATTCAGGTTGACACCTCTTTAGAATATTTCATTCAAAAAGGAAACAAAAAGTGCAGATAAGTAATTTACAAATGAAGAGTTCTGGTCTTACTGCTATTTTTATAGCCTATCCTGTTCTAAAGAAGGAATCAATGGCAGAGAGCATAGTGAGATAGTCCAAATTGTAATCTTTCATATCTTTCTGGTAAAGACTATGACACAATCAGGTAACTACAGAAAACTAAAAGCTACTGCCTATGCAAAATCCCTAAGTGATATTGTATTGATCTCTGGAAAAAGCCTTTTTATATAAGTAAATGAGCATCAGCTAAACAACTGTAATGAGTAGAATACAACTGGTGACTTAAATTTTTATCTGCATGAAGTACACATTAATTCATGCTACATCAAATATAGTACTTAGTTGTCAACATGAGCTCCAAGACCATGTACTAAATTCATAATATACAGAGGATGTAAACTGACAGAGTGTGAAACTATAGTATTTCTCCCACTAGGGAGGATAAAACCAATAACACTGAAATGATTTGAAGATATAATTCAGAATTGGACTCCTTCCTAGTTACATTGTATGATGAGATTTTAATGTAATTTTCATTCTAAAGCAAAGAAATCAGAATAAAAAAATCTAGAAGAGAAATTTTAAGGTAGAAAAACCTCACTGCAGTAGAGAATTAAGAAGGGGGAGGGAAGGGCATGAAAAAAATTGCATACGTTTTATACCTTTTAAATAAAAAAGCCAAAATAACTGAAAAATTTGCTTAGATTCCTCAGCCTTCTGGGAAACCTTGATATTAAGTGCAGATATCTCCCAGTGCTCTGTCTCTAAAGAACTTGCAGCATGTGAAAAAGTTGGGCACATATTATGGTTGCAGGGACTCACTGGGACTAGCATAACTCCGTATTTCCTATAGAAAGAGTGACATATCATGAGATCTGAATTTTCAGGGAATACTATAGTCCTGAAGAAAAGTTACACTCTCTTTGTACAACTTTTGTTTTTCATCATAGGGAAAATGTAAGGTGAATTATCTGTACTTTTGAAATTCAATCTGAGAGAAAAATTAATGAATATTTACGCAATAGAAAAAGGCAAGAATTGACTATGCAGAACTTTCTTCATCTTCAGATGTCTTCAGTTTGGGCAACATCCAAACTTCATTTAATTTTCTTTAATGTACTTTCTTTAATGTACACCACTACAAAATTCCCCAAAGTTTTCTCTTTTCTCCCCTGGTAAAAGGAGCAAAGAGTTTTGATCTGTTATCTTTGGCGTGGCCTCTGGTTTCAACTGGGAACTCTGGATAGCAAAAAGAACTGTTCTGTGCCTGATTTTTCTGTGAACTTTGAAGAAATTCATCCAAGCTGCTGCAAGGAAGTATGGCAATGAGTCCTCTGAAGACATTCTTATTTTTATATATCCATTTATGCCAAACCAAAAATACTCATCAAAAGGAACACTCAAAAGTATTTGTCTTTATTTTTTCCTTTATTCTTTCTTTTAAATATTATTTATTTCTTGTAATATTCAAGGGTATATGTCCTTCCAGACAGCGTGAGTTCCGTGCTTCTGTCAAAGCTTTCATCACACTTTTAAAACCCAGACAAAAAGGCCAAAGGCATAAGAGCCTTCTGCTTCTGCAGTCATTTGGTTCCACTTGTGGATTTAAGCTTGCTGTGGAAATCTAAGTTAATGGGCTCCTGTGGAATATAGAGATGGATGAAAACATGTTAACTTTCTTCCTTGTGCCACAGGGCTTGCCTAATGTTTGTACCTAACACATCAAAAACCATGCAAGAACCAGAATAAATTATTATGGCTAAACATTTTAGTAATCCAAACCATTCAGTCACTGAGATTCTTTTGAATGGAAGGTTTTTTAAAAAGAGGGGAGAAGGCAACTTTCTTAATTTGTGCAGATAGGTGGCCTAGTTAATCAGCACTGATTACCCCAGCTTGGCCTCTCAGTTATGTTTGTTAATTAAAGCGCTTTCTAATGAACTCTGGCTCAATTCCCCCCATGTGGAGGTCAGGCTGGGAGATGATAGACATCTAAACCAGGATTCTTTCTCACTTGAATAGATGGGGATTCTTTCTCACTTGAAAAATCATAGCTGAATTAATCAAAACAGAAAAAAGCATTTTTTTCTGCATAGTCTTTTATCTGCAGGGCCCCCTGGCTATCAGTGTGGGGAAATATCAATGGCGTGAACACCTTTTAGTGCAAGTAATCATCATCATCATGAAGTGCTCATCAGAAAGGAAGACAAAATGCAATTAGGCTGGATTTACAATCAGGCCAATAATTAGTATTCAGATGTCTCAGCTGTATGGAAAATACAGGATTCTGAACTGTGACTTTTTTGTTTGAATGTGGGGCTTTTTCCCCCCTTTCTTGCTCTCTTTTTCTTTTAAACATTTATAAAATATGTCAGTCATGAATGTGGCACAGCTGAATAATTTTCATAGAGTCAAATGCTTGCAGATGGTTAATGGAAACAGAATTAAATGAACAGCAGTAAAGAAACTCATGCAAAATTAAAGAACCCTATTGCAAATTTAAGGGGTCATTTGGTTTCATCAAAAATCAAATAATATGAATATGTTATTCTCTGCATGAAAGAGACTATGTTAAATTGTTTTGAGAGCTGAAAAATGAGCAATCAATGGTGTACTAATGAAATCTGTGAAAAATCATGCACTATTGAAATATGCAGTAATTGCCAGTTAGGGACTACAGGAGAAAGCCTGTTTTGATGACTGAATTTTGTTACTTACTGTTTACTTGAATTATGGAAGTCTAGACTTAAAACATGACAGGGTCCTACAAAAAATGTAGACAAAAGGATTAAACTAAGTAGTCTTTACCCTATCCAAATCAGGTTTACTGTTTCAAAATGAATTTTTTGAGAACTTCTTATCACATACAAGTAACTCAACATTTCAGTAGGTGTTATATCGCCAAAGTACAGAATCCATTTCTACATAGACTGCAAGGTCTTAGAGCTGCCATTATGAGACTAAGCGCTCATCTGCCTGACATTTTTAAAAGATATAATTGATAAATCCTTTGTAAGGAGCAAAGTTGTCTTTCTGGTACAAAAGTATTTGTGAAAACACTTAGTAAATATCACTTGGAAGTGGATTTAAGTTAAAGATACTTTAAAATGGATTTCAAAATTACATTGTATTCTTTCTAAACTCTTTATTTTTCATCTGTCTTTCATCCTTTCCCAGTAAAGTCTGAAGCTAACATCAATTTCTTTGTCCATCCTGAAAATTATTTCAGAAGGTTTTTTTGAAAACCTAAGAAAATATTATAATTCAGATATGTGTCAACCATACATCATCAATTTTATTTTGATAACTGAAAATATTTTGAGAGGGGCCCATGTGTATGAAAGAGAGGATTTTCCTCATGTAATAGATTAAAAATGAAATTTAAACTAATCATTTGACAAAACCAGAAACAGCAACTGCCTCTGAAAACATTTAGTAAAGAAAAAACAAAACTTAATAGCTACTATTAGTATGATTTTATTTTTTTTTATATCTGGACAAATTATAGTACATCTTATCTTGTGCTAATCATAAAATAAAAGCAATTACAAATTTTTTTTTCCTTCTTGACATGTGCCTTTGAGAATGCTAAAAGTATACCTATGATTTCTTGTGTGCTATAATTCCTGCAAAGTCAATGAGTTGCTTATTAAACAGAAGCATAGATGAAAATATTGATTTTATTCTCCCATTCTAGTAGGTACAAAGTATCTTCTCTTAAATCTTTTTGAATAACTACATTACACTAGCTATCTAATAGAGTTTAAAGTGAAAGTTTCTTTCCCTTTCTTATAACACAAAGAGTTTCAAATAGAAAATAACTAGGGAATGATGAATGTTTCATTGTAAATACATTGTAAATAAGCATTTTGCCTCTCTGGATTTTACTTAAAGACTTAATGACATTTCCCAAATGGTATTGGCTCAAATATGGCAGCATCTGTATATTTTTCACCAGAATTGTTCATGTTATTCAATTTTTAAATGACAGATATACAGTAATTGCCATGAGAAATCAATCTCTCACAGCAAACAAATGTGGCAGAATAATCCATACGATGCACATAAAAATAGCTTTTGCTGACCTATTATTCTTTATGAATATGTTTTTAAATGCTATTTCTAGCTGTATGACTATCACTTTGAAAATGTAATTTGTGATATATTTTTGATCCTTTTAATGGAGCTGGTTTTTCTTCTTATAAACCATGCAGTTTTTCCTCTATGCAATTCTACAGTTACATTTATTAAAAAAAAATATTTCTTTTGTTAAAATGAAGCTTTCTGTTTCATGGAAGAGAAATGAAAATGGTTTTTGTCCAGCATGCTTTACTTCACAAATTGTGGAACTTCATAAGGAAGATATATGCAGTAGTTTCATATGAATGCTGTATCTCTTTTGCAGCACCTGATGGGTAAGAAGAAAAACATTTCCTGCTTAAACAGTCAACTATCAAATGCTATTTCAGGCCCTTTAAACTCTTTTATGTCCTTCTTTGCTCTTCTGGGAGATGGCAGTATCCCAAGAGGCTAGAAATGTTGAGAGTTACATAGGAGGATTAACTTAGGGAAGATGCTCCCAGCTTCATACCAATTATAAAACAGTACCGTCATACACTATGCCTGAAGGTTTAAGCTTGTGTTCACTGTGGAAGCAACTGGAGAGAAGAAATACGTTGACACTGCCCCTGTCATGTGCTCTCTTCTTTCTATCATCTCCTCTATCAGCCCAAAACCACTGCTTTCAAGCTCTGTCGGAAGCCAGGTGACGTGCTTCCATTGGTGATAGTGGTGGGCTGTGCTAAAGTGGCCAGCTTTGCTCTGGGTTGAGTGAGAAACTCTTAACCCCATGGCTGAGAAACAGAGGGAGAAACCTGGATGTGGTAGGAAAACATATGAAGATGCTAATATTTTAAAGCACTGTAGTTGGCAAGAAAGGCAAAGTTTTACTGTACCTAAAAACAGGTGGAAAGATGGCAACAGAAGGGAAGGGAAGTGCTTTCTTATCACAAACTTTTTGAGAATTTGCCAAAACAATGCAGCAGGCAGGAGCCATGAAACTGTTGATGATGAAAAAGCTTGCAGGTCAAGATAAGAACAGGGAGATTGCTCACCAACTACTGTCACAGGCAAAACAGACTCAACTTGGGAAAGATTAATTTAATTTATTGCCAATTAAAAACAGCGTAGGATAGTGAGAAATGAAACCAAAACTACAAAAATCTTCCTACTACCCTTCTTCCCAGGCTCAGCTTCACTCATGACTCTTCAACTTCTTCCCCCCCACAACTGGATTCAGGGGGATGGGGGATGGAGGTCGTCGTCAGTTCATAACACTTCTCTGCCGCTCCTTCCTCCTCACGCTGTTTCCCTGCTCCAGTGTGGGGTCCCTTCCATGGGAGACAGTCCTTCACAAACTGCTCCAACATGGGTCCTTACCACAGGCTGCAGTTCTTCAAGAACTGCTCCAGCATGGGTCCTTTCCAAGAGGTACAGTCCATCAGGAACAGACTGCTCCAACCTGGGTCCCCCATGGGCCACAGTTCCTGCCAGAAAACCTATTCCTGCATGAGCTCCTCTGCACGGGCAGCAGCATGGAGCTGTCTGAACCTGGTTGTGTCTGACATGGGGGCAGTTCCTGGCATCTTCTCAGAGAAGTCACCCCTACAGTCCCCCTCTCCACTATAAAAACCTTACCACATAAACGCAATACAGACTCTTTTCTACCAAAGCTGCTTATCTTTTTTGAGTAACAACTTTTTGGAATAGGAGTTCTCATAATTGGAATAAGTGCTTAGTGTCTCCATCTTACTGCTAGACAGGAGGGAGGTGTTACTCAATAACCATCTGAGGCTGTATCACCACAATTATTTTCAGATGAGCTGCATTAAGGTTATGAACATCTCTATGGGTATTTAAGGTTGTGAGCATCTCTATGTGTATTTAAAGCCACTGAGGTGAACTTCCAGTACTATATTTTATTTTTCAATATGTGGAATTACCATTAAAATATACATTCATCACAATCTTCACAAACTTCACTCTCATCGCAAAAAGAATTCCACACAACAAAGCCAAAGTAACATCATCACAACACCAGGAAAGATGGACAATTTACACACACTCCACCCCTTGTCCCTGCACCACAATTTCCCATATCTGGAAAAATAAAATTAAAATTTTAGATGTTTAATGGTATTCAGTTGCAAGTCTGCAATTTTTGTAAATCTGTTACATCCTATATACTGAATTTCCAATGTAAAATACACTACTTAAAATTAAGGGAAGTTGTTTTTCAAAAGATTTGTGCTTTCTAGATGCAATTTCAACGGGGCTGAAACATGCTCTTACAACACAGGAGTCTTTGGGGAATGCCATTGAACTCCCTTCCAAAAACTGTAGGAGACATTATAGAGAAAGCTTTATTAAAATGTGACTAGTATAACTTGTGAGCTACCAATGTTTTCTTATCCTGTTTATTAAAACAGAGTTTTTAATTTGCAACATTGATTTCCAATTTCTGTCCCTTACAAGAAAAATAATAAAAAATTCTCAAAATCAATTAAAAAATATAAAGGCAAATTTGGCAGGAGGTGTAAAATGTTTAAATGAGCACTGCAACTTGCTTATCATCTTTTATCATTCCCATACCAACCAAGTACAATACATTTCAATAATGGAAATAAAAGAAAGGAAAAGATGCTGAAAGTCTCTAGTAAAGTAAAAGTGTGTCTTCATGACCAAAGTCTATATTGACGCAGATAGGTGCCATTGGCTATATAACATGTTATCAGGCACTTTGGTTCTGTGTTTCTTTCTCAACATCTCTCTTTATATAATTGTAGGTCAGTTTAATCAACTCAGGCACTGACTATCAGATTGTAAAAAAAACCCATGTAGCTAAATGAATCACAGTGTTACAAAGTGCACTAGAGAAATAGTTTTTTTCTAAAACTTCCCATAAAGAGTTACTGCATGGCAACTATTGTTGTATTCCACTGTAAGATCCCCAAACTCTTATGGGTTTGGGATCACATAATAATCTTCATTGTAATTAAATACACAGCCAATGTCTTCTGGTGCTCAGGCACCTAAAGTTCTGAAAGTACTCTACAAATATTAACGAAAGCTCATAAAACCCCTATGAGGAGATTTAAAGGATCCCTAGTATTCTTTTTACTTTTGCTATAATACAGCCATTTCAGTCAAGAAAACAAGTTTTGCAGGAATGTGTGACATTACAAAACAGTAACAGACATTGAAGGGAAGGATAGTACTGCATTAATTTGAACCCCTCTGGCAAATTTAGATAAACAGACTGCAATTAATCAGAGTTGAAAATTGACTACAATTAAGGCTAATATGTCGACACATCTGAAAAATATCTTGGGTATTAGCAATCATGAGAAGTGTTATACAAAAGCTTTCTCTACTACTACAAGAAACTACATACATGAATTCCCTAATGTTTATGCAAACTTACACTGATTCTCCTCATGCCAGGAGACAGCTGAAAATCCACTGGATATGTTTATTATGGAAAACAGCTTCATCCTGTTTCCAATAGCTGCTTCGGTCTCTAAGTAGGATGCCACCACTGGAGCAGCCAGGAGTTACTTTGTTTAAACATAACCGTCATTGTTAATCTCTATAAGATGTCTGCTTTTTATAACGTACTATGCTGGTGAGTTATTGAATTGCATTCATTAATTACTTCCTGTTCCTCCAAGTCAATTAACACTTCTGCAATTGCTGAGATTGTCTCTGAGGGGAATCTGGATTGCTTTTCGAATTAGCCCTCTAGCTTTACACAGGCTGTGTAAATACATAATACTGCCTCTGAGTTGTCAAATCTCTTGCTATTTGCTGCATACAGCTATGGCATTCTCTGGGACAACTTTTGACAGAATCTCTATTCCAATCTTTTTGATAATAACAAATTGCATAATTGACTAGAACTGTAAGAGCCTGAGGCTTTTCTAGCCAGGCCTGAAAATTAACTAAATCTATCACTATACTGTGTGTCATTAAAACATCATTTCCTGTCATTGTCTGCCCAACAGTAGGGTCAGCAAGCTATTTTTGAAACAGCTCTAACGTTCTCCACTCTCCCATTGATATCTCAGGATTTTACTTACATGCACTTGGTTAATCTTTCCAGAAAAAACTGTTAGTACTTTCATCCAAGCTCCCAGATGATAGACTGAGTAATTTGCTTAGTTTATTATTAAATATAAAGGGCAAGAGAATAGAAAAACTGTCCAGAATTTTCCCATTTCCAATTGTCTCCCCAAACCAGGCATATAAGACAATTGCATAGCAGCTATGGATTTAGCCCTATTAGTTAAAAAATACCTGCTTCACCTCTGGATATTTATATGTATACATAAGGATGAGCATTCATTTTCATTGTTGAGTTTTCTTTTTTTTTTTTTTTTTTAAGCTTTCTGAAAATTCTGTTGTCCTAAGACATGCCAAGATTGTTTCAAATCTTAAAAAATGCTTTTTGTAGAGATCAATCCTTTTCCTGAACTCCTCAACCTCCTGGTGCTTTATTGTTCCTCCTTTCATTTCGGAATGTCACTCTGTACTTTCTCCACGCTGTTGTCTTCCTCTTGCAACTATGTATTTCACTTGATAGATCTGAGGTATTTTTTCCTGTAGAACAATTTCTGTTGAAATCTTGTACTGAGAGGTCAGCTTCTAAAAGTTGACCACTTTCCAGAAGGATGCCTTTCTGGTTTGTGTCTATGGTATGGTTCTGCTACAAAGACTGTAACCATACAGTCACAGTAACTCAATAGTGTCCTTTATATTGTTTTATCTCATTCACTACTTAGCTGCACTGCCTGCAACCCACAAAAAATAAATAATTTATTCTGACATTTTGGTCTGTATATCATGTCATGCTTAAGCCTGTTAATACTGAGGCCTGAGACATCCTCCCAAGATATATATTTTAGCCTAAATTTCCCATTGATTTATAGTGGTTAACGGCTGCATTCAACTCTTATGACCTCCAGAATTTGGACCTTAATTTCCTACCCTCTTGTCCTCAGTAAAGTCATGTTGGTTTGGTTCCCAAGTGTTTTGAAGCACTTAGTTCTGTAGTGAACATACTATAGATGTGAATTTGATTTATGACTTACTGAGAAGTTACTGGAAGCAAGGGGTTCTACTGACTTAGTATTTGTGATAGCATTCATTTCGTAATTTAATGTGAGAGCAACAATTTCCTTCACCTGTTTGCAATACGGCATAAACCAAGCCATCCTTAGCCCTGAGCTGCTCCTTTAAACATCTGTATTACCTCTTCTTATATGTCTCAATAATCTCACATTTACACTTCTAACTATTCACTTCTGGTACTTCATTTTCATACTTGCTCTTCTCCATTCCACCTTCCTCTTTTAATGTACCCAGTCTGTTCTTCAATATTGGAATAATTCTATGTATAGACAAGCACAGGTTCTATTTTTACTTTGATATTTATTTATTATTTCTCAGAGACACTTTCTTATATTCTTTTTGAGCAATCAAGCTCTTTAAGATCATGCAGTTTCCATGGTCCGTGTGTTTATATAGTTAATACTGTAATTATCCACTCTTATCCCTGCTTCAGGTACAGCCCAGCCTCATTCTTCTTTAGTCACAATATCTAATCTTGGTGATCATCTTTATTCCACTGTTCTACATTCTGCAATGTGTATGCTCTGATTTTAGGTGTCTGACACACCTGTTCTATGGGACTTGCACTCATTGTGAAGATCCAGTGCTCTTAGGAATGTTAGTTTGTGATATAGAGAAATTATCTACCAAAATTATCTACTATCACAAGAATTTTCCTGCCCACCAAAAAAAGATCTGGGGTTAGCAGGAATTAATTTTATCCAAGTTTCAAATTACTCATAACTTCACACTATATTTTTAATATATGTGTAAGAAAATACTTCTTTGCAAATATACAGCAGTACGAGGCATTACCAGTATTCTTGAGAAGATTTGAGGATACCTTCAGGCTTTGAGCATTCTCCCAATGTTCTGCTGAAAGAATCTCTCTTTAATCCAACTTGTTTTCTAAGTAATTATTTTTTCCTGCCAAATTAGGACACTTATTGCCCTACTTCTCTGATCAGCTCATTTGAATTCCTTTACCTTATAGCTCTTTCAGAATGTGTTTTTTCCTTTTCTACTTCTTTGGCAGAAGGAGAGAAGGCAGTACATTATGACTTCTGTATTGCTTTGGTATTGGTTGGAGGCATGCCTCCAAACTATGACAAACCTGTTTTCTTAAAATATATTTTAATAATATTTTATAGCAACTCCTCTTCTTTTCCCTACCTTTAAAAAATAGGGGTTGTCTTTGGTTTTGTTTTTAATTTAAATTTGTCAGTGATCTGCTGTGTAGCCTATGCTTTTTGCAGCACAAAGGAATAGCCAGGAAACTATAGTATGGGGGGCAGATAAGGGGAAAGCCAGAGAGAATTATTAAAAGATGTTCTCTCCAGAAGATGGAGTCTCACAAAATTGCACATATAGCTATCAATCACCTCCCTCTTTAATTCATTAATAATAAAAGTTTAATACTTAATAATTCCTTTACTGGAATTATCCTTACTGGATAAAAATCCAGATTTACTATAGGATTATATTCATATATGCTATATGAACAGATTTTATAGATTATATAAGCCGCAAGCAATTTTTGCACCTACAGTATAGTAGTATATCCCAATTCAGATAACTGTCAAGGCAAAAAAAATAAAAAGAATTTTCTTCACTATGTTGGCTGTGTGTTTGAGTTCTATTGACTTTAGTTGTACTTAAGCATATGTATAAAACAAAAGGTCTGAAAGACTCATTATATGGTTTGGCATTGTATAAAAAATGTGAAGTATTATTGCTTTTTTCTCCTACACCTTATATGTGTAGCTCTGTAGAGATGCATATTAATATACCTCATTTAATGATGTTAAAATTATCTTTCTGACCAATATGTCTTTTTTGTAAAATAGTCTGACTAATATGAGGCACTAAATAATAAATACATTTATTTTTATTGATTTATCAATTTAATATTAATTTAATTATTTATACTAATTTATTAATACTAAATACATTTACCGATATATGTAATTTCATAGACAACATCGATTAGTCATAGATATATTACCTAATAAACTGTATCAGACATGGCACAATTCTCACTTGATGGTATCTGCCCAGCACAATCAAAGAAGTGAACACAAAATGATAGTGAGTTATAGTTCAATCTAAAAGGAAGGATGTATTTTATCTAGGTCAGGCCAGGGAACACTGCCAGAATAATATAAAGAAGCTTTATTAGTACTGGACATGCTATACTTGTCCTCTCCGTAATAAATGAATGAATGAATAAATAAATAACAAAGGTTTACATTTGCTTCACTGCCTACCAATTTCTACCTTTCAAAAAGGAGTTTCTCCCAGAATCAATTAAAAAAGATAATGGGAATTCAGAAAGAGACATAAAATGTCTAAAATAACACTCACTGCACATGCTTGAAAGTTTTTATTATTCTTAAATATTCCCACAGACTGTAAAAAGTAAAATTTCATCAAGTGGATTAGAAAGAGAAAAGGGGAAATACTGTACTTAGCTAAATGAGTGCTTCCACAAATGTTTTGCATCTACTCACTAACAATCTGATATAACTGGAAATAGAACAAATCATTTCATTCCTGACATGCAATATATGATGAGAAGAATGAGTACCTCATATGAGTCACAGACATCAGCAAGCAGGCACAATGGAATGTTCTTTTGCTGAGTACAATACTGCTCCCACAGATCACCTTCCTTACCTAGATAAAAATATGTCTTTAGTGCATCTTACATGATGCACTCATGTGCATCAACTGGAGAAGAAAACTTATTAAACACTGTGTAATGCATGGAATATTGCTTGTGATGCAGCCTAGTTTTAATCTTATTTTAGTTCATAGAAACTTCCTGTCATTTATGCCTTTCAAAATTACATTTTCAGAATTCCTCTCTTAACATATATGATTTTAAAAAATTCACCAGTGGCGTAGTAGTACCGGACTCTTTTAACATTTCAAAAACCAGAGGTGCAAGAAACCATCCTATTTTGAAGGGATCTAGGGAAGTTCTGAGTATTCTGTCTTCCCAGTGTGCACATATGATAAATTTTCTTTTGAATCTCTATAATCTGTTGATGACTGTGAATATTGGCATTTAACATCTGTGAAACAGGAATGAATAATGCCTAGAAGATCAGAATGCCTGAATACTTTTTTTTTTTTTTTTTTTTTTACAGCTTTATCATTGATTTAAGTTTGATACTACTTTATGATACCCAGCTAAAACTTAAAAGCACTGGCTGGCTGGACCACCCAACACCCTGCAAAGTGAATAAGTTCTTCAAAGTAAGCCATTTGCCTCTGCAGATATTTAAAACAAATTATAGGCTTTCAAATTGGAAAAAAAATGCAGACAATTCTTTCATTTGTGATCTCTGACTGCAGCTTATAAACTCTTTGAGACATTATTTTGTTTCTTAATGTGGTGGGTAGACCCTGGCTGGATGCCAGGTGCCCACCAAAGCTGCTCCTCAACTGGGCAGAGGAGAGAAAATATAACAAAAAGCTCGTGGGTCAAGATAAGGGCATGGAGAAATCATTCCCCAATTTCCATCATGGGCAAAACAGACTTGACTTGGGGAAATTAGTTTAATTTATTATCAATTAAATCAGAGCAGGGTAATGAGAAATAAAACTAAATCTTAAAACACCTTCCCCCCACACCTCCTTTCTTCCCAGGCTCAGCTTCACTCCCGATTTTCTCTACCTCCTGCCTGCCAACAGCACAGGGGGACAGGGAACAGGGGTTGTAGTAAGTTCATCACATGTTATTTCTGCTGCTCTTTCCTCCTCAGGGGGACAACTCCTCACACTCTTCCCCAGCTGCAGCATGGGGTCCCTCCCACAGGAGACAGTTCTCCATGAACTTCTCCAATGTGGGTCCTTCCCACAGTCTACAGTTCTTCATGAACTGCTCCAGTGTGGGTCCCTTCCATGGGGTGCAGTCCTTCAGGAATGGACTGCTCCAGCATGAGTCCCCCACGGGGTCACAAGTCCTGCCAGCAAACCTGATCCAGCATGGGCTCCTCTCTTCACAGGTCCACAGGTCCTGCCAGGTGCCTGCTCCACCATGGGCTTCCCATGGGGTCACAGACTCCTTTGGGCACATCCACCTGCACCAGCATGAGTTCCTCCATGGGCTGGAGGAACTCATGGGGTTTGGAACTTCATCCCTGAAATGCTGGGCTCTGAAACTTCATCCTTGAAATGCACATTAGCCATGCATGAGTGGGTGCCCAAACTCAGTCAGAGACGGTAAAGCAAATAAAATTTATGGTTAAACACAGTCAGAACTAATAACTGTGAAGAAGGACAGAACTATGTGCCTCCAAACCAGTCCATGAGGTCTGAATTAAAATCAGTGATGTCTTCATTTGCTAGATGTTTTCCTTTTACACAGGCTGCAGTTCTTCAAGAACTGCTCCAGCACGGGTCCTTTCCAAGAGGTACAGTCCATCAGGAACAGACTGCTCCAACCTGGGTCCCCCATGGGCCACAGTTCCTGCCAGAAACCCTGCTCTTTCATGAGGTCCTCTCCACAGGCCGCAGCTCCTGCTAGGAGCCTACTCCAGCATGGGCTCTTGATATGCTGCATCTTCCTTCAGGGAATCACCACTTGCTGTGGCATGGGGTCCTCCATAGCTGCAGGGGCAGAACCTACTTCACCATGGCCTTCTCCTTGGGTTGCAGGGGAATCTCTGTTCCAGCACATGGACCACCTCCTCCCCCTCTTTCTTCACTGACATTGGTGTCTGCAATGGTGTTTATCTCACATTTTTCTCACTATTCTTTCTCCCAGCTGTTGCACTGTGTTTTTTACCCTTTCTTAAATATGTTATCACAGAGCTGCCACCAGCATTGCTGATGGGCTTAACTGTGGGAAGCAGCAGGTCTATCTTGGAGCTGGCTGAAAATGGCTGTGTCTGACATGGGGGCAGTTCCTGGTGTCTTCTCAGAGAAGTCACCCCTGCACACATACCCGCCTCGTTACCAAAACTTCACCATGTAAATACAATACAAATACTTTGCTAAGTGCAAATGGCCACTGTCATATTTCTCTTTGCTGAACATTTTTTCCTATTTTGTAATGAAATCTAAACTGAACTTGAAAAATATTAGTCATTGCATCCATTTTTTTCAATTTTTTTATGATACTAGAAAAAAATGTATGCATAAATGATTAGCGTTTTGAATAAAAATTTCTTTTCCTCTTCATTGAAGGAAATATTTCAATTGACATCCCCAGATATTAATTACTGTGCTGGTTTTGGCTGGGATAGTGTTCATTTTCTTTATAGTAGCTAGTATGGGGCTATGCTTTGGATTTGTGCTGAAAAGTGTTGATAATACAGGGATGTTTTAGTTGTTGCTAAGTAGTGCTTATACTAAATCAAGGACTTTTCAGCTTCACATGCTCTGCCAGGTGCAGAAGAAGCTGGGAGGGGACAAAGCTGGGACAGCTGACTCCAACTGACCAAAAGGCTATTCCATACCATATGATGTCATGCTCAGTATATAAAGCTGGGGAAGAAGAAGGAAGGGGGGGACATTCAGACTGATGGCATTTGTCTTCCCAAGTAACTCTTATGCATGATGGAGCCCTGGTTTCCTGGAGATGGCTGAACACCTGCCTGCCAATGGGAAATAGTGAATGAATTCCTTGTTTTGTTTGCTTGTGCATGGCTTTTGCTTTCCCTTTGAAACTGTCTTTATCTCAATCCATGAGTTTTCTCACTTTTACTCTTCTGATTCTCTCCCCCATCCCACCAGGGGGGAGTGAGTGAGCGGCTGTGTGGTGCTTGGTTGCTGGCTGGGGTTACACCACTACAATTACTCACGAATTAGATCACCAATTTATAATTACTTTCCAGCTAGCAATTAAAAATAACTTTTCATTTTAAAATGCAGAGTCAAGTTTCAGTTTGAAACTGTTCACATTTTTGTATCTGATTTTTCTTTCAACTATTTTTTGCTGTAGCAGTACAACAGGCCTGAAATAAATTTCTGTATATTTTCTCTGAGCTAACTAGTAATTTTCGTGCAGGAAAATGTTTTGATTATTGTGGGTTTTTTCCCTGGAACATGTTTATTTGTGCTATATTGTATTTATAAAATAATCTGTGTATTTTACTAAACAAAACAAAAAAATAATACAGTAATACACTTCAGCATTTTGCCTTTAGTTTCCAAGGATCTTAAAAGGTACTGGTTATTAACTACCAGAGAGAAAGTATGATGAAAAACAACACTGGAAAGTTTAATGTTATTAGCTAGCTGTTATTCTTTCACTAGAAAATTTAGTCTCTTGACCACCTATGTTGAAGGATGTCATAGTGAAAAACAAGATGCTTCAAAACAGGTAACAATTTTTAGAGGCTTGAAGTTACTTCTATGTACGGAAAGATTGAAAGGATTGTGACTGTTTTAGATACACGAGAAATTAAAGCAGATATGAGAAGGCCATACAAAGTAATAAATGGTGTAGAGAGAGTAAGCTCAGCATCCCCATTTACCCTTTCACATGAGGCAAACCCAGAGATTTTCAAATAGCAATTATTTAAAATTGCTAACCAAGTGCTTTCCTAAATGAGATCGTTCTGTTGTCTCAGTAATACAAATGTCAAAATGCAATACAACTTTACATTGTTTTTCCATGGAAACTATTTGCAAGCGCTTTTCAACATTACTAACAGAACTGGAGATAACAGAGGGAGAAAATGAAATAATAGCTGAGGAAGAACAGAGATCTCTCCAGCTGGGATTTGTAATGAACTGATGAAGCAAAGTAGCAGAGTTACACAAGAAAACAGGTTCAGATCACATGAATTATGTAGTATTTTCACATAAAACCCCCGTACTATGCAAGATGATAGAGGAAAAGACAACTTCTTGGCCTAAACAAGGAAAAGCACAGAAACAGAAAAAGACAGGATATCGGAAATACAGTAAGTCGAAAGAGAGGTTCAAAAAAGTGGAATTTTACGCCACCATAAATAAAAAATCCATGGAGGGACAGTTCTGCTACAAAACTTTGGAAGGGAGATAAAATTCAGAAGTGAGGAATACCTAGATCACTTCAAGTGTTAAGTGTCGTCGTGTCTGATGTTTTTGAGTTACTACCTCCTCTTTTTATACTAAAGCTTTCTTTACAGATTCATTTGGCAGATATCAATTCCAGTAGCCTGCTGTGGTGGGTTGACATCGGCTAGCCACCAGGTGCCCACCAAGCTGCTCTATCACTCCCCCTCCTCAGCTGGACAGTGGAGAGGAAATATGACAAAAGGCTCATGGGTCAAGATAAGGACACAGAGATCACTCAGCAATTACTGTCATGGGCAAAACAGACTTGACTTGGGGAAATTGATTTTATTGCCAATCAAAACTCAGAGTAGGAAAATGAGGAGTAAAAACAAATCTCAAAACACTTTTCCCCTAGTCCTCCCTTCTTCCCCGGCTCAACTTTACTCCCAAGTTTCTTTACATCCTCCCCGCTAGCAGCGCAGAGGGATGGGGAATGGGGGTTGTGGTCAGTTCATTACGTGTTGTCTCTGCTGCTCCTTCCTCCTCACACTCTTCCCCTGCTCCAGCATGGGGTCCCTCCCATGGGAGACAGTCCTTCACAAACTGCTCTAAAGTGGGTCCTTCCAACAGGCTGCAGTCCTTCATGAACTGCTCCAGCATGGGTCCTTTCCACAGGGTGCCGTCCTTCAGGAATAGACTGCTCCAGCGTGAGTCCCCCACGAGGTCACAAGTCCTGCCAGCAAACCTGATCCAGCATGGGCTCCTCTCTCCATGGACTCACAGGTCCTGCCAGGAGCCTGCTCCAGTGTGGGCTCTCCACAGGGTCACAGGGCACATCCATCTGCACCTGTGTGGGGTCCTCCACAGGCTGCGGGGTGGATATCTGCTCCACCATGGACCTCCATGGGCTGCATGGGGAGAGCCTGCCTCACCATGGTCTTCACTATGGGCTGCAGGGGAATCTCTACTCTGGTGCCTGGAGCTCCTCCTGCCCCTCCTTCTTCACTGACCTTGGTGTCTGCAGAGTTGTTGCTCTTGTATTCTCACTGCTCTCTTCCAGCTGCTGTTGAGCAGCAGTTTTTACCCCTTCTTAAATATGTTATCACAGAGGCACTACCAACATTACTGGTTGGCTCAGCTTTGGCCAGAAGCAGATCCGTCTTGGAGCCAGCTGGCATTGGCTCTGTCTAACATGGGGGAAGCTTCTGGTATCTTCTCACAGAAGCTACCCCTGTAGCCCCCCCTGCTACCAAAACCTTGCCACATAAACCTGATACACCTTCTCTTCTTAAAAGTGAAAAGTGATGAGACTGGGGACAGAAAAATAACAGTTATGGTATGTTGCATGGTTCTGAGCAGAGCCTTTTGCTCCTACATTTCTGAAGAGTTATTAGAATAATAAAATACTACTGTAAAGCCTATGAATATTAATTTTAACCTTTGCCTTAGGATTTGGGTTTTCTTTTTTCTTTTCTCTTTTAAACTTCTAAACTCTATTCTGCTGAAACTACCAGTATTCATTGTGGCTTTTTCTTTTAAGATATTCAAGGAAGGAGAGGTTTCGCCTGCTTGTTTCATCATTTCTGTTCTTTTGGATTCTCTTCACTTGACTTGTGGCACCATCAACTTCAAGGTAGCAAATTAAAATACAGCAATGTGGTGGGTTGGCCTCAGCTGACAGCGAAGCACCCACTATGATGCTCACTCACTCCCCTTCCCCCTCCAGCAGGAGGAGGGGAGAAAATAGGAAGAACAGGAGTGAGAGCCTGTGGGTTTAGGTAGACAGGGAGACTGCTTACCCATTACTGTCACAGACAAAACTGACTCAACTCACGGAATTTAACTTAAATTATTACCAATTAAATATGAATATTTGAGGATTGATTCAGGTATTGGGAAACAAAACCAAAAAGAGTGAAATATTTGCACATCTATAGAAAACACCTTCCCCCCCGCCCTGCTTTTGCCAGGCTCAGCTCCACTCCTTCAATCCAGACACCTCTCCTCCCCTGAGTGAAATCGTCATCCAGTACACTGAGTCCCTTCAGCGAGGCAACGGGAGGTGCCACAAGGCCTCACAGCCACGACTTTGTGGTTTCTCTCCACTGCTCCCTCTCAGTCTCTCCTCTGGCATGGGTCCTCCATGAGCTGCTGTTCCTGTCAAGAATCTCTGCTTTGCCATGCTCCCTCTCCTTCTCCTCTGACCTTGGTGTTCACAGGACTGTTTCTCACACTTTTTCCCTCACTCCTCGCTGCCAGGCATAATTTTTTGCTCTTTCTTAGATACATTTTAACTAAAGTGCCACCAGCTTGGCTGAGGTGCTCATCTGTGTCCTTGCAGTGTGTCCATTGGAGCAGGCCTGGAACTTGCTTTGTCCGCTCAAGAGAAGCCAAAATTTGTAGAAAAGTGGCATAACAAAGCTCCTCTCTGTTTCAACATCAAGTCCAACTGTATTAAGGTGTTTGGAGGCATGCTTTACACTCAACCATGGGATGCCATTGTGGATAGGTCTATAGGTCAGCATTCTGGGCCTGGCCAGAGGCCCATTACTGTCCACAGGGGTACACAGTCACAGGAAGTGGAGAGAGAAAGGCAAGTCAAGAGGAAAAGAATAGGCTACATTTCAAAACAGGAATAATCAACAGGCAT
This sequence comes from Mycteria americana, assembly GCF_035582795.1. NCBI lineage: Eukaryota > Metazoa > Chordata > Aves > Ciconiiformes > Ciconiidae > Mycteria > Mycteria americana. The sequence goes on along the minus strand of NC_134396.1, from coordinate 53,491,413 downwards.
GTTTCAGTCTGACAACCAGAGAGACTGGAAGGAGAAAGTCCTCTGGAGTAAAATATTCTTAGGAGTGTTCCCTGAGCTGAAGAGGCTCTTGCCTTTGTTCTGGGTAGTGGTTACCATGTGTCATGAGAAACAGCCACCAGTAAGGCTTAAAAAATATGAAATAATTTGGAGGTTCCAGTTCATTTGTAACTGTTAAAGCTTTGTGAACAAAGAAGGATATTTTGTGAAACAATGTGAAGAATGATCTGAGTGGAATTCAGTCTTAATGATAATATTTGTTTCCTAAGGACGAAAAACAACAGAAATACTTAGTATGCACAGTATATTGATATTTTTAGGCCAGCAAAAAATGAGATTTGAAAGCTTCTAAAATTATTTCCATTTAATAAGAGATTAGTCATGCAGAATAAGGATATTTTCATAGGGTACTCATTTATTTATAAAATATACATGTGCCAGTTCTCCTGAGAGGCAGCAGTAACAAAGCTGTATGTAGGCCATGCTCTTTCTGGGAAAGCCTCAGGCCAAGTTCCTTTACCCTCTCACAAGAAACAGGTTTCTTGTCATGCTCCTCTCCTGGGAACTGTGCAAGATCACAGGCAAACTACAGATTTTCTGTTGACTATTTACATCACATTTTTATCTCAGCTCTCAAGTTTGACCCACTTGTCCTCACAGTCCCCCCTGGGCTGTGTGATTTTGCCATGTGCTCTGAGCGGCCTCATCATCCTTTCTGTCTGCTGCTGTCTGTAGTAAAGATGGGCACCCATTCAATTTAGTACTTTTTACCTTTGCTTCCCAAGTTCCTAATGGTAGATATTAACACAGCTCAGTTTTATTTTTATTTTGTCTTAAATTCAGGTAATCTCTGGCTTTCAATCAGGGGCTAATGTCTTTTTTCTTTTTGACACTGTAGTCAGGGTTGTCCTGTGCTGAACTGCACAGCTTAGTGCTTCACCTTGGCTCACACAGTTAGGTGGGACTTGCAGAGACGTTAGTCATCAATGATATGATAATGAAGACAGAAGCTGCCCATCTGTAGTTTTATTCCCTAGATACTGAAAATCTGTAATTACTTTTTTTCTCTTCCTTCCACTCCACTACTTATTCCCCTCTTCTCTTGCATCACAAAGTGTTTTGTTTTAGATCGTGTCTCGCTCTTTCATGCCCTTACTACAGCACAGTATAGTTCCTTTATTGGGTTAGCTGTGATGGTTTAACTATGCTGACAGAGTGCCTCTAAGAACACATCCAACAGAATGAATTTTTTTGTCCTTAGTTTCACCATCTGATGACATAAGCCAAAGTGATAGAAGCACTTTTTACTGGCAGTATATCTGCGTACACAGGTGGGCTTTTGGTGGGTTTTTATGCCTAACTCTGTGATTGAGACCAAGACTCGGACTGTCTAGCATTCATGGCTTTCTATATTATTGGTCTTCCTGTAACTCTTTTCTCTGTATTTACTAACATCCATTATCTTAAATTGGCAGTAAAACCAAACAATATTGGGATTTTCCTTCCTTGGTTTTCTTTCTATGTCTTTATATGGACCACATTTATAACGAAACAATTCAGAGAGCTCTGGTATCCACACAGGTATCATAATCCCTTAATCTGTCAGTGGGATGTGTCTTTTTTTAGCTTAGTATTCTACAGCTTCTACACTTTTTTTTTTCTCCAAGTTTTCTTTTTTAAGTTAAGATTTTCCACGTCATATTCATTATCTTTGTGTAGTGTCATTCAGACTTAACTTTATGCAGTATCTTGTTCCATGCTGTCTTTTTTTTACCAGGATATAGCATAAGCATTCTGGCACTGTTACACAGTTGGTAATCGTATTTTACAACCATCATGAAATCCTTAAGAGCTCTTTAAATTTTTATATCCTGAGCTCCCCCAATATACTCGTCTTCACTCCAAAATTCAAGTCTGATATGTTATCCCCATGTCATACATTGACATAATAAAAATCAGGAAGAACAAAAGAAGAAACATGAACATATTTGCCCCATTCATGAACTATGCAAGTGTGCACATGTTCATCATATATTCAGGATGTTGTAGTTAACTGTCTCTATTTAAGAACGATTATTTATTTATCTTTCTCTCTTTTTAAATCAGTTATTTTGACTTATAGGAAGTTGCAGGTTTTGTATTCCTGGATTCTTTTTCTGTTTTTTTTCCTGAGTAATAAATGTCCTTTTCAGTGCTTTTATTTATTAACTTTTTATAAAAACCTTTCTAGGAAATAATATATAAAATGCAATATTGCTTTTATAATTGTCATGGAATCTACTGCTCATCGTGTTATATCAGAAAAATGAGTATGGACAAAACCCAATTTAATTCACAATTGATTAATCTCATTATTTCTACTACACCTCCATCAGACTCCAAACGAATGCCATTTGTTCTAGATTCTTTTTGTTGCAGAAACTGATTTTTTATTTAACTTCGGTGTCAAACCTTTTTAAAGAATTTGTTTTTCAAATTGACATCATACTGACATTAGTTAGCTTTGAGTTTGTGGCTTAGTTCATACAGAAGGAATAAACAAAATATGCTATGCACTAATGAATAGCAGTTCACTGTATTTGTTACAGTAATATGGAGTGAGTATCCCAGTTATGAGATATGGATTGCTGTGCACTAAACTGAGAATCACTGTTCTTTGGTACAGTTTTGTTGCTTTATTCACTCAGAGATGATGTGCTGGAAGAAAGAAGGTGAACTTTCACTTCCAATCCTGCAAATTCAAACCTGATGTTTTCTACTGAACAGAGGTAAATAGCATCATTTAAGCTAAGTAGCAAAAGCAACATTGACAGAAGGCTGAGCTGAGGAAGTCTAATCCCAATTTTCTTCTCAAAGGCAATGCGTAATTGATCCACTCTTTTATGGGTTTCTTAGTGACTTTGTTGTTTTCTTAGTGACTTTGTGACTTTGGGTTTTCTTAGTAGATGTTTACTATTAATGAAGAGCCAAAGTCTGAAGTCTAAATTTTAGGCCTTGATACTACAGCCTTTACTCATGTTGAATAAAGTTTCCTATATGAACAAAATATTGATAAGGCTTGACTCCTAGTAAATTTTTACTCTTCTTGAGTTTTATCCTCCAAAGTAAAAATAAATGAATACATCATTCTGCTATACATAAACTTACTGAATGTACAAGTGAAGACCCCATGGTCTACCTGCCTCTGATTTCTTAATATGAATAAATTAATTGAAGAGCAGAAATACAATATTAAATTACAAATTGAGAAATTACTGCAATTGTTCAAAGGTTGTGAATATCTCTTTGAAATAAATGAGCTCTGTAATTTGATACCCTTCTTGCCTTTCCAGTCACACACTTCTGATTTGTTTCTTGGTATACACTGGTTTTACATTCTTGCTGTATCATTTTATTACATCATTTACAGCCTTCCTGCAAATTCTTCCTGGTGGTCTAGAGGGCAAGAAATTTGTAAGAGTTTTCCCACTCTTTTCTTAGCAGTCTCCTTCCCTTCTTTAGTGTGCTTCCTGTGACTGCTTAATATCTTCTTGCCTTTGATCTGGTATCTTCAGTGTTTAATTTAACCATCTTGCTCCATGTGAAAACAAAGAAAAGTCTTCCTTGAACTGACTGGGTTGAAAATGAGTGCACGGTGTTGCTCTGATCACTGATAACTTTTATCCTGCTTGTGATGGGATAATATGCTGCTACTCAATCCCTCTTCCTCTCCTATTCACCTTTGATATGCCTAAAATTCCTTTCTTCCAAATCTGTACTTTGTTTGACAAAGTGATCTCATATCCAAAGTGATCCCCTGAGTGCTCTCCAAAAACCATCATTGGCTTGCTTCTTCACATCAGCCAATAAAGATTCCATTTTGGTTTTGCCAGCACACATACTACCCAAACCAGTATGTTTATTTGTAATTCCATTGTCTCAATATTTACCTAAATGTCAAAATATATACTGTAGGTCTAGATGTAGACCAGCTATCATAGGAGAATTTAATTGGTTTGAGTGGAAGTATTCTTTACTATTAGGCAGAAAATCATCTGGCAAACAGTTATGTTATGCAGTGGTAAGCAGATGCTGATCTCCACTCTTCTGCAGGCCTAATGTTTACATTGTCAGAAGAACAATGTGCTTTCCTCTCTTGCTCCAGCTGTCATGAGTGGTACCCTCAAACAACACTGGCACAGCCTGATATGTTACATATTGTTTTTGCTAGCCCTACAGTTTTATAATTTCAGTAATAACAGCAGTTTTTCCTTGAGTGTCTCTTAGGCAATTTGAACTATCTTTGGCTGGTTTTTGTAACCTGCTTCATTATTACAAATAAAATAAAAAATTCTTCTGAAAGGAAACAGATTTTATCAAGTTGCTACAGGTTTCTTTTTCTATTATATTTTGTCATGGCTTGCTGAATAATCTCATACGGTAGTTCAGCTCTTCTCTACTTGTGCCATCTGATGTAACTGCACTTTAGAATCATCAGCAATTTATTCATCATGCTGTTAAAAAATAAAGTAAAAAGTAAAATGTAGTGGTCAAGAGTTGATGAATTTAGAAACCATTATTTTCAAAAGAGAACTTAAAGATAAGCCTGATAATGACTTTAACAAAATGAAAGGTGCAACTGTATCTTAAGGAAATAGGTCAGGTTAGAAAGATACACTTTTCCTACATTTCTTTCTTCTTTTTCATTTTAATCACATAATTTAATCATTTTGGAATAAAGACTTTCCCTAAGATTAAGAACACTGCCCTTTCTTCTACTTTCATTACAGTTAAAATAATTTGACCTCCAGTAAAATAACGTTGTCAGATAAGTTATGATTCAGTCCTTAATACTTCTGTAGGGTTGGTGCATTTTTTTCTTCAATAGCTAATCTTGTTTTAGTTCAGTTGCTCACAATAACAAATACCTTTTTTCATTAGTAAATTTAAAAAGATATTTTCAGAGCTCCTTATCTTTCTAGTTTTATTATCCCATCTGTGCGTGTCTTGAAAGGAGCTAAGATAAGTATAATGCTAATTAATTTCGTACCACACTAGAGCTGTTAAGCCAGGTATTCAAATCTTTTTCCCAATTCAAATACATTCTAAAGCTTAAAGTTATTACTGCTAATGAGTAATTTAATTTACTTTAAGTTAATTAAACTATATTTAATTCAGTTACATGAAGGCACTCTAGTAGTCTTTGAAAATACATACGACAATAATATCCATGGATTTAAGGAAAATATTGTGTTACAAATATTGTTCATTACATTGTAGAATCACAAAGGGATAATGGTTTCTAGAATCCTCCACGATCCTCTGTAAAAGATGATGATTAAAAACCACAGAGCAAACAATGAAGGGTAAAATTAACATATAAAATACGATTTCTGATTGAACAAGAAAACCTAGATGACACTTAAAGTTTACAGCTACAACAATATCAATAGAGAACAATGAAAGTAATTTTCAAAAGGAATAATTAGGTCCAGGCAGAAAAAAAAAGTGTCAAAATAAAACTTAGTTATGTCAAAGGTTGCATGTTTCCCTCAAAGTTTTACATAAACTATATATATGATAAATAAAAAATGTAGACATTTCTGTTATTACCTTTCTCTGCACATGTAGTTCATATGTGCTCATATTAAGAGTCCATGCATATGCATGTGAAAAATGTAAACCCATTTTTCATGTTTAATGAAAGCCTGAATATTTTATTCATTAGTAACAAATAAAACTCAATGCGTTTGTGAGCAGCAAGCTGTGATTTAGGTGCATTGGCTAGTGCATACAGCTTCAGTGCAATGTTCCACAGGTATTAAGCTACCCATTTCACTCCACCCAAACAAAAAAATCTTACAGCCGAGAGTAAATGGTACAGACTCTTGATAATTGTGCAGAAAGAACAACTAAAAGCTTTGTTGTGTGGTCAATAGGAAATCCTCTTTCCCTTGGGTAGCTATTTTTGGTTTACATCTCCCATTCTCTTTTTTCTGTTAAAAAACAGGCTGAAATACCCTTAGGTCCATTACCCTTAACTTTCCTTTATTAAAATACTGTTTTAAAAGATAGAAATGATATGGAGTTCTGTACATAACAAAAGTACAAAATATCATTGAGAAAAAATAACAAGTTGCCATGGCTGGTACAGCTGTATTGAAATTTTGTCTCACTTCCTGGAAGCTTGTTAAAAAAAAATTGCCACACATTCTGAGCAAGTTTGTAGATGTACAAAAGGATGCTTGAGAGTGTCAATAAAAAATTAAGAGAACTATGTATTTATAGCTTTCTCAAGTGTGTGACGTGGAGAAGATGATATATCTAGAATAAATTAATAAAAACCAATATCAGAAAGAGGAAGCAACTTAAAATTCAGGGAAGGGTTATAACCAGATCAATAGAATAGAGTTAAAAAGAGAACTGAGGGAAGAAATGGGCATTATGTGTGGTCTGAACACAGTCATTTAACATAAATGAGTCAGCAAATAGCCTTTAAAAAATTAAAAATAAAAGACGAGAGTGTCACAAAGGTGTTTGTCCTGTCAAGCTATATTTTATATTTTTAATTTATTTGAAATGCAGCAATTAGTCTGTTTGGTTATGTTACTTCAATTTCTTAGTTACAATAATTGGATGAATTTATCATATGGTTACATAGGGTAAGATTCTGGCTTAGCCTTCTATAGATAAATATAGGGAAATAAAGGAAATGTGTATATACAGCCTACATAGGACCATAAACAATGGTAGATGGTAAGGGAACACTGGCTATTTCATAGGCTTATATTTTTTAGCAACATCAAAGTGTGTGATCTCATTCCTGTCTTTACATCAGGAGAGGATAAGAGGAACTGCTATAGGCCTGAGATGCACTTTAAGGAATACACTACTGAACTAACTTTTCTATACCCAAGAGAGCTCAGAGAACAACCTTGTTTCTTACCACCCACTATTACGGATTACCTGCTTTGTACTAACAACTATCGGCATACACAACAACAAAAAAATATAATGACATGTATCCCAGTGATTCACGTGGCAACATTAAGATTTTGTAGTGGTAATAAAGGAAAATCCATCACACATCACATCTTGAATTCAACACACTTGCACTGAACAGCATTTCAAAACATTGAGTGTGTTTATCCCTCTTGATCTAATGCCAAGAAAGCAAGATATTCTATTTTTTATATCAGAGTATATGAAAATAAAAACTAATTTATATAATTTGCTGCAATCTGAGATTAATCAGAAAAACAACAAATTAAAATAACTCCCAATGTCTTCATTAAACTTCCTTTAAAGCCATATGGAGACACTAGAAATATAGGAAGCAGTTTTCCCTTGCATTCAGCACAATATAAGACTGTAGCAACTACCTAGTGAAACTGAAAAAGGTTCTTTCTAAGGAAGATTTAGTTTAAAAGACTTTCAGACTCTGTGATGAAAGCATGTAAAGTGCATATAACATCTCAATGTTAAGTTCTGGCCAGCAGGTGCTTAACATAAATTAGCATTTATATAAATTCTTAAATAAATAAAACAGATATCGAGATCCCCATCTTAATTTATTTCAAGATAATTCTCTGTTTAAAAGATCTGTTTGTGTTGATGTGTTTCTACATTTCAAAGAACAATTTACCTGAAACAGTGATTTTGAAAGCTGACAATCTAGTGTCCTTGAAATAAATGTGAATATTGTAGACCACACTGAACGACATTGGACATCATAAGATAGGACAAGGGGTAATGATAGGACAACAGGTAATGGTTTTAAACTAAAAGAGTGTAGATTCAGACCAGATATAAGGAAGAAATTTTTTACAATGAGTTCGGTGAAACACTGGAACAGGTTGCCCAGAGACGTTGTAGATGCCCCATCCTTAGAAGTGTTCAAGGTCAGGCTGGACAGGGCACTGAGCAACCTGATCTAGTTGAAGATGTCCATGCTTATTGCAGAGGGGTTGGACTAGATGACCTTTAAAGGTCCCTTCCAACCCAAACCATTCTATGATTCTAAGATTCTATGATCATTTAAAATCTGATATACTGAATGGAATACCAGTGTGAAATTAAAGTGAAGATCCAACAGGGTAAAGTAATTTTCCATAACATCCGACTGTTCTGCCATAACTTTTCATATGGCCATGAACCATGATCAGGAAACTGGTCCAGTTTTAAAAAAAATAATTGTGAGGAAACCTTTCTATTGTCATTGCCAGTGAGACCCCAATGCCTCAATGTACAGGTTCACCTGGTAGGAACCTCACATATAGTTCACCACCGCACAAGGCAGGCAGCTCCATTCACCTAATAAACACCCCAGCCTCCTTTTCCTTTCCTGTCTCACAAATTAAGCAGTAAAGTTCCCCACATTTAGAGGAATCTCATCAAGAAAGGCAGGAATTTCACCTGGGGAATACACATACTTGATCATGATGTATGTCCTGCCAGGTGCATAGGGAAGAAATAAGAACAAAGGAAGCAGGAGGAAAGAGTGATGGGGGAAAGATGACAAGTAAGTTCTCAGACAATATTGATCCAGGCAAACTGTACAAATCTCAGTTTCTCTTTGTAAAAAGGATTTTTGGTCTTGGTTTTTTTTTTTTGTTTCCTCTCTATGACTAACCACATTTGACGGAGTATACAAGAGGAAAATGTTGTTTCTTTGCTTTCCTAGTTTAAAAAAGCATATACCGATTTGTATATATGTGTGTATGAATACTTGCACAAGGATAACACCACACTTCATTTGCATAAAATGGGGACATGAACAACACTGTACAATACAACAGACACATTTCAGTGTAATACTTATATGTACAGCTGCTGAATGCCTCTGAGACAGTGACATAAGCAGACAAACATTCCAGATAAGGCTATATTATAGGGCTGAATAATCGAATTATAATATTTGGCATGACTGTTTTCTGCTCTAGAGATACTCCATATCTTGGGGTTTTTTGGGTTTTTTTGTGTTTTTTTTAAGTATGGCTTTGACTGTACTGCTCATTAACATTTAACATGCTCATTGCAGTGTCCACCATAACACTGCTTTGAGCACTTCCATTAAAATTACTTAAAATAAAAGACAAACAGTATATATGAGTGCTTCAAACTATCTATATGAACTCAGAATATGTTACATTTAGCAGCACTGAAGTTCATCTTCCATTGTGTTGTTCAGAATGCCTGAAGCTGACAGAAAAGCACAAATAAATAGTACTCCTGAGGGTATTTACTTTTTAAAAAAAATACATACAGATGTTAGTAATAGGGTTGATATGAAGGTAAGGCAGATCTCACTGGATGAGCATTTAGCTAAGCAGATGTCAAAGTCCAATACTCTCAGACCAGGTTCTTTTAGATGTTCCACATGTGGAGGGTGTAATCATTAATATCAAATTTACTTATTTGAGTAGAGTTAATGATACATGGGATTTCTGTTTTAGCAGAGTGGTACAAAATATACAGAAAACACAATAAAAATGTAACCTACACTTAGCAAAATATAGTAATTGCAATATACAGTTCAGTCACAATACGAATGTGATTCCCATTACTGGTCTCTACAGCATGCTCATCATCACAATTCTGGGTGTCCCCAGCCTCCAGAAAGGCATACGTGGGTTAAAATGGTATTGGGACCAGCACTGTTTAACATCTTTGTTGACCACGTGGACAGTGGCATTGAGTGCACCTTCAGCAAGTTTGCCAACAACAGCAAGCTGTGTGATGCAGTCGACACACTGGAGGGAAGGGATGCCATCCAGAGGGACCTTGACAAGCTAGAGAGGTGGGCCTGTGTGGACCTCATGATGTTCAACAAGGTTAAGTGCAAGGTCCTGCACCTGGGTTGGGGCAATCCCAAGCACAAATACAAGCTGAGTGAGAATGGATTGAGAGCAGCCCTGTGGAGAAGAACTTGTGGAGAAGAATTTGGGGCTATTGGTTGATGAGAAGCTCAGCATGACCTGGCAACGTGCATTTGCAGTCCAGAAAGCCAGTCGTATCCTGGGCGGCATCAAAAGAAGCATGGCCAACAGGTCGAGGGGGGTGATTCTCCCCCTCTACTCCACTCTCGTGAGACCCCACCTGGAGTACTGCATTCAGCTCTGGGGCCCCCAAAATAAGAAGGACATGGACCTCTTGGAGTCAGTCCAGAGGAGGGCCACAAAAATGATCAGAGGACTGGAAGAGTTCTCCTATGAAGAAAGGCTGATAGAGTTGGGGTTGTTCAGCCAGGAGAAGAGAAAGCTCTGGGGAGACCTTATAGCAGCCTTCCAGTACCTAAAGGGGGACGAGAAGAAAGCTGGAGAGGGACTTTTTACAAGGGCATATAGTGATAGGACAAGGGGTAATGGCTCTAAACTGAAAGAGCGTAGACTTGGATTAGATATAAGGAAGAAATTTTTTACAATGATGGTGGTGACACACTGGAACAGGTTGCTCAGAGGAGTTGTGGTTGCCTCCTCCCTGGAAATGTTCAAGGCCAGGCTGGATGTGGCTTTGAGCAACCTGGTCTAGTGGAATGTGTCCCTGTCCATGGCAGGCGGGTTGGAACTAGATGATCTTTAAGGTCCCTTCCAACCCAAGCCATTCTATGATTCTATGAGAAAAAAAGCATTGAATGCTTTCTCTTTTTCTTCATCCCTATTAGTCAGGTGACCATCTTATCAAGTATGGGTCCAATATTTTCCTTAGATAGCCTCTTGCTATTAACACATTGAAAAAAACTTTCAAGAGACTTTTTCAAAATAGGGGGGAAGGAGGGAGATGACTATTTGCTTGTTCTTTTTGCTTTCAAAACAAGTTTCTGCAGCCAAAAACTCCATGTTTGTGGGACTGCTTAGATCTGAGAGAGGAAAACTGGTAAAAGTCAAAAAAGCCATTCGGGTTGAATTCTGCCTATCATTCCGTAGCTGGCTGGTATTAACTTGATCTTTCCCACAAAACTGAGAAGGAAACTGGGAAAGAAAACAACAAAAGAACAAAAAATAAATAAACAAATAAATCCCAGAGGGGTGGGATGGGAATTCAGATGTAGTATGTTTTAGTACATATGTTATAAACAGATGTCAGAGTCTAATACTCTCTGACCAGGTTCTTGTAGATATTCCAGCCTCGGAGGGTGTAATGTTTAATATCCTTATTTAAAGATAGTTGATGTTACACGGGATTTCTGATTTAGTGGACTGATACAAAATATATATTCCATAACACAATACAGATGTAAGTAACACGTAACGGTTTACTTGAAAGAAAGGTCACTCTTTTAGTCCCTTTTGTGTTGAGATAAAGTCAGTTTCTTTGCAACAGCTGTGGTCAGTCACACTGTGCATTATTCCCTGAGCTTCATGGGCACCTCGTGCTTGCCCATGTCTTCTGACTTTCTTCTCTTGTAGGGGTGTAATGGTCAGTGAGCCACATTCCACCCCTAGGAGTTCAGTCACTCATAGCAGATGAGTTAAGGATCATATTTGAGAAATATTGCCTACACTGTGTGTAACAGTAGCTAAAGCATACTTACAGCATCTTCTTGTGAATACCTCTTTTTTTGTTGTTCTTTGAATGTGCATTCCACAGATCCCTAAAATATCTGCATGATTACTGTAAAAACAGTATTCTTACTCTTAGCTAGCTAAAACACACTTCCTCACCCACACTCAACTTCAGAAATGTCCTGCAAAGTAGAAACAAAGACAATAAGATATAGGAACTTGTATAAGTAATGCATATTTTCTGAATGTTATGAACTCTGCAGGAATTTTCTTCATGTCAATGTGCAAGAATCTAGGTATTGCTTAGAGGACACAGACAAGAGCATTGGTACTGTCACTGTAAATTTCCTTCAGGAGGAAGCCTCAGTACTGTTCCATTTCCTTTTCTGACCTGAGCCTTCCTAGTGTTCAATGTAATTTATACCTATATCAATGTAAAAGATTTTTCTGGTAAATCTGAAGGGTAAGTATAATAAATCAAAAGTACTACCATAGCATAGCCCCATATATTTCAACAGAAGAAATAACTTTTTACAGTTCAGAATGAATTATTAAACACCAAGAGAAAAATCTCTACTTCAATTCATTATTCACATTTTGTTCCAAGCATTACAGCAATTTACAATACTTAATCTTCATACAGAAATGTGTTTCTTCATGTTCCCTTACCTGGCAAATGAAGTTGCAATCTCTCTCCTACTTAAATGCAGTTTGATTTCATATTCAATACAAAAATTGGAAGAGAACGGAGAACTTAACACCACAAAACCAATATTTGAAAATAACTGAGATTGTTGCTTTCATTCATAGTTACCACAGCTTTATTGGTTTTGGTTTGGTTTTTGTTTGGTTGGTTTTTTTGTGGCTTTTTTGTTCTGTATAGTGACTCAGCACTAAGCAGGAGATCTCCCATTTTTAGGCCATCTCTGTAATCATACAGTCCTGAGGGTTTCATGAACTGTGGACTCAGACACCAAGTTCCTAAACAGTTCAAATCTATAGAAAATTCCATCTGGAAACACCCTGGCATTAAACTAGAGAGGCATGGAATGAATAAATTAGATCTCACTGTTACATCCCTTTGAAGTTCAGGAAAGGAAAGCTGAGCAAAGAGATTCCAGATTTCAAGGCAAATTTTCATAAAAACATGTAGTTTTAAAGGAGAGACAAATGAGATGTGCACTATTATAGGACAATTACTTCTAAAAAAACAGATTTTAAACATTGACATTCAACACAAGAATTTTTCACAATGTTATGGTTTTATATGTTTTTTAGCAAGACAGAATTGAGTTTAGAGCTGAATTTAAATATGTGGGTAAAATTTAAATGTACAGGTTTTTTCCAGGTCCAAGCAGTTAAAATGAAGCAGAAGGGTTAGAAGACACTAGTAGAGCTAAACCTATACATTTCAGTTTTGAAGTTTTATCTAGTATAGGTAATCAAACTTACTAATTTATTTCATGCATTCTTTTTACAGAGTAACAATTTTACCAAAATAATTTTCTCACTGCAGAATAGAATTCACTAGTGGTATTAAAACAATTACTCTTTTGAGTACACCTATTCTTCAAAACTGTTTTCTACAATTATTATGTGTCAATAACCTCAATTAGACTTGTGGGATCCTTAAAGTTCACAACGACCTGTAAAAATACTTAACTCTGGATGCAACTGGGAATGCTTTCATTATGAACTGTATTTTTCATCTCATATGGGAAAGAATTGATATGAACAGCAACATGATTTAGATAAACTTTATTATTTTTAAAAGCCCACCTCTTAACTGATTTAAAGGAACAACTTAAAGACTTTATTTAAAAACATGTAGTTTTCATTGTTTGCCTTTATGACTGATATAGAAAACTGTAAAGGTGTTATTTTGAATATTAACCTATTTAATTACCAACCATCTTTTAATAAGGAATCTGTTTTGCTGGACAAATACATGCTTTCCTTTTAGAAAGTTTATATACCATGAAGGACGGACCTCTTTATCAAAAGTGACCTCTTGTCACAGAACACTCTTGTTCTGGTGTTTGTGAGATAGTCATTACTAAAGAAAATGTTTAGCAAAAGCAAACATATACTCTGGTAGTTAATGTTAAATATAGAGACAAATTTTCTAAATGTTTAACTCTAGATAAAGTAGATTCTAGGTGGACTAACAAATATGGTGAAGTAAGTTATCTTCAGTTCACCTATGTGGGACATACATTTGAAATATGTTTACTAAATGTTTGTTTACCAAAATGAAATCACCATTTAAATGGAAACTCTTGAATTATGCTGAAAATTTTTTAATCAACAAAAGTTTCCAAGAACCTGAGAGGTTCTACTGCAGTTTAGGTTTCCCAGTAGCTCAGCATCTTTCATAAGCATGAAGAATTTGGTCTCTCCCTCTCATTACAAAAAGTGGCTGCCTTCTCTAGCCAGCCAAAGAGGAAAAGCATAATGGAGAATTAAATCCCCCAAACAACAACAAAACCAAGATGTGCCAGCTCAGGTGATGAGTATTATTCACAAGCTAGAAAATATGGTGATTATCAAATTAAGAGGAAAGGCAGGGGGAGGTTCTTCACTGATTCCTTAAGGAAGAAATCCTTAAATATTTCCCCAACAGTGGTGCAGCCCTGAGCATGTCACACTTAAGACAGGCCTTGGAACCAAGCATGCTGAGCAGTTGCCTGTTACACTGCACTTCTGGATGTCGTATACCTGCTGCTCTGATGTAACTGCAAGGTGGGTACTGTATTCTACAGGTTTCAGACCCAGCATGCTCTATATCTGCACACAGGACCTACACACAAAGATTAGGAGGTACCAGATGATACCCTAAGCAGATCATCATCATAATTACAATGACCTGGCTAGCACCAGGTTGTTGTGCTGCACACAGCCTAGCATTCAGAGGTACCCAATGCATAATCTAAAGGAGGACAAAAAGGAAAGTTCTTCTGAAGTATGGTAAAGTGTTGAAGATGTAGCTTAGATGGTCTCTTAAAGTGGGATAAGAATGTCTAAATATTTTTAAAATTAAGTTGACAGTTTTACCTTTAAGTCTCTCTAGTGATCAGCCTTGTCCAAGTCTGGCACTGGTTTTGCTTAATGTGGTACTAAATTATTTGAGCCTCGGAGAATGTCAGGATTCTAATTCCAAGGCAATCAAGTCAGTCAGCTGGAGAGTCTGCCATTGCCTCAGCAGCCCAGAGAAAAGGTCTCACAGTTAACTGCAGGTCAATAACATAGCCATGACCCTTGAAAAGCATGAACAGTTTGACTTTCATTCTAATTGCAAGAAAAGCCTTTCCAATTTTTTGGCAAAATGAACAAAAACTTAAAAGAGTAAAGACCAGTGCTTGACTACAGGCAGGTCACTTTCTTAAGCAAAACCTTCCCTTTCTGCAATATGTATAACGTTTGTATTACACACCTGATTGCATTGTTGTCATGCTGTCCAGACGGCCAACAGAAAATAAAACCATAGGAAACAGGACCTGAGCCTTCAGTAACATGAGGTCATACAACGCACTTAAATGACCTGTTCATATAGTAGATGTGAGATATGAAATCTCACTTACTCTTTATAAGGAAGATTATAAATTTTTCAGTAAGCACACAAGAAGTTATGAAATTAAAAAAAAAAGAAAAAAAGTAGTTAAAAATAATGTTCAACATAGTAATTATGTTTTCAAATACCAGTACAGCACAGAATTTTCAAGAGAAGGAGCTTGCAGCAACAGATAACTCCAGATAATCTTACTTTCCTGAAGAGAAAAGGGGATTATATCTGTCCTGAAACTAGAGGAGAATCTTAGATTGTATCAAAGGGCTCTTTATACCACTGACCGTTGAATCTTGCTTTAAGTATAGGGGATGTCATATACTGCATATGGGAGTGCTGGGGAGGTGTTGAGGAGACCCTAAAGTCAGAGCTCCAAAATCCTATGCATCTCCTGTCACTAGTGACCTGCATCTACATTCAGGATGTACGTCACCATTCTGAATAATTACAAGAAAAGGAATGACTGCAGGCTTCGATCTGAACCACAGAAAAATTACTCTGTTGAAAGTACAGACGAACGAGCCCAGCACAGAGTATTCTCAGTGTTGGGCAGCTGGTCTTACTAGTCAAACTGTAAGACACAAAAAAGTAAGTGCCTTTTTTTCCTGCCACCTGGTTGTCACAATTTCATAACCACTTGTATCTGCAGGTGCTAGAAATACATCTGTAAGTATATGACTACAAGGCTTACATTTCCTTTGAATAAGATCTATGCAATTATTGATTTCTAATAATACTAAACCTGTCTCATCACCACATGCAGAGATATCCTTACATTACAGAACCCAGAGAAAAACCAGTTATGCTGAAACAGAAAGTGGAATGTGGGATGACAACTTCCTCAACCCATAGTATTAAGACTTGCGTAATTCTTCAGACCAGAAGCTATTCCTGCATCTCAAGTAGCTGCACTATTAGAAGGATTGAGCTGCCTTGAGCTAGTTCTCAAAGCCAATGCCATATTGCATCACAGATTAATTTTCATGTCTAGTCTGTATAAGACCCAACCTTTCCCTTATTTGCTGTCTTCTTCAATGCCTCCTACTCAAAAAGAAATCTAGAGCCTCGGGGAACTTGTGCCACTCCTGCTCCCAATGGATGGGCTTAGCTCTTTTTCCTCCGGATATTTCACATGTACCAGTTGCATATACACTTTCCACTTGCCTGTAGGCTGGCTTCCGATTCAAAGAGGGTGCATTGTGCTAAGGCATGGTGCTGCCATCATGGCACTGCCTCTGGAGCTGTGAACATCCTTTTCTTTTCTTGTTTTTCTGTCCTCCCAGTGATCCTGTATTCTTGCATTCCAAAGGCTGCTGTGACAACAGATATATGGAGAACAAGAATAATGATACTGGAATATTTTGAGAGAAGGATGATTTGGAGTATAATTTCTTTTCAGTCTTGGCATTCACATAGTAAAGAAAAATTTCTCAAAATGTGGTAGTTATTTAATACAGGCAAGTTTTCTTATGTATGATTCTCTTGAGAAGTAAAAAATATAATGTACCTCATTTGAGTTTGAACTGTTTGGATGACACCTGCTAGGACTGTGACACTCATACACTATGCAGAAAGGCTTACAATAAGTTTGAGGATAGTATCCCTTGAGATAACAGAAAGTCTTAGGACATAACTACATAACTACATAACTACAAAGGATGAAAGCTCTTTGGAAAGAATTAGGAAGAACATAGCTAAGACATTATAGCGTAAATTGAAGATTGTTGGTTCAGATTATTACATGAATTACCTGCACACTCTGGAATCAAATCAGTGGACAGCAGTTTGATTGCTGTGTCACTGAACCACTAATAATTTGTTTAAGCATTAAGCTAAAGAAATAGTAAAAATGTGTATTCTAGACAGTATGATTGTTTCTCAGAAGTAATGTGATACACAATGCAGTGATTCTTTAGCATTTTAAATTATCAAGACTATATAATAATTTGTGGTTCTGAACTGAAAAGTTGCTCTGCAGTGAAGGTTCAAATGGTTCTCTTTATATGAATCAGGAAGATTGAATATATTAAGTTTGTGATTAATTCTTGACACCACAGTTAGTATACCTATACTTAGTCCACTTACACGAAGTAGATACTACTTGTGAAGTTTGAACTTCACATCATAAGTAATAGAAGGCACAGAGCAAAAGCTCCCAAGGTATACCCTGGGGGGGGGAAGAAGAGCTTATAAAAAGTCTCAAGACAGATAAATCAATCGTGTTCAGTAATGACTAATGAAGCATATAGGCAAGAGAAAAGTGGGTAGCCTGCACAAGCTATTAGAACATTTGGTGTTTGAATTACTTTTGTCTTCTGCAATTTTTGACCTATCAGGGCACAATATGATATGCTGTAAACCGTGAAAATTTAAGGACCAAAGACAGCCTGTTCCTTTTTATTATTGTTTTGTTTGATACCATTGAGAAAAGCAGAACTTTCCTACATGAAATGTGGGTGTAAACAGCACAGTTCCAGCAATAATTTTCAGTCTTTTTGGATAAATCTAACCTGTGGGTAATAAATTATGAGAGTATGGATTTAGCACCAACGGAGAAGGAACAGTACTACTTAAAAAAAGGTTTTGAGGTGGGTATAAATATAAATATTAAAAAAAATCTATCTACAAAACACAGTAGGAATGAAAATTACTACATATAGTTATATAGTTATACACTTCAAGTACAGGGGAAATGCATTTAGAGAAAGTGGAACAGATATGTAAATAAAAAAGACTGTGTTTGATGTGGGTTTTAAAAATAGGCATTTAAAGCAATTAAAAGAACTTGAGGTAACCTGAACTCTTAATTGTTTTTCTACATTGTGTAATTTAAAAACTATGCACGTATATACATACTTTTCTAATAAGATGTATTCGTTTACTTTAAATACAGTCATGTGTTCTTGTTTTCCTACATACATACATTTGGGCCCAGTCCAAATAAATCCTATTAAAATACACTTTTGTTGAATATCCCATTTCAGCAAATTTCAAACAAAATTAATATGCCATCTCATTAGCTATTGAAAAGAAGTTGCTGTAAGTATAGAACAGAGGAGGTATAGCCATTTCATGATTTATCATCACCACAGATAAGATTTGAAAGTCTATCGCACCTTCTTTTGCCTTCTGATGAAATCTTTTAATCCACGTGAAAAATACAACTAAGTAAAATAGAAAAGGTATTTAACTTTAAATGCTGCAATTCTATCTCTATGTAGTATGTTATTTTTTTTTCTCATCTAAAAACAAAATAAAAGAGAGATAAGACTACTTATTTTATTTTAAAATTCACAAAGCTAGGAAGTAGCAATATTCTGCACTACATATTAAATGAAAAATTACTTTCAGTTCCAGACAGAAGACAATTGGACATCCAATTTAGCAATGTAGAGGTACTTAACATTTTTCAGTCAAACGGCTGATTAGGTATCAGTAAATTATTCAATAGGACAAGTGAAGGAAATAGAAGAAGCTTGAAAGAGAAAATAACATTTAGGACACCATCTACTATTAGCATACTAGTAGACTACAGTAGATAAAAAACCTGATAATGAGCATCATACAGTAGATATTTTTTAGAATGTGGATTGCTTGCC
This sequence comes from Mycteria americana, assembly GCF_035582795.1. NCBI lineage: Eukaryota > Metazoa > Chordata > Aves > Ciconiiformes > Ciconiidae > Mycteria > Mycteria americana. Next base: position 53,472,748 of record NC_134396.1, on the reverse strand, counting down.
TTAAGAAAATACATGGAAATAGCTTTCTGTTATGTGCCACAAAGTAGGGAAGGAATAGTCTCTGAAGAAAATCAAAAGGGATGGGATTAAAAGCAGTAAATTTGACAGTGCTTAGTGGAATAGAAATATGCTAAGCAAGCCATGGAAAGGAATAAAGTAAGGGAGCCTGAAAAAGATAGGATATAGTGCAAATCTAAAAAAGCCACGAGCGAAATTATTTCAGAACATATTGATCATACTAAAAAGAAATACATTGAAATCATCCAGTGAAATAGTGGCAAATCACCTGTAACATCTAGAAAGTAAACCCAAGCAAGAAATTAAAACTGTGAGAAAGACACTGAGCATCATGTCTCAAGTCTTCAGTCAATGCAACATTAACTTTCTGATTACGGGAAGCCAAATACTCTTCATTAAATTAAACTTTCTGGGCAGTGCCGAATCAGTAGCAAAACTGGAGTAATTCCAGGAGTGTTTAGAATACCTTCAGTTACTGAAATGTGCTATGTTCCAGAATTTGATTTACAAAGTCTCGGTACCAAAGGGTCTGGTCACTTTTGAAAAATTGAACAGTGCAGCTGTTACTTTGAAAACATAGGATATGAATTCTGAATTGTTTAATATAATATTTTATTCAAATTTGGATGTTTCAGTGGTGAAGCGAGAATAGTTGGTGAATAAACCTAGGCATTTCTAAAAAGCAAAATGAAGGGAAAGGTCACAGATTTTGGTTGACATATAATCACTGTTGCCAATTCCATACCTTAATAGTCCTAATGGATAGTGAACTGGAATAAAAGTTCAGTATGACATGATACAACTGCTTCATATCCTAAGACATATTTCTAAAATAGGATTTTATTTCCTTAATATCCCTGTGGATCACATATTGTTATGTTTTAGCAGTCAGAGTTATTTTGCAGTCAGTGAGGAGCTCTGGCCTTGTTTACTGTGTAGCTGAAGGTATTTCTTAAATTGTCAATGGCTTCAGCCATCTCTCTCCACATTCAGTGCTACCAGACTTCTTAGAGATGACCTGTGAGTCACTGCAGTCCTTGTTTTCACCCCAGTTATTGTCAAGAATGAGATGAGAAAATCTGCCAGTTCCTATGTAAACACTGAGGTATGAGTATAGATTATGACATAATACAAATTTATCTTTCACATATTATCAGTACCTTTGGTCCAGAATTTGGAAATTAATGTATTTGACTGTATTTTTTTTTTCAAATATTGATAGTTTGTTCAGAACTTTCCCTCAAAATATATAAAACCAATTCTTTTTAAAGGCTAGTTCTTTTCCTAGCAGTGATTTAAATGCCAGGAGTGTTCTAAGAAATAAAATTTGAAACATTTTCATTTTTAATACTGTTAGAAGAAATGTGGATTTTAGTTCTTTTATGATAAACAATACAAGTAATTTAAGTTTCTTGGATTTTTTTAGATTTTTAGCTGAATAGGTGAGGGTCTTTTAAAATTAAGAATGTTTGTACAGAGACTTTTTAATGAAGATGTCTGTGTACCTTAGTGATCTCTAATGTAACAGCTCCACCTGTAATGTTTTGTGTTGTCCTTCAAGATACTTTTGTAATTCAGTTCTGCATATTTTAAAGAAAGAACTCCCTTTTACCCTTTGGCAGTACAGTGACTGATCAAAATGGGCAAAACCCAGCTGTGACAGATGCACTCCTCCTGTTTGAACTAACTGAACCTTGGTCCAGGCAGATGCTCAGCAAGTAGGCCTAACCTAAGTTAATCCTATTGTGTGAGGCTGTAGGTGAGAACTCATCATCAACACCCCCAAAAACCAGTTTCGCTGGAGACTGGGCTGATAAGTGGCTGAAACTGCCTTAACACAGCAGAAAATCTGACTATAAATCAACCACTTTACACTATAAATATCTGGAGTCATTAGGGCCCATTGAGCTGCATGGTGGTGATCTCCCCTTGAGTAGGGACGCCTCTCAAGGTTACCCTCCAAGGCTGAGAGATCCCTTACCTGACACCAGACATTGATGGGTTGGTAAGTGACATTTTTTGCATGCATTTTAAGAGACATATAGTAAGCTTAAGCAATAATCTTTGTATCCTATACTAACTTTAAATGTAGTAGCGTATTGACTGCCAATCCATCTGTACTTATTAAATATTTTACATACCTAAATTTATTGATTAAAACTCAATAAACTAACTACTAGATCAGATCTGTCTGAGTGATCTCTGGCTCTTCTCCTGAAACACCAGCCCACATTCCAAGACTTTTTTTCCCTCTCTCTGTTGTGATGATTCTAATAGTTTCTATAAATTCTCCTGAAAACGCATTTTTAACACTAATTATGATTCTTCAACAAGTCATGCCAAAGTTATTGAAATATCCTTAAGCATAATGGTACTTTATTAGCAGGCAGGGACTGAATTTTATTCCTATCCTGTACTGCATAGTTCCCAGTACAATTAATGCTTTGTTTCTAACTGTTGTCCTTAAGGACTACTGCATTAATAGTGCTATTAATAACAACAATAACAATAATAATATGCAAATAGTAGTAATACACAAAGTTTATTATTGCAAGCACTTTCCTGTAACTGTTCATAAATACTAAGCATTACTCCTTGTTATTGTTCTATAAATATTCCTACAAGTAAGAGGATATATACTAACAGTGAAAACTGATGCATACTGAAGAACTATTTTTTGTTGTTGTTGCTCTGAAGTACTATTTTTTGAAATAATTTCTTCAGATATGTCTCTTTCATGAGTGCTTATCACAGATGTTGACATAGTATCACCGAGTAATCCACAGGCTTATCATCAAATTCCACAAAAAACTCACTTCAGTGTTGTAGCCACAGTTTGAAGGTCATAATAATCTCTGAAGGTCAATTTCCTGAAGCATGGTTCAGAGCTTTTGCTACATGCAGGGGTGAACTTGGTGTTTTGCTGCAGCCTACTTCAATCAGGAGCTAACTTGTGAATAATCAAGAAATACTTCACAAATACTTCTAAGCTCCACTTTCCTAATCCAAAGGTGTGATAGGGTGCAGCCAACCATGGTAATTCGACTTGGAACAAGTTATTATCAGATAGAAAACATGTTGGTAGGCTGAAAGGTGCTGGAGACTCTAAAGACTTCAAATGTTTTATCGAATAGAATATGCACTTTTCTACTTGTCTGTTTTCCCAAATGTGTCATTTATCTGGTGCAGCAGAGCCTTTTCTATCCCAGGCAAGTGAATAAATTGGGGGTGGGGGGCGGGGGCGGACGGACACCAGCCTCGTCTAGCAACTCTACCCGCTAATTTCTATCACTCCCTAAAAAATTGTGACCGACCAAGTTTATACCCTCTCACCCAAACACTGTGCATGCAGAGCTCTCTACCACAATGTAACCTGTCCTTAGCCTGTGTGTTTGATCTTTTAGCCTGAGGGAATGTAGGGTGATCTACTGAACAAACAGTATAAATTAGCTTACTAGAACAGAGACGGAGCAATTAAGGATCAGTGGAAACATTAGTAGCAAACTTCTTTTGTGTTGAAGTTGAGAGCCTTCATTTGCATTTTAGAAGTTTCTCGCATTTGTTTTTACCTTAGGCTGTATCTACACAAGCTTTTCTCTCTCTCCCCGCAACCCCCCCTCCCGTTTCCCATGGTTACTGACTAACACCTCAGTGTAACTCTTACAGAAGTGGTAAAGTTGGTACTCTGACAAAACATAGGCACACAGAATAATTCCCAGACTATTCAGACTGGAAGAGACCTCAGGAGGTCTCTGTTGCAACCTCTGCTCACAACGTGGTCAGTTCTGAGGTTAGATCAGGTTGCTCAGGGCTTCATTCCGCTAGGGCTTGAAATCATTCAAGTATGAAGAGAAGCTGCAGAGCCTGTCTGCCCAACCTGTGCCACTGCTTAATCATCCTTGTAATGATTTCCACCACCCCCTCCATATCCATTTGGAACCTCCTTTACTTCAGTTTACCCCTGTTTTGTCCCATCCTCCTACCAGGCACAGCTGTGAGGAGTTGGGCTCTGTCCCCTTTTCAGGACATCAGCTGCTCAGAAGGTAACGTTATTCTCAAGACTAGTCTAGAGACATATGGCTCCTCAATAACCAACTCCTTTCAGGTTTGTACATAAGCACAAAAGAATGGTATTGCAATACCTCTAAGAGGAAATTTGAGACCAACACAAGAACACTTGTGAAGAGAAAGACACCCATTAAGAAAATTTGTTTTACTACCTGTCTAGAAATGAAAAAAGTTCAATAGTCTGAGCTATATTCATTTTTTTTCATTTTAAGAATAATAAAAATAATATTGGGAAGGGATTGACTTAAGAAAGTTTAGCCTCTCTCTAAAAAGCTTGTTCATGTTGCTCTGCACATACAACAATCTAACTGTAGACAGTTACCTTGAGTTTTACACTGCCTGTGCTGGCATAGCAGTTATTACAGTCAGCAGGACTTTTTAAGTTCAAAGCTGTAGGTGAACTTTATCTCTTTAGGCAAGTACAGTAGTTACATTTGAGAACCTTCTCTGTTTTTTTTTTTAAGCAGGTTTGAGACACCATGTAAAAAAGAGAACACGAAAGCGTACAGAATCATATATATTAAGCAAGAGGAATGCCTGCTAGAATATCTGGTCCATTTCTCTGTCAGGACAGGATATTTTCCCATTTTACTAATGTTTCATTCAGTGTAATTTTAAAGGTCAGATTTTAATGAAAAGTCAGCCTTACCTATGCATGTAATTCCATGTCTGCATTTTCAACAGTTATTACTACAAATGCCTTTAAAAACCAGGCCTTTTTGAGCAAAACTGATTAAGTATGTAAATTAAATTTGTTCAAGCAGTTTAGATTTGCACAGGGCACATGCTTGTGCAGAAGCAGAGTTCACCTGTCCCACTTTCACTATCCAATTGTACAAGGACTTTCTGAAGTTCCTACTCTTTCCTTGGACAGAAAAAAACACAAAACCCTAAATTCTCATAATACCCCTACATTGTCATAAAGCTTTCTTCCTATTTTTTGCTTTAATAACTTTGCTAAATAACTCTTTTCCTTTATTTTCTTTTTTGTCCTTCAAATATTTGTAAGCTATTATAAAGTACTTTAAGCCGGCTGGTTTCTCTGCCAGAAGGGGGATGGTAAGACTAATAATGAAAACAGGCCTACTTTGAACTCAGTTGGACACTCCACCTACCCAGGTCTGACTGATCTTTCAGGATAAATTAATCTCTTAGTTTTATACCTCCTTTAAGTTTTTCTGAATGCATTTTTTCTACAGTTAAGCAACAGGAACTTGCTGTTGTTTTCAAAACTTGTGTAAAGGACACTAACAGGCCTGTTCCTTCTGGGGCTCTACCACTCAATCCTGAGTGAGTCACCATGGTAATAACACAAAGGAACTCAGGATTTTATCCCCTTGGTGAATTTCTCTTAATCATTAGTGTATGATAGCTGATATTTCAGTAATCAGTTGAATAGCTAACCAGGTTTACCAAGGGGACTAAATGCTATTGCAGGTGAATGATAGGCTGTGTATCTATAAGTACTGAGCAATATCAGACTTCATCCAGATGTGAGTCCCCCAGTACAGGACAGAGATTGTAATTTATAAGCCACTGTTACTCATTGCAGTCAAGTGCCAATGACAGGAAGGGCAACTAATACAATTTAATTCATAACCGAAGAATGATTTTTATTATACTGTATCTACTCTCAATATTGCAGGCAAAGCAAACCATTCCTCCTCACCAAAATCTCATTTTATTGTGCCAGTCACAAGGACACTGTTGCATGACATGTGATCCACTTCCATGGCAAAAAAGCTGCAGTAGTCATAAGTAGTCATGTGCTTCTTTCTACTGAACATCTAAGTGATTTTTCATACAATACAGGAGATACAGCCCTGACTTTTCATTTGCTGTAGTCCATTGTAACTTTCCCTTATTGTGACAAAGAAATTAGTGGAAATACTACAGTTTGAAAACCATGCAAATAAGTATTTTTAACTTTTTTTTGCATGTTTTAAAAAATACCTAAACCAAAATAGAATAATAACCGTGAAATTTAAGATTTTTGCATTATAAATTATAAAAATTATAAGATTAAAATTATAAAGATTTTTGCATTATAAATTATCACTATAGTACCCTTAAAGCCATAACATTTAAAGATTTCTTTTAAAGGCACGCCCAAGTTTATTATGATAATGTTAAATTTATTTTAATTGTCATTCAATTTACATTTCTGACTAGTTAATTTCTTTAGCATTAAAAGATTGCAGAGTATCTCATGCACAAGATTGGCCCTAATAACAATAACCCTCCCTTCTTTTTAATGCTCTAAAATAATTTAAAATAACAAGACTGCTCAAGGAATTAATATTCAAACATGTCAAGATACTTAAAAGATTAATCACTTCTAGTTATAGTAGTTTGCAATTACAAATTAACTTTGATTTTTTGCCCTTCCTGCCATTGGCGTTTGAGCAACTATGGTCTGTAAACTATAATTTCTAACCTGAACTCAGCAAATCATTAGGAATATTCTTTAAAATAAAAATGGATTTTAAATGTTACTCTTCCACACAAATTCACCATAACTAACAAAAGCCAACTGCTTTATTGGATGCCCTGAATAACCTCTTTTTATTTGAGAAAAGGAAATCAGACCAAGATAATTCTTACCAGTACCTTGTTATTTTGATCCTCTGTGAAGTAAGCAAGATGGAAAATGAAAAGATCAACTATAATTTCTCAAGGCCAGTCCACTTATTTCAGGGAGGCCAGAATCCAAGCCCACATTCAAAACACTTTGTGTTTCTTCTGTTGTATATCAGCATCTCCAACCTAGTTCATTCTCCCCAAACTCTTGAACTCTGCTTGCAGGTAGCTGCAGTCAATTCTACATCCTTATAGCCTTGTAGAGTGAAACTAAGTATGTGAGAGGGAGAACTTAGACAAGCTCAGTCTCCCTGACCTGCAAATCCATGTGAAGGGAGTACTCCATGTTATGTTCCACATAGTAAGACCATCTCTCCAACATGGTGCCACACTTAGTCAGCCTACTTACCCCTGGATTAAGCTTGAGGCTGAGGGTGGGCACCCTTGAAACTGTTTCTCAGGCCCCCAAATTCTGTCTCAATATCTATGCTTCCAGTCTTGCAGACACCTCATAGGATGCAGATTTTCTTGCCTTTCTAAATAGCCTTATAAACTCCACCACTAGAGGATTAAAATTGTTCACAAAAATGCTTGGGTTTTATAACCACAGCAGTTGTGGGACTGAAATCTATAAGTAATTTTAATCATTTTTTATTTCTGAAATGGAGAATTAGGGTACAAGTTTATATTATGGTCACAGAAGAACTCTATTCACAGACGTTTGAGAATGGTCTAAGAGCTAGAGCAATGCTGTCTTGAGGTCCGATTCAATGCCTTTCTTCCATATTGTATTTCAATGAGTCTCAGCATCATTTCTTTCTGACTGAGAAACTCAAATACAGTGAAGAAAACCTGAAAACGCAAATGGCTTCTATAAGAATACATTAACATAGAAATAAGTAAAATTGTTGAAAATTGTGTATATTCACATCCAATAAATGAAGGAAAGGTTTCTGCAAGTTTACTTTACTTGTATTTTGCATACAGTCTTTAATAATATTTAAGGTGACACTGCTGCCAAAAATGTAGTCTAGTCCTTCTCTTAATCCTAGCTACGTGTTCTTAGTGCCTATCTCCCACTTACCCAGCAATCCTCAGAATATAGCCCTAGTTCAACCACAACCATCAGACCCAAATCAAAAGAGAGGGTCAGGATGTGTGGCAAGGGATAAAAAAAGAGGCTAGGACCATCCTTTTCAGCAGTACTCCAAAGTCAGATAAACTTCTGTTTAAGAGAGTTCAGGATATATTTTTCCCTTCAGTTAGCTCTAGTAAATTACTGCCAGTGGTGACCAGCACAGTCCAAGAGCATCAAGATGCTTGGTGTTACATTGATTAGCATGCTGGGGAGTACTGTGATACAGTGCCCTGCCAAGAGGCTCTACACATGCCTGGATTTTTGTTTGGTTTGGTCTCCCTACTCATTTTTGGTGCTTGTCAGAAGTTGTGAGAACTATGGGATTTTGTATCAAAATAAATCTTCCATAGTAATGTTTCATTGCAAAAGATTCTACCAATATTAATGTGAAACGGGCCGGAAAGTGTCAGGATTACTCAATCTTTTCACTCTCTGACCTCTTCTGCAATGTGGAGGTTTAGCCTCATAGATCATTATAGCCATTTTGGGAAACAAGTCGACCCTTTCTTATGAAGCTTATGCAGCCTTTTTCTGGGAATGGGAGAAAAGCTCTGACTATATGTAGAGCAGTTGCAGAATGAAAGTGAATGTGATCCATGATCATATATTTCTATTATGGGTGTTGGGGATAGGAAGAACACACGAGATTAGAAGCACATAGAAGGGCAAAAGAAGAGTCTTGCAAAGTATGGAACTAAAAACTGTTTCCCTAACTGCACAATGTGGACAGAAAGGACAGATCTGGTATTAAAAAAAATGACCATATAGTACAGTTACCAGAATTCTGAGAGCTTTAGGACACAGATTTAGACATTCTTTTTAAGATAAAAAGCCTGGATGTAACTCTCCTGCAAGTGGCGCAATTGTTTAAAGAAATTCTGATTTCTTTTTTTTTTTTTTTAACCAATATAACAGGCCGATGCTGAGTAAATTCTTAATTTTGTTACCTCAGTTACAGAATCACAGAATCACAGAATCGTATAGGTTGGAAAAGACCTTTAAGATCATCGAGTCCAACCGTAAACCTAACACTACCAAGACCACCACTATACATTGGGACAGCCAATGTAATTGTTGAGCCCAAGAAAGCTGAAAATGGGCTATGCGTGGGTAGGTTTTCTTATTACTGCACCTTTGTTTTTCTGAGGTGCATAAAGGATCGGACTGATAATTCCACAAGAGGCATATGTGGAAGAAGGAAAATACTATCTCCCCCAAAGGGAAATATGAGTGATGCCCAACACCAAAGGACCATTAGATGAGAAATGAGTGTGGAGAGAAAAAATGTGATAGAGTGACTACTAACTGTGAGCTTTTCAAGGTTCTACTTATGTTGAGAAAATTATCTTGAGGCTCAGCCTAAAAATAAGCAAAAGGACTGTGGTCTACCAGGGAAGATATGCTGTGCTCAGTTTGATGATACTGTGCTCTGCTTGACGGGGCTGTGCCAGTGGGTCTGATCCAGAATCATAACTTCTCCTTATAATCATGTATGGGTTATCAAAATATAACTATGTATGAAAGAAAAACAATGGAGAATAGTCTAGAATGAGTTTAAATTTCCGTGCAACCTGAGCTGGGTGATTTGCTTCATAATTACTCATGTTGGCTTAAAGCTGTGGACTTAAAGAAAATGTGACACAGAAAATTTATTGTATTGCATTTTCCCTGTATCTGCTGCTACTGAAAACATGTTTCTTGTTCAGTTTATTCTATTTTTAACCCACACAGTGCTTCCACAAAATTAAGGAAATTATGTAGAACATGAGAGAGAGATACAGAAGCTGTCTGTCATCAGAAAGAGGCAGGAACATAAACCACTCACTTGAGGATGCTGGGCTCTAAAGCCCAGAACATTCCTGTCAGATGTTGTATGTTTGCATATTTCCAAATATTACTTATACTGAAAATTTTTAATATTCCAGCACAACCATCAGGAGAGCACCAATAACAGCAAAGGGAGAGGAAATGCCTCCTTGCAAATAACACCTACTAACAGACATGCTTTCTTCAAATCAATTCAAGGGACTCTTGAGCCTCTATCACTGTTAACTTTCTTAGACAAGGTCAAGCAAATTAATATTTCCCTCTGTTTTGGGATCAGTTTTATCCAGTTTGGATTTCTGATTCGGTATCTGTAAAGTGAGAGAGAACAAAAATGGGAAATTAGTCCTATTTTGTCAAGCTGTCAGATATCTGAGTACTATACTCACAGTGCATACATATTCATTACAGAATTATTAACATTTGGAAGATCAGTTCTCCACAGTAATTTGGTCATTAGACACACCAAAAGACAAATGACATGTTTATGGTTTCTGTAGTCACCTCTAGTTTTTAATTCCAGAACCAAAAGAGAACAGTATCTGTGCTGTGTTTCAGTCTTTGAATTACAAAGAGATACAGTCCTGATAGAATGCAGTAAGAGAGGAGAGGTGGAGAAAGTGGTTGCCTAGTACCATGACAAAGGCATTTCACTGAGAGAAAAAGCTGGAGCACATATGAATTAGGAAGACAGTGGGACTCTAACAGAGATTGTGGAAGGAGAAACTTAAGCTGCCTTGCAAGAGAACAGACAATTATTGGAGCACTGAAACAGCCTTCTTAAAACTGAAATATGGAATAATGTTCAGCATCGGTTACATTCAAACTTGTTCAGCATGCACAAATTAAGTCCTGAAGTTGCACAAATTGTTTGAATGTAACAAAATATTTAATTAGACTTAAAAATTAATTACAATTTATTTTGCAATTTGAATTTTTGAAACTCATTTTTTCAATATCAGTGATCCTAACGATTTGAGACTGTTTATCACTTATTTTCATTCTTGCTAAACACTATAACTTCCTGGGTTCTCATCTAGGGTACTCACATTTGCATATTTTTCTCTGGAAGCTTCTTGCATTACAAGACTGCAGCTCCCTCCTCACACATTCCTGCAACCAACACTGAACCCAGCAAGGGTGCAGTTATAGACTGTTCTGTAGCTCACTCCCAGTGAACACCTCTGACATTAGTGACATATACTGATGCTGGGAATAGAATTGATGGAAAAGCCGTTATTGACTCTAACTATCCCTCACTGTGAAGCAACCAGTAGCTTTTCTCACTAAGCTAAAAATATTCATGATGTCTTGCCTCAAATCTGACAGTTTCTAGTTGGCCAAATCTCTAATGAATTTGCTTCCACCAGATGCTCCCATAATGTTTGGCCTCTTTTCAAGCTAAACCCAGCTTTACTTCATAGGCTCTAGATGAATAAAACCTACAATGACATCTCTACACATGCACAGTCCCTTGTCTTGCTATTAACTAACTTCTTTCAACAAAATCTATACTATTAGAGGTCTAAACCTTGTCATCTTCCTAACTCAAACAGTGGCACAAACCCAGCTAACGTCTTTTACCCTGTTATTTTCCAGGCACTGTTCAGACACCTTCCTACCCACAATGCTGTCATTTTATTCTATATGTGGCACTGGAATGAAAGAAAGTATTCATAATAATCTGAAATTCCAAAGATCATTCTATGCTTTGACACTAATAAATTAAATGCTTACTCAGGATTTATCTGTAGCTACACTGCTCACTGCTTCTCCTTTTGATACAACTCAACCAGCTAGCATATCTTGAACTACCCTGTTTTACCTGCTTTGCATGTTAGAGTATGCTAGAAAATGCTTTCTAACAGCTCACTTTTAAATCTTCCTAAGTCATTATATCACAGTAAGACCATTGACAGCAGGATATAAGATTGTGTTGGGAGATAAGTATTCAGCTAGCACTTCAATAAAGCTGTTGTGTTAGAGGAACCTCATCTGGAACTACATTTGAGAAACTCCAGCTCATTTTATTATGCTTTATGGATCCAAAGCTTAATGTTAGGATACTGACTTGGCAGCTACTTAAGATGGAAGACTATACCACCAATGGACTCCCAAGCTGAAAATGCTTCTAAAAATTATGCCAGATGGACAAAGCTGATGTTGAATAAGTTTGTAAGATCTGACGAAGACAGATGGTCAGCAACTCTGATGGCTATGCTAATGTATACATCAGATATGCTCCAGGTATGGAGGGATGAAGAAATTATCTACTGTCCCTGATCTTGTTTAAGCCAAAGGTTGGACAGAAACAGAGGTGCTTCATTGGGCTGAAAGGGATAAGGCCCACCAATTTCTGTAACTAATCGGACATTCAAATGCTATGTAGATACTTTGAGATCTGAGTATTACAAGCTCAGTCAAAGACACCATGCAGCCCAAGAGCTCTGTCAGCCCTTTAACACTATATCTGAAAGGACAGGTGAACATTTCAAGCTGAGACGTCAGGAAGTAGTTTTCTGTGGATGCCCATTGCAAAGCTGAAACACACACCTTTGGAATGTGTAACAAAACATGTTTATTGCTTTTTTACCTGACTTCAGTAAACGCTAATCGGGTAAATGTCTGAATGAGACAATTGGAAGCGTTTAAGGCACATTGTGAAACAACACAATTGTTTTCTTTGAACAGAAACACATATATTTGGAAAAAATCTTGCTTCTTTGAGTCAATAGTTGCACAGCTGACATAGGTATAAGTTGTAATGAAAGTGTAAATCACCAAATGAACAAATTAAAGTTAAAAACTTTATAATTATTGTTGTTGCTGATTCTATTTTTTGGGAGACAAAATGAAAAAAATAGTAACCAGTACACAGACACATTAAATAATGGGTATGGAACAGCTACAACCAAAATAAGTACACATAGTGTCAGTACAACAGGCCTCAAAAAGAGAGAAAAAGTGCCAACTATTAACTGAGTGCAGTCAGGCACAAGTAAAGTCAATAAGACTAGTAGGGATGCACAGGGTTCCAGACAACTAATTAAAATATACAATAAAACCAGCCTGGGATAGCTTGCAGCACACTGTTGGCAAACAAGTAGCCACAGAAAGGAACCACTCGACCTCCTAAACTAGGTTATTCTGCACAACATGAGAGAGAGATGAGACCTGAGATGAAGTAGGAAGACAAAAAAGCAAAAGTAATAAACATGGCAGAAAATAAGAACTATGCAGATACGAGAATGGCACAGAATGAAAGCAATCCAGCAGAAGGGAAAATATCAAAATGCTGAGCACTACTTTTGCATATGCCAGCTAAACAATCACAAACCTTCAAAGTGTGCATACAGACAAACACAGAAACTGACACTGAGCAGACCACTGAATTGATTTGGGCTTCTGTACAAACCACAGAAATGGAGGCAGATGAAATGCTCATTACATTACCTATGGAGAAGCTTAAAAGGCCATAAGAATCGATATTAAGAGAAGCATTAGTCTGTTTCACATCAAAATCAGCAGATAGAAAACACTAGACAAGGAAACACTCTGAAAACATATGGGATCCACCAAACTGGTAAAATACAGAAGCTCCCCCTTCAGGCAGCCAGAACAAGCACATAGTGACACAAAAGGAACTTAGTCAAATTTTAAGAAATACTCCTGTAAAATTGACTGAACATCATAAATCCTAAAAAGCTACTCAGACAGATGAAAGTCATGCCAATAAAATTAACATAGATCTAATAGAAAAGATCTTTAAAAGGAAAATAAAATTACAGATGTGTTTAAAAAATGGGTGTTTTCTAAGTTATTGTACAAAGAATGAAAAAAGATCTTTGAAGGATCACTGAAGGATCACGGGAAGGGATGAAGCATACTTTTGCAGTATGATGAAGAAATGGTCATAGAATCCAGTTACAAGAAGGACGATGCTGAGAACGAAACAGATTCCCTCCTTTATATTGTCTCTCTCATATCTGATTGAGTGCCGTTTCTCTTGTACTGGCAGTAGATCCAGCTGAGGAATTGAGTGTTGCTGGCAAAACTAGAGAAGTATTTTGAAAGGCCAGGAGTCTTCCACATGCCTTCATCCCCAAGTGAGGCTGTGACATGACTACTCATGATTGGCTGAGTTGGAAATACAGACCAGGGTTGATTCACAACCTAACAGCCCCACACAAACAATCAATCTTGATTATCTAAATGAAGACAGTCAGTGTTGCAAGCTCGCATGTTCAAACTGAGCACTTTAAGTCATTTGTGGGAGGAAAACAGTCTTGTTCTCAAAAAGCAAGAAGGTAGGTACCATCCTGTTCTCTCTGCAGTCACCAACAGATTGCAACGATGATCTATGGGTCTGTCACTTTTTTGCTACCACATATGCAGCTATCTCTGAAGGTTCTTGGACATGCTGTTTGTGTCGCTGTCAAAAATGTCCTGGGGTGGTATTTTTATTATTTTATTATTATTATTTATTTATTTATAATTTTATTTTTATTTAATTCTATCTTTTTAACTCATGTGACTTTCTCGTACATGATGGTGGTAGCCCAGGGATTAAAGGCTGACTTTCTCTGGGTCATATGCAGTTAGTGAACACTGAATGCAGGAACACACTGTAACCGAATAGTGAGACAACCTAATCTCAGAGTGACAAATGTAAGAGAATCTGTAGGGGTGGAATTTCAGGAGGAATGTCCCTGTCAAATTAGTCCCTCAGCTACAGACCAGAACCATGAAGCAAATACGTCTGAAGTAATAAATAGCAATAGCTACTTCAACTTTCACAACCCACAGCTGACATTGGCCCATCACTAGCCAGGGGAGTCTGAACATATCTACTAGAGTTGTAGCCGTAAAAAAGGTATCCCCCTTGCATGTCATTGTCCAGCATTTATTGCGATACTTGATGACAGTAGAGTTCCCCAACTTATCATATAGGTAGAAACACAGTTCTTATTTCCTCTACCACAAGACCCTGAAATTCATAAAAAGGAAGAAATTCTATTTGCAGGACATGAGGTACCACCATGGGAGATATTCCTGCTAGTGCAGTGAGATCTGCTTACCACAAACACAATCAATAACTCTGCCTTGGCTTACCCAATAAAGACTGGGAATTTTGCCTTTTGCAGTATTTTGCTCTGGAAAGGCTCTATGTCCTCAGGGTGAGTTACTTGTTCTGAAAAAAAAATTACAGATTTTTATAGCTGAACAAAAGTGAAGAAAACACATAAAAGAATGTTCCCAAGTCAACCTGTCCTTGAAGTTCTTCATTGATGGGATGTGGGAAGTGAGATAGCCTGAGTACCAAGGAATGAGATAATACTCCATGGAACTGCTGATTGCAGATGTCAACTGTCAGGTGAGAACCTTAAGCAGAATACCTCTTACTCATAGAATAGTCTACTAAACTTCTAGCTGGAAGGAAATATTCATCAATGACTGATTTCTTTGGACTAACTCAGATATGAATTATCTATTTTCCAGACCTTCAAAAGAATGTATATTTGAAACTCAGGCTAAAGTATCATCACATTGGATGTTCACAAAATTTCAAATCTATTTGCTATTAATAAGTAATTTAAAGTCAGATTAGATGCATGTTTTTCATTCCTGCTGAAGTCTGTGAAGGCAATATTTAGCCCCAGGCCTCTATCCAGGGCTTCTTCCATCCAGACATTTGGAAGATTTTCTCCTAATATTTCCACTCCTTTGAACAGGCTGAATTAGGGGCTGGGAAAAGCGCACTAGGATGCTTTTCCTTCAAAACTAAGAAAAGAAGAAGGGAGCTAAGTCTCTGAACTCTAATGGACCAGCAGAATAGGTTACTTGTAGGATAAAATCAATTGGGTATGACAAAGCAGGAAGGCAGAAGGACAAGTGATTAAAAAACGATCAGTCCTCTCAGACTTCAGTGTAGTAGTTCACGGTCAGTTATGGATGAGGGATTAGGTGAGCAGTTATATGTGAAACAACTCAATTCATTAAAAAAACCAAACCAAAACAAAACAAAAAACCCCAAAAAACAACCTTGTTATCCTTGTGATTATTCTATGGCTTATTACAGAAGGGATCCTGAAGGTTGCATGCATAGGCTGGAGTCTGTCTTCTTGACCAGCTCTGAATTCCATCACACCAGGAGGCCTCAGCTGTCACAAAGTGTGCATTAAAACATCAACATTAGGTATTCTGCAGGAGGCAGAAAAGGGCAGAATTGAATATATCACTCTTCAGCATAAAAGGATCCCCTCAGCTCCTCTTCTTATGATTTGACATCCATAGTGGACCTGGAATATCAAAGAAGGATCATTTGCCAGTGACACAGAAGAGAGTGGCCAAAGCATATTTTAGCACAGAAGAGAATCTGGACTAGCATTTACTTTCTGGTGTGCCACATCCACCATGTGGCTGTCCAGTCAAGCGGATACTTGTGTGAACTGCTCTAACAATTGACACAGAGTCAGCAACACACACAAAGTATGATGCCAACAACAAGCAGCTTTCATGGGCTGTGCTCAAAAATTTCTGTTGAACATAACTAGAGAAACACCTGTGTTAAGATCTAGCTCATCCAGGGTGAAAATCTACTCTTCAAAATGCACTGAAAAATTCATTCAAGCTTGAGAGACTGGAAAGGGGCACTGTTGCCTTTATTGGAAGAAAGCAGTATTTTCAAGGTCAGAAGTGTTCTCTCTCATCTGAATCTGAATGGAAGAACTTCTTATCAAAGGACATTAATCTCTGACTGCAAAATCATTTGCTTCGGCTAGAAAATAAACACTTGCTCTTTTTTTTTTTTTTGTGAGCTACTTTGCCTACTTTATGCTTTATGATATGCTGTACTGTGATCCAACATGACCAAGAGGATTTAAAAGAAACTGGCTGTAATCTGCTGCATTCTCCAGATTCCTAGCTAGACTCCTGGCACCCTAGAAGAGTGAGGCAAGGTGCAGCACTGTGCAGAACCTCCAGCGTGATCCAGTATGGCGGGAGGGCTCAAACACTTTTCCTCTTTCCTCCCCATTTATATTAGCCATGTGAGTGCTCTGTAGTGTGCAGCACTTTCCACATTTTTGCCTGATGTGAAAAAACACACCAATATCACAAAATGTTAACCTTTCTTCAGGAGCTTTGGATTCTGTGGAAATTCTTTCCCTCTGGTGATGGAATCAGGCATTGTTATCATCTACCGTGTCAGAAATAGGAAAAATTGTTGGAACATAACTTTTAAGTATCGTCAGCCACATGTTCTTCTTATCCTTAGAGTAGTTACATAAGCATAATCTTAGCATGATATCAGCTATTATTATCCAATAACAATGCAAAAATAATATACTGCTGAGCATATGAAAAAGCTGAATGGCCTGTTTCCCCTTCCAGGAACAGTAAGCTCTCTGTTCCTTCACTGGAGGAAGGGCTTACAGTTCCACCCACACCCACTGTTTTCTGCAGTCCGCAAACAAGATAAGAGGTGTTTTTGGATATCTCTCTTTTATGTACAAATACAAAAATACAAATTGTTTTCCATTAAGGCTTTCCATGCCAGTGCATTCTCACATCCCTTTCCTACCTCTTGATCCATGACTACGTTAATCTGCCATGTTATAATAGAAAAAATATAGATCTGCTCTATGCAGTACATTATATCCACATCTGTATCATCAATATAATTTGTTTTTCCAAGATGCAGCTGAAAAAATGTATGCCTTCTGTTTACATGTAGAAATGGGAAACCCAGTTAAGAAATCTGCCAAACAGATTTTCTTTTTATTGTATTTGGCAGGATATCACTCAGCAACTCATCTTTGATCACATTCTGCCACTGTCAGTGGCTGACAGAGACTGCTTTATCACTAGTCTCTAGAAATAGGAAGTGAATGCTCCTAATCTAGCTAGCATCAAGTATGGTTGGCTTGATAAGCACATTCTGCCTGTGCCTGGCTTCCCCCCTACAGTTCAGGTCTGGTCAGAATATGTGTTTTCTTTTAGAAAACAATTTCTATCCCTCCTAATTACAAAATGAAGTTTTTATGGGAGACCAGAGCACTTTTGGTGTATCAGATAACCATGAAGCTGAGAAGAGCCTGAAAAAATGGAGTTGCTGGGTCCTGTCTGTGGCCTGATCCACCAAATTCTAGTCCTCCGTATGTCCCCTCTTTCTCCTCATCACAACCCCACAGGGTGTCACTGTGGATCTGGAAGGAGGTAAAAACAGGAGATAGACTTTGAAGCTGGAGTAATTTTAGGTGCCCATAGCTCTTTAGCAGAGAAAACAGCTGTCTGTGAATTGGGGAAAAAAAAAAAGGTCTCCTGATTTCCTTGCTAAACTGGGAGAAGGAACCATCAGGTCTGGAAATCTAGAGAATAATTTTATTCCCAGCCCCACTTAGTGCTGTTCGGTGCTTTCGGCTGACAGCAGTTAGAGACCACAGTAGAGGAGGAAGATTAAAGAATTTTCTTGGCCAATGTAAGGAAGTACTGGCTCTTAGCAGACATATTCCTGGCCATACATAATCTCTGTCACACTTTTCCCATAGGTAAAATTACTTCAGTAAAGTAATTAATGGGTATTCATAACATATTACTCATTAAAAGAGCTGTTCTGAATTGCCTTTATAGTGTTTTGAGAGTGTGTATCCCTACAGACATATACACAGTATAAACATACATGGGCTATACATAGGTTCTCTGTGTTAAATTACAGAACTAAGTATTTAATAAAGCCATCCTCTCATCTACCTTCCTCTGAATACTTCTGAATACTTACCAACTTCTCTATGATTTACTTCTAATTTTTCAAACTCTTGATGCCTTAATTAAAAAAATTACCATTAAAATCCATAAATCAATAAATTAAATTAAAATCTAGCCATAAAATCCAGATAGGCAGTGTGTTTCGCAAGAAACAGTACCAGACACTCCAGAGCTCTTTGAAGGTCTCATGAAACTCATGATTTCACCTAGACTTTAGGACTTCATCTTCAAGTCCTACTAGTTATTGAGCTTCTTAATAAAATCCTTAGTTTTCAACTATAAGAAAGATTTTTTTTTAACCAGTAGAACATTATGCTAAGCTGTTTTTTACTTAGGGCAGCAATTTCTGGTCTGTGTTAGCCCATGGTAGCATCTGGCTTCTTGGCAGGTTCTGTAGACAACTGGCAGCTTAGGACTAACATGCCTGTCAGATGGTGAGGCGGCTGCTGGTGGGCTGTGCCCATATCATTTCCCCAGATGTCTTTCTTTTTAAAATTCCCATTAACTATATGAAATCTGTACATCTGTTTGTAAACAGATTACTATGTACTTTTATGAAATAAGGATGATAGAGGGATTTTTCTGTATTGACTTTTCTGTATTGACTTTTCTGTACTTTTTCTAATGAACTGTCATAATTAAAGCTATCCTTGTGCTATATTTTATTTCAGTTAAGATAGGTTCTGCTATATAATGTATCGATTTCATTTGCTCTGTTTCCATTTTTTTGAGGCTATGTGGTTTTTTTAAGTGTTTAAGGGTAACACAGAAGTGGATGTATTCTAAGTCTATAGAAGCTGTAAGGTGTTGGACATCCCAGCTCCTTTGAAAGTGGAATGAAAGAAAAGAAAAATAATTTGAGGTCCTGCATGAGCATTTCAGCTCATTTGTGCTCCAGAGATAGAGTGTTGTTACTCATCCACGTATTTGATGTTGAATTGTATGCTAATGACTGGGATATTTGTCTATCTGTTACAAAACTTAATGCTGTCATCGAAGCATTGTTTTCCAATTTCCTCAAGGCAGCAACCTTTTCTGCAGCCAGGGATCTTCAGTCCACCTCATTCTTGAAACATTTTTTTTTCTTTAATGTGTAATGACCCCATTAACGTACAATAGAGTTTTCAGCCCCACACATTTAGTCTATTAGATCAGTCCGTGAAAAATAGTGTGACCTTCCTTCTTACACACCATGTGGAAATCACCACAGGAACAGATCGCTGAACCAAAGACAAGCAAACGGTGCTGGACACTTGCCTTTTCATAAATCTGTACCTGAGGTCAGTCAGCAGCTTTGCCAGTTGATATTATGTAGCCAGACAGCATGATGTGTAAACCAGCTGAGATGCAAGTGTAGTGACCTTTAGACAGTGTATTGGATTTAGTTCATTTGTCTTAATGCTCATTGAAAAAGGAATGGTGAAAAGGCACCAAATAAGCACAAGCATCTCAAAATGAGGTGCCAAGAAAATTATTCCATGCTTCCTTATCCAGATATCATTCTTTTTAGTCAATCCTTTCTTATTTCTAGTCATTTAAATAAAATAGAAAATAAGCAATACAAAAATCCTCTTTTCCATCCCCCAAAGCAAAAAATGTTGCTGGACACTAGTATGGATGTCTTATGCCAGTTCATAGTGGTAGCCAGGTTGATGGAGAACTGAAATTTGAGAGGCAATAATGTACTGCATATGTCCATTTCTTTAATTCCATTAAACCTTCAGGGAGGGGAAATTGTTACTTAAAGAACTGCTTAGGGTATTGAGAAATCATGTTGGTAAAGCTAATTAGTCTAATAATGCTATACTTGACTAAAGAAAAAGGAAAATAGCTCTCTGATTGGCATTAAGTGAACTGGTTGCCTAGGAGAAATACTATGGCTTGCTCTCCTATTTAGAAGTAGAATCAAACTGCTCTGAGTTGGATACTGAAATTCCCAAACTGTGAATTGCACTTGCAAAGGAAGACTTCCAGCTACAACTTCTTTGCTGACGCATACTCAGAAACATTTAGTCTCAAGAGTTACTTTGACATTCTCCCACTGCTTTTAAATGTGGTGTAAGCAGCTACAAATTTTTGTCTTTCTGATTTTGTTTTTTTTGGTGTGGGTTTTTTTGTCTTTTTTTTCTTGATGGTGGAATTAAAGACAGTTGGTCAGGAAAGCATTCAGCTATGCCTTGATCTACATAAACTTTTTGGCCCTATTTACAAGTAGAATATAGCTCCTCAGTGATAGGATTCTGCTACTATTTGCATTCATAAGGATAACTTACACAGCAGTTTTCATATTCAGATCACAGGATACGTATTAATTTTTTGACAGTTTTAAAAAAGTTCTCAGAACTAGTCTTCCTAAATAAAGGCATCATAAACATCAGAGGCGTTTAGCTCTCATTTAAGCTATGGCTTTGACCTTTCTGTCCTTTTTAACTGCATCCAGTAATTGTTGCACTAAAGATTTGAGGAGAACAATCCCCCTCAAAAGCCCAGACTGTTCTGAACTCATTAACTTTTTTACTTTTTCCACAAGGTATAAATTAGCCATTGATTTGGGGCAGTTCTTGCTTTTTTCACTCATAGTTATCTTAGTAAATCTGATGCTAAGGTTTTATTATACCAGAATAATGAAAAAGCATCCCTACATACAAGTACAACTCACTAATAAATCAACTGTTTTGTTTGAAAATTTGTTAGAAATGTAAAACATTGCAGTATTTTACAAAGCATTAATCTAACTAGTTGACTAGTGTTTGCTTTGGGTTCAGTACATGTAACTTGCGCCAGTGAAGCTCAGTCATTTCTTCAGACTGAAATGATATCTTGCCCAGAAGTTAAATCCAAAAATTCACATTGTTAGGTGTTGTAGCTGTTCTTCAACAGGGACTGCAGAATTGCAGATGAGGGTAGTCAAAGGTGAACAGAAAAAATTAAGGAGCTGAATTTGAATCTGGCAATAACACAGAAAGAATGATGATTAATTTCACCCTACAATGTTATCTGAACTTTGTGTTCCTAAAAGTCAGGTTAAAAATTAATGTTAAAAAGATTTTTCCAGTAATATTTCCCCAGACTTCTTTGAATAGCACTTAAGTTTCTCAGGTTTTGGACATTCTTTCTTCCACCTGCAAGCCAGAAATTTAAAATAAAAAATAAGAGGAGGAGCAATAAAACATTTCTTTTAACTTAAAGGAAAACATTCATCTGCCTTTGATCCACATTTTGGATAAAGATGGATTGATATAATTTTAGCTAAACCCCTTCATTATATCTTTCTTATATTATCTACTCATGAAATTAAAAATTACCGTTATTCAGAATAATTATTAAAAAACCATAGAATGCATTGCTTGTTTAACTACTAAGCCCACATATATACAGGGGTGGTTGTGAGATATACTAATGAATGATAACTGAATACCGTTTTTACATTGAAGTGTTCTACTATAGACTGAGTTATGTTCTCTTCTGCTTCTTTAAGGATGTGAAGAGAGGTGCATCTTGAGCCACACTCTTTTACTCCTTTCCCCAATTTCAATGGAACTGCAAATGTCAGCCCCAAGGAAGTTTGGTCTTACAGGGTTTTGTTTGTTTGTTTGGTTGGTTGGTTTTGGGAGATACTCTGGAGAGTACCTATTTCTCATACTGTAATATAACAGAAAGATTAATAAAGCTCTGTGTTACCATTGGTCACTTGATATTATAGGAAAAAAAAATCTAATGAAATTGGATCTTAAAAGTATTCTTCCTACTCTCAATTCTACCTTTTTTTTTCCCCTTGGTTTTTCATGCCATGATTACATTGGCGTTTCAGTTTCCCAAGATGATGGAATTTCCTTACTTAGATCAAATCAGACTTTGGTGCTGCTTAGTTTTATTTTGTTTTCACTGAAAAGAAAATCTTTTTCATAAAGATTAATTTTTCCCCTCCATGCACAGGTAACTGTAATCCATAATTACCTCCCTAAAAAGAATTTCCTGATGGCTTGCCTGTTTGGGAAAGATGTTCAAGATTAATTAGCACTTAATAAAAAAAAAAAATATATATATATATATAAATTGGTTCAAATTCCTGTCTGATTCGACTGTTATTCAACCAGGTATTTCTTCTATTGTAACCTCTTTTCAGTTTATAAATCCTAAGATTTGTCACACTTGAAATACCCAGATCATGATTCTGATAAATTATTGGTAGTGGATAGTTAGGAAAAAAAAATTAAGATGACATGTATGATGTGAATTTCCTCTGATGCATCCTTCTTTCAATCATTGGATTAAGAAAGCCTTGATATAGAGGAGTCACTGTGTTTGACAGGTACCAGTGAGCCTATATTTCACAAATTGACCTAGTCCCTGTTTTACCCCTCTTATTTCTTTGGCCTTTTCATTTGTACCACTGTAATAAAGAAGCAATATTTTCTATATTCAATTACTCCTTCCATAAGAAGGTATGTCACTTATGTACTCCAATGACATATTTTTTATATTTTTTGAAACAGGAACAGAATATTTCCCATTCATCTTCTCTAAAAAATTACTAATTTAATAGACCTGTAGGTATCTATCTTCTCTCTTATAGCTTCTCAGAGCTTTGTCTCTTATACTAAAGTGGTCTTTGGACACATGCACGGATATAATGTTTTGATAATACAAAGGGAAAATATTTATGCTACCATTATCCACCAAATATATCAGTTCTGAAAACCAAATTACATTAAAGAATATTTTAGATGTAGTTTTTAACTACCTAAGCGAACAAATCAAAGCATATTTCAAAGGAAAATTAAAGATACATGAATACTAATATGTTGCTGTTTTATCAGACCATATTGCAATTTGTTGATCTTTCCACGTTGTGAAGTTTATCTAAAATGTCTACTGCTCAAGGACAGGATAATTTAAAAATATTTTAGAAATAAGGAAGGTCAGAGGTCCTGCTACTGGTAAAAAAATATAAATATTTAAAATCTGGTGGTATAAAGTAGATGCTGGAAAAAACTTTTTCAGTAAACACTTTTCTGCTAAAAATAGTTGCCTCTAAGTAAAAATGTTTCATAGGAATATATCAAATTCATTTATATTAACAGAATCCTTATTGTATTATATCAATAAATAAATTAGTAACATTAGCATTATACATATAAATCATATTTAGAGATAATATCAAAACATGAATAAAATAGTCAAAGAAAAACATTACATTGAAAGAATTCAGTGTTATCTAAATTAATAATTTCTGAGTCTAAACTGGAAATTCATTGGCATTTTTGAGAAAGAAGGTTGGAACCTATAGAATAAGTAACTTCATGAGAGGCAGAAGGACTTAATTCTGACTGCTTCCATAAAACTTGTAAATTAGTACACTGGGTATCAGTGACAGATGAATATTTCTCAGTAAGAACGAGCCACAGTTGATATGCAATCCCTTTGCTTTAAAATCACCTTGTTTGTCAGAATAGAAGAATTTACAAATAAAGGCAAATTGCATTAAGCAATATTGAAATCTCATCGAGGGAGAGAGCAAGGAAGAGGGAAAGCAAGAAGGCCTTCCCCATTTCCAGATGGAATTGTAAGTCTGAAAAACTCTAGTACACAACGGTACCAAGAAATCACCATTTAGCTTCTCTGTGTTAACAAGCAGCTTTAATAACCTTTCTCTATTCATTATTGTAATTCATAAATGATAAAAATGAATACAGCTTTAAATGTATGATATTTACTGGTTGTCAAAAATAGCAAAATGAAAAGGGAAAAAAATGCTAGATGAGTATGTTTATTACAAACAAAGCTCTATAGTTTTTCTGTTGAAACAGTGTATTAATATCAGGTTCCATACTATCATAATAGTTGTTTAGAAAAACACCTATGTAAAAGCCTATAATCAGCCATTACTCTGCACTACATTACAGTTATTGCAAAATCAGTTCTAACAACATACACTGCCACTTAAAAAAAGTCTCTCCACGTACCATAAACTGAAATATTTATGCTTATCACATACCCAGCTTAGCATTTCAGGGTTTTTTTTAATCAAAGCTGTAGTTTCCTGAGCTATCATTTCATACCAAACAGTTAAATATTGTAAATTAAAATGTAGATGCTAATCAGTGGTTCATATTGAGTGGAGAATGGGGAGGAGGAAAGATGTTATATTCAGGTACAACCACATTTTCTATGTCATAACCATCTGCAAAACAACATTTATCTAAGCACATTGTACAATGAGCTCTAACATTTACTGAGCAAAGCTTTGGCATCACAACAGGATTTACTGTGTCTCTATCAAGGACAACACACTCACAGAGCAAACAACAGTAACCCAGGGATTCCAACTACAAGAGGAAATACAGGTTGCTATGTAACAATTCATGCAGGTTTTGCAGCAGCAGATGGACATTTTGAATGGAATTGATGCCCATTTGGCTCTTGTTCCTTGCATTTCCAGAAGTTTGAGTTTTAAAGCAAACCAGCTATGAAATGTGTTGAGCTTGTAGAACATGAGCTTGAGCATATCTGATCCTTCACTCTCATCTTTGGAGTACTAGATATAGTCATTCACATTCCTGCTTCCCCAAAAGTCAAAGCCCAAATGCATTCCATGTACAGGAGACTTGACTTTCTTCTCTTCCCTCTGTCATTAAGATTAATTTGAATTTACTGAGGTAGAGTCACATTGTCAGATGTGCACAAGTGGACCTCTATGGTTCGTAGAGACCATTTTGAAATCCATGGATCATGCTGTGACTTTCATAGCCCATTTCACTGTCTCCACAGAGGAGTAAATTAGTCAGCTTCCTGATCATTAGTGTAGATCTTCTGCATGACAGCATGGGAGGAAAGCATGGTCAAAAATGGGAAAACACAGGAAAACTGACAAGAAAACAGAGATTCAGGCACAGTAGCTGAAGCCAACTGCTTGTAACCTGCATTTAAATAACTAGGTAGATATCAATTTGACAATGACACTTCAAAAATTCTAGTGTTCAATTTTTTGGCTATGTACATGTAAACTTCTATGGCATGCAACATCAGCTAAAAGTGTTTTCCTTGGTCTGGTTTGACAAATGCAGGAGAGCTATTTTTTAGATTCAAGAAGCATATGGCTTTAGAAAAAAAAAAAAGTCTTTTGCAAAGACTCTAAGCAGGAGTAAGAAGAGAAAGGGGACACATAGCATTCCCCTTCTTTGGAGTCATACTGTTGCATGTCTACCTTCTCTGTGAACAGAGCTGTCTGATCTATGCAGCCTGACGTGCTGGTATTATGGAACAGGCTCCAAATAGCCATATAAGTAGCCCTAGATGTGTTATTCCTGTATAGCAGAGATTTGCAACTTCTGTTATGGGAGGCTGGGTAGAGGGCAATGATTTGGCTGATACTACTAATAGTACTATCTTACTAACAGTATTGCTGCTTTTTCTCATAGCAGCACACCATTTAAAAAACTGTGTTCAGAAACATACCTTCCCAAACATCTCCCTTGTGACAGTGGAGTAAGCCATGCTAGCAGCAGTCATAGCATGCTATGCAATATTGTCATGGTTTAACTCAAAAGCCAAAACATACAGCCAAAACCAGCACAGATATCATTCCCTTCCAAATGTTTTAATTTCATAAAGCTGGCAGACCCAGTGCTTACAGGCTTTTAAAGACTCCCTTTCTGTCTCTCATATTGTTTGTTGTTATTGCCTTTCGCCTTGTGTGCTCACCTCATCACTATCTGAAATGAAATGAATCTGAATCTTGATTTTCATTCTTCTGTAACCCCTTTTTACTACTCTGACAGCTAAAAGATACTTTCTTATTGGCTTAAACTGCAACTGAGGGAATGCAGGAGAGTCCTTAGATGGAGTAAAACTGACCCTAGCAGGATAATGGCCACGTTAAAAGTGCACTAACTCAAGCGTTGATTGGGAAATGACCCTAGCAGTCGATGAGCAGTTGAGACCCACACTGAAGTTATTCTAAGCTATATCAAGGAGCATAATAGTCCTTGATTGTCCATTGTATTGGGAAATTTAATGACTCTTGCTGGCTTTCTTGTTCTGTTGCATTCACAGGATTGTGCAGGATTGACCCCATCTGACACAGCAGACAAGATTCACCTGAGAGCATAAATTCAAGTCACATTTCAGAAAGACATGAACATATTTTGCCATCACTGTGAACTTCCCAGGAACCATATAGAAACAAATAGCATACTGAGACAGTGTTCTGCAGTCCTTGAATCAGGACTAGCTAGCTTAAGCCTAACACTGAGTTTGTAATGTACATGTAGAGTACAACTGTTACTCACTTTTGTCTATGTCATACAGAGTGAGGTGAGAGAAGGTTCTAGAAACTTTGATATGCAGTTTAAAGCAGGATGTGAACAAGGTGACTCTACACTGGATCATTTTAGCTCAAAACATTAACCACTCCCCAAAAGTGGAGCAAATCTCAGCTCCACTTAATTGTTATACAAATCCTCAAGTACTAAAATTCATAGATGTTCCACTAAAAATTTGCCCTAGGAGAGCAGTATTTGCTTCAGAGTATTCATACTACTGCCTTGATCTACGTATAGTGCATCTTCTTTCTTTTGCCTAAATGCAAAAGAGATTTAATCTAAGTCATATTCTAAAATCTCATTCTCTTGAGGTTTACATTTGACCAGATGTTCTTTGATCAAAACTGACACTAATCCTAAGGCAAAGGATGTCTGCAAAGTACAGGTAAATCAATTAAGGTCAAACGCAGCTGTAAATATAAATATCAATGCCCATTTTTATATACCTAATGTTCAGGCCGCACTGAGAAAACAAAAACGCCTAGAGGGAATTCACATCTGCACACTAGCTGATCAATTAGCATACACAGTAGCCGTTTGGCAAAAAATATGAGTCACTATCCCAGAGAGAGGGACCAAAAATGATTATATCTACACAGTGTAGATTTCTTGCTTTCTTTGATGGGTGAACAGGGAGCAGTGGGTTCTAGCAAATCTTTGCAAAAATGTTTATGTATTTTATATCAGCATCTAGTTTGGTAGAAATGCACTGATAGTCTTGAAAGTAATAACTAGAACGAAGCCAAACAAGACTACTGGCTGGCATCCAGGCCCTTACCAGATGACTGTATTACTAATCTCAACAAACAGTACACTATTGAGTCCGGTTCCACGGTGTTTCTTTTCTCCCTGGTCAAATCAATGCAATATTTCTAATACCACAGCCTTGACAAAGTAGCTTGTCCATTCTGTCGTTCAGTGGCCACAGCACTTGTCTCATAGATGGGAGAAGGGGATTTGAGCACTCTCAACCAGGGAAAATATGTCTCTTTGCCTTTGGTGTATCTAAGCAAAATGAATAAAATTTCTTTTTGCTGCTGTTGAAGTTCCTGTTCAGGAGGAGTGATTTCTTCAGGTGTGTTTGAAATCTGAGGAAAAAATGTTCCAAATGCACAAAAGCTTTCCTTTCAATCTTCACCAAATTAACTAGACTCCAGAGAGGGTGGAGATAATTTGGGACACCTCTTTCCCTATCACTTCTTTTTTAACTGCCTCCAAACATTTTCTTGATCAATGTGTTGTGGATTTTTTATTTATTTTAGTTTGTATATATACTAATTCTTTCATACCTTGCTAAATCAATATCATATATAATTGTTCATACATAGAATAATAAAATGTGTCCTCCTTTACATATTGACATGCCCACACATTGCTTTTTAATATGATTTGTACAATTATTAAAGTTAA
The DNA here is from genome assembly GCF_035582795.1 of Mycteria americana. Taxonomy (NCBI): domain Eukaryota; kingdom Metazoa; phylum Chordata; class Aves; order Ciconiiformes; family Ciconiidae; genus Mycteria; species Mycteria americana. Next base: position 53,444,620 of record NC_134396.1, on the reverse strand, counting down.
ATTATTAAAATTATTATGTACTCTTTAAAATCCATTTAAGGAACAAAGACTTCCATAATTCACTGAGTATACTTGCTTCAGAAGAACCGATCTGAAAGTGATTAAAAAGGATGTGTCTCAAAGATCAGTTATTAGAAGAAACACTATTTCAAAGTATGAGTAATTCTGAAAATATATAAAAATTCTAGCACCTGAAAAGGTACTGGTTACTAGTTGTAACTAATCCTGTTAAATTTTTAGGTTTTTTCATTATGTTAGCTGACAAAATAGTTCCTAAGAGGTTTCACCCAATGGACAAGCACAGTATTAGTACCCTGTCATGTTCATTAGGGTAATTCTGATAATACCAGATAAGTTACTTCCAACTTGTACCAGCATCAATAAAACATGCTTTTATATGAAATTTATCAATACTAACAGACAAACAAAATAACACTCCATTAATGGAGTTATTAATAAGTGTGGGCATAAAGAGGAATACCAAACAAAATTGTAATCAATATATTGACAATTCACTGAAAGAACAAAAAAAGCCTGAGAAATCCTTCTGAACTCCAGTGTATTTTACCAAAATGTCCAGTGTCTTCTCAATTGGCTAAAGGCACATAAAGCTACGTCATTTCATTTCTGGAGTCCTGTGTCAGCTTTTCCAGACAGGTATCACTTCTTTCTCAATTTTGGGGATTTGAATGATCTGTTCTATACCTAAATCAATTCTATAAGATAGCTTTGAACCAAATTATTCTTCAGTATTTTGTTACTGAATAATCACTGTTACTAAAAAAGATAGAAGATATATTTTCTTGCTAGAAACTAAAAGAACAATCAATGATGGTTTTCGTAAACAAATTTTTGTAGAGAGAAGATCTATACCTAATTTTACAGATACCTAATCCCTAGTATTTCACTTTTCAAACCATGTCAGATCTCAACTACAGCAACAGCTTTTCCAAGGAGTTCTTACATAGGACAACTGATTTTGGAAACGGATGGTAATAACAAATTGTGTGAAACCTCACAAACAACTGATGTATGCAAGAGCTGGAAACTAATCTTCTTAATGATCACTACAAAGTAATTGCTTATGGTGCAGAAATCTTTCCTAGGTACCATCTAGCTATGTAGAAGGAATAAGCTGGCTTTATAAAGTCGTATTTACAATTAGTAATGCAAGATAATATTTAATGCATCAATCCAAAAAGCTAAAAGCTCCAGCTGTGGTCTTTTCAATAGATGCCAAAAAACTATTCAACAGTATCAAATTACATAATCTGTTTCATTTATTAGAAAGAATTGGACTCAATCCTAACTTTATTCACAGACTAGATATTTCATATTGGATAAAAACTTCTTTCTTACTATGTAGTGTTATTTATATTTACAGCAGTATTTAAATGATCAGTGAATAACAACAGTTATGATTGCCCCTAATTTTCTTATGTTTTGCCTTTTAAACTGACACTGATTTTCTGGATACTACTGACGTACTTTGCCACCATTACTTTTTAATCTACTACAAGTACACAGGCATGTGTAGGATGCTGTCAAATTTTATTAGTTTAATAATATCCAGATAGACACTGTCTAGGGAGGAGATTTGAACTATCTGCTTGAAAGAAAATATATTTTGGGAAATCTTGCTTGACATCCCAGGCAGCCTTGATAAGTGTTATTGTATAGGAGAAACTCTCGTTCCCAACTCCATGTAATCCTAATGGGAAGCCACCTACATAAAGAAGCTGCATTCTCTTTAAATTCTTAACCTTGTTAATCAAAATCCATTGACATACTTATGTTGAATTTAACATTCAGTTCAGTAATTAAAAGCAAATAATGAAATTATTAATTTGGCACCAAACTGAAAAAATTTGTAGTCACTTACAAAGGTTCACTAAAAGGTCAGGAACATAAGTAGTGTACTCCTTTATCCTTCCAGTTGCAGGGAATGATGAGGAAAGAAACAGAAAGACCCAGTAGATCAATACCTATCTCTGTGACTGGTGTCACCAGCAAAATTTTGGGTTTCTTGATCATGGGTTGGTCTAGGCTTGCTGGTGACAGATGGGGGACACCTGTCTCAAAGGGAAAAAAGGATCTTTGAACAGGAGTTAGCAGGGCTTATTGAAAGAGCTTTAAACTAGATTTGAAGGGGGAAAGGGATAAAACCAGGCTCACTAGAGATAAGCCTAAGGGCAGCACACCAGTGTTTGAGTGACAGTGTGCTAGCAAGGTCCTTCAGTCTGCTCCACAATGTGCTGAGTACACTGGAGCACAGTTGAAATGTCTTTATACTAATGTGCACAGCATGAAGAGTAAACATGAGGAGCTAGAAGATTTGGCCTGGTCCCACAGCTATGACACCATTGGCATAAACAAAACCTGGTGGGATGAGTCCTGTGACTGGTGTGCTGTGGTGGACAGTTATAGACTCTTTAGGAGGGATAAGCAAGGCAGGCGAGGCAGCAGGGTAGTGCTATATGTAAGGGAGGGGCTTGATTGTATGCTGCTTGCACTTGGCAATGACACGATTGAGAGCCTCTGGGTAAGGACGAAGAGGAAAGCAAATAAAGCAGACACTGTTGTGGCAGTCTGCTATCGACCACCCAGCCAGGATGACGACATCAATGAATTATTCTACAAGGAATTAAGGGATATCTCTAAATCAACTGTCCTTGTCCTTATGGGTGATTTTAACTTCCCAGACATCCAGTGGGAATATCATACAGCTGACACAAACAGGGCCAGGAAATTTCTGAAGCATTTTGAAGATAACTTCTTGGTGCAGGTACCAAGGGAGCTGACTAGGAAAGATGCCCACCTAGATTTGTTGTTTGTAAACAGATAGGGACTCATGGGCAAAGCGTTGATTGGTGCCTGTCTTGGTCACAGTGACCATGAAGTAGTTGAGTTTCAAATCGTTGGTGATAGAAGGAAAACCGCCAGCAAAACTTCAACCCTGGATATGGGGAGAGCAGACTTTGGGCTGCTGAAGGAGCTAGTTTTTAAGGTTCCCTGGGAATCTGCTTTTGAAGGTATTGGGATCCATGGATGCGGGTCACTTTTTAAGAGCCATCTCTTAAGAGCGCAGGAGCAGGCAATTCCAAAGTGCCGGAAGTCAAGCAAGCGGGGCAGAAGACTGGGTTGGCTGAGCAGGGATCTTCTTCTAGAACTTAGGCTGAAAAGGAAAGTGTGAGGACATTGGAAGCAAGTACAGGTAACACAGGAGGACTACAGAGATGCTGTTCACCACTGTAGGGAGAAAATTTGTGCAACCAAAGCTTGATTAGAGTTCAAGCTGGCCAGCACCATGAATGACAACAAAAAGGGCTTTTTTAAACATGGTAGTAGCAAAAGGAGAATCAGAGATTATGTTGGTCCATTGCTTGACGAGGTCAGTTACCTCACAGATCAGAACATAGACAAAGTGGAGACATTTAACACCTTCTTCATCTCTGTCTTTAACACTGATCATGGTCCTTGGGACCCCTGGAGCCCTGTGTTGGAAGACCATGACTGGGTGGATGATAAACTCCCAATCTACCCTGAACTTGTTCAAAACTTGCTACTCCAGATGGATGCACATAAATCTATGGGGCCTGACGGGATTCATCCCAGTGTACTGAAAGAGTCGATGTCATTGAGGGACCTCTCTCCATTATTTTTCAATGATCTTGGGAGTCTGGAGAGGTGCCAGTTGACTGGAAGCTGGCAAATGCTGTCCCAGGTTTCAAGAAGGGTACAAAGGAAGACCCTCATAACTACAGGCCTGTCAGTCTTACTCAGTGCCGGGTAAAATTATGGAGAACGTTGCTCTGACAGTTGTTGAAAAACACTTGAGAGACAATGCAGTCATTGGTCATAGCCAGCATGGGTTCACGAGGGGAAAGTCCTGCTTAACTAATTTAATTTCCTTTTATGACAAAGTCATCCATCTAGTTGACCAAACCAGTAGATGTAGTGGTTTTGGATTTTAGCAAAGCTTTTGATACTATCTTTTACAGTATCTTTCTGGATAAACTGTCCAGCACACAGCCAGACAAGTCCATAATACGTTGGGTGAGCAATTGGCTGACAGGTTGGGCTCAAAGGGTTATAGCAAAAAGGGTAGAAAGGAGAACTTTGGGATCTACTGACCTGTCAGCCTCACCTCTATGCCTGGGAAGATCATGGAACAGATCCTCCCAGAAGCTATGCTAAGGCACATGGAGGACAGGGACATGATTCGAGACAGTCAGCATGGCTTCATCAAGGTCAAGTCTTGCCTGACCAACCTAGTAGCTGTCTATGATGGAGTGACTACATCGGTGGTCAAGGGAAGGGCTATGGATGTCATTTATCTGGACTTCTGTGAAGCCTTTGACACGGTCCCCCACAACATCCTTCTCTCTAAATTGAAGAGATGGGTGGACTACTCAGTGGATAAGGAATTGGCTGGATGGTCACATCCAGGGGGTAGTGGTTAACAGCTCAATGTCCAGATGGAGACTGTTGACAAGTGGTGTCCCTCAGGGGTCCATGTTGGGACCAGTATTGTTTAGTATCTTCATCAATGAAATAGGCAGCAGGATCGAGTGCACCCCCAGCAAGTTTGCAGATGACACCAAGCTGAGTGTTGTGGTTGACAGGCCTGAGGGACAGGATGCCATCCAGAGGGACCTGGACAAGCTGGAGAAGTGGCCCCATGTGAACCTCATGAGATTCAACAAGACCAAGTGCAAGGTCTTGTTGATCAGGCCCAGCCAGCATGGGTTCAGGAAAGGCAGGTCCTGCTTGACCAACCTGATCTCCTTCTATGATAAGGTGACCCGCCTAGTGGACGAGGGGAAGTCTGTGGATGTTGTCTATCTAGACTTCAGTAAAGCCTTTGACACGGTTTCCCACGGCATTCTCCTGGAGAAACTGGCTGCTCATGGCTTGGACGGGTGTACTCTTCGCTGGGTAAAGAACTGGCTGGACGGCCGGGCCCAGAGAGTGGTGGTGAATGGAGTTTACTCCGGTTGGCGGCCGGTCACAAGCGGTGTTCCCCAGGGCTCGGTGTTGGGGCCAGTTCTGTTTAACATCTTTATCAATGATCTGGACGAAGGGATCGAGTGCACTCTCAGTAAGTTTGCAGACGACACCAAGTTGTGTGGGAGTGTTGATCTGCTGGAGGGTAGGCAGGCTCTGCAGAGGGACCTGGACAGGCTGGATCGATGGGCTGGGGTGAATTGTATGAGGTTTAACAAGGCCAAGTGCAAGGTCCTGCACTTGGGCCACAGCAACCCCATGCAACGCTACAGGCTTGGGGAAGAGTGGCTGGAAAGCTGCCTGGCAGAGAAGGACCTGGGGGTGTTGGTTGACAGCCGCCTGAATATGAGCCAGCAGTGTGCCCAGGCGGCCAAGAAGGCCAATGGCATCCTGGCCTGTATCAAAAATAGCGTGGCCAGCAGGACTAGGGAAGTGATTGTGCCCCTGTACTCGGCACTGGTGAGGCCGCACCTCGAATACTGTGTTCAGTTTTGGGCCCCCCACTACAAGAGGGATATTGAGGTACTGGAGCGTGTACAGAGAAGGGCAACGAAGCTGGTGAAGGGTCTGGAGCAGAAGTCTTATGAGGAGCGGCTGAGGGAACTGGGACTGTTTAGCCTGGAGAAAAGGAGGCTGAGGGGAGACCTCATCGCTCTCTACAACTACCTGAAAGGAGGTTGTAGAGAGGTGGGGGTCGGTCTCTTCTCCCAGGTAACAAGTGATAGGACAAGAGGAAATGGCCTCAAGTTGCGCCAGGGGAGGTTTAGACTGGATATTAGGAAATTTTACTTCACTGAAAGGGTTGTCAAGCATTGGAACAGACTGCCCAGGGAAGTGGTTGAGTCGCCATCCCTGGAGGTATTTAAAGGACGTTTGGATGAGGTACTTAGAGACATGGTGTAGTGGTGGTTTTTGGCAGTGTTAGGTTTATGGTTGGACTCGATGATCTTAAAGGTCTTTTCCAACCTATATGATTCTGTGATTCTGTGATTCTGTCTTGCACCTGGGTCAGGGCAACCCCTGGTATCAATACAGGCTGGGGGATGAAGGAATTGAGAGCAGCCCTGCAGAGGAGGACTTGGGGGTACTGGTGGATGAAAAGCTGGACATGAGCCGGCAATGTACACTCACATCCCAGAAAGCCAACCACATCCTGGGCTGCATAAAAAGAAGCGTGGCCAGCAGGTCAAGGGAGGTGATTCTACCCCTCTACTCTGCTCTGGCGAGACCCCGCCTGGAGTACTGCGTCCATCTCTGGAGCCCTCAGTACAGGAAAAACATGGAGCTATTGGAGTGGACCCAGAGGAGGACCATGAAAATGATCAGAGGGCTGGAGCACCTCTCCTATGAGGAAAGGCTGAGAGAGTTGGGGTTGTTCAGCCTGGGGAAGAGAAGGCTACAGGGAGACCTTATTGCGGCCTTTCAGTACTTAAAAGGGGCTCATAAGAAAAATGGGGACAGACTTCTTAGTAGGGCCTATTGCAATAGGACAGGGGACAATGGTTTTAAACTAAAAGACTTGGATTAGACATAAGGAAGAAATTTTTTATTATGATGGTGGTGAAACACTGGAACAGGTTGCCCAGAGAAATGGTAAATGCCCCATCCCTGGAAACATTCAAGGTCAGGCTGGATGGGGCTCTGAGCAACCTGATCTAGTGGAAGATGTCCCTGCTCATTGCAGGGGGGTTGGACTAGATGACCTTTAATAGTCCCTTTTAACCCAAACTATTCTATGATTCTATGATTCTATGATTCTATGATTCTATGATTCTATGAAATGGGGTTACATCAGGCTGGTGGCCAGTCACCGGTGGAGTTCCCCAGGGCTCAATTTTAGGGCCAGTGATCTTTAATGTTTTTATAAATGATCTGGATGCAGGAATTGAACATGCATTAAGTAAGTTTGCTGATGAAACTAAGCTAGGAGGAGTTGTGGACTCCCTCTAGGGTAAAGAGTCCTTGCAAAGAGATCTGGGTAGACTAGAGAGCCTGACAATCACCAACCGTATGGCATTTAACAAGAACAAGTGCTGAATTCTCCACCTGGGATGGGGTAACCCTGGTTATACATAAAAATTAGGGGATGAGAGGCTGGAGAGCAGCCCCATGGAAAGAGATCTGGGGGTTGGGTTGATGGCAAGTTGAATATGAGTCAACAGTGTGCCCTGGCAGCCAAAAGGGCCAACCATGTCCTGGAGTGCATCAAGCACAGAATAGCTAGGCGGTCAAGGGAGGTGATTGTCACACTCTACACTGCACTGGTGCAGCCCCACCTTGAGTATTGTGTGCAGTTTTGTGTGGGTGCCTCAATATAAGGACATCAAAGTATTGGAATGTGTCCAGAGGAGGGCGACTAAGATGGTGAAAGGTCTCAAGGGCAAGACTTAGGAGGAGCAGCTGAGGTCACTTGGTTTCTTCAGCTTGGAGAAGAAAAGGCTGAGGGGCAACCTCATTGCAGTGTACATCTTCCTCAAGGGGGGCAGTGGAGGGGGAGGTGCTGCTCTCTCTCTGGTGACCAGCGACAGGACACGAGGAAATGGAATGAAGCTGCATAAGGGGAAGTTCAGATTGGACATTAGGAAAAGATTCCTCACTGAGAGGGTGGTCGATCACTGAAACAGGGTCCCCCGGGTCATGGCACCAAGCCTGTCAGAGTTCAAGGAGCATCTGGACGATGGTCTTAGTTTTATGGTTTAGTTTTAGGTAGACCTGCAAGGAGCAGGGAGTTGGACTTGATCCTTATGGTTCTCTTCCAACTTGAGATACTCTATGGTTCTATGATACCATGTACTTTTACAAACATAAAAATGTCCAAATAGAGAGATGTTTGCAGCATAATATTCATAACATTAATGTTAATGTGAGTTATATTGCTAATGCCACGAGAACAGTGCTGAAGGGCCATCTTATAATAGTTATGAATAGTTCATTAACTGATGATAGGAAATCTTCAGAAACATGTTACCTTGTCTTCATAAAAATTCATATCTCATAATGAGGGGTTATGAACATCTATAAATTTACCTTGAAAAACAGCATGGCTCATGAAAATTTAATCAACAATTCTTCTAATTTTTTTTTTTTTAATACAGGGTTCAGTTCTGGTCACCTCATGGTAAAAAAATAATAAAGCATAATAGAAATAGAAATGGCTCAAAGGGGAAAATTGGAAAATTAGAATGGTGGAGACTTCCTATAAGAAAGGATCTTAACAAGATTGTGATAGCTTAACATAGAGAATAAGAAGAAGCAGTAAGGGAAGAAGGAATATAGGCAAAGTATAGAAAATAACAAATATAGAGAATACATAGATGTCAGCGTACCTGAAATCCAGAGAAAAAAATTAAATTAATGGGGTTCTTCTTAATCAATGAAAGGAAATATGGTTGGTGTACTACAGTTAGCAAGAATAAAGTATTGTCAAGAAAACGGTGTTTCCCAAAGAACTCTTTTGGGTGAACAGGA